>NC_040092.1:66994000-67294000 GCF_003369695.1 Bos indicus x Bos taurus
ACCGGGGGTGTTCTCTGTGCTCTGCGGGGTCCCCGTCTCTGCTCCTGCTGTGCCTTCTGTCTGGAGTGTACTCCACACCTCATCTGACTAACTTTTACTTGTCCTTCCAGATTCAGTTCAGAGGTACCAGGAAACCCTTCTTGAACTTTAGGGGCTCCCAATGCAGCTCCCTGGGCAGGCCTAGATCTTGAAACTATCTGCTCATATATCTGCCAATGCCATTATATGCATCTTCTCTCGGAGCAGCAACTGAGTCTGAGACACCATGAACTGTAGTCCGCCAGGCTCCTCTGTCCATGGAATTCTCCAGGCAAGAACACTGGAGAAGGCTGCCATGCCCATCTCCAGGGATCTTCCCAACCCAGGATCGAACTGGGATCTCCTGCATTGCAGGCAGATTCATTACCATCTGAGCTACCAGGGAAGTCCCAAATAAAAATCTGTTAGCCTGAAAGGAGTGGTACCGAAGTAAGCATGTCTTCATTTGGGGTGCCCAGGAATCAGACTTTGAGACCAAGTTTGCATACAGGATATTTTTTTTCTTTTTTTAAAATTTTTAAATTGTGGAAGTATGATAACACATTTACAGAAGACTTGGAAAATATAGAACAGAGTTACATATAGTTCCAGTATATATTATAATTATTTTTAAGTAGATAAATTAATATTTTTAGTTGGAGTTTCAATTTCAAACTCTCAAAAATTAATAGAATGAATATACAGAAAGGTAGAAGGATATAGTAGACCTGAAAAGCACTATGAACCAATTCAACATAATTAAGATTTATACAATTTTCACACAACTGTAGGATACAAATTCTATTCAGGTTCCCATAGACTATAAACTAGGAGACCCTGGAACATATCCAGGGTCATTAAACAAGGTTGCATGCAGGAAGTGTACTGGAAGCGTCCTGGGCATCAGTTTCTGCAGTGAAGGGTGTGTGTGAGTGTGAGTGTGAGTGTGAGTGTGTGTGTGGGGGCGATTGAAGCAAAATTGGGCAAAGGGAGATGCTGGAGTGTGGTGTTGCACTTCAGCCAGTCCCACAGTGCGCTCAAGAGCTAGACGCCCCTTTAGAGGTGTCCCCCTTTGAAGCAACAGGACTGGGCCTCTATGTCCCCATGTCAGGCAGTCATTAATGGTGGGGAGAGGGTGTCACAGTGGGCTCAGCAGCTCCCTTCAGCTGAGGGCAATCCTAGAAGGTGACTAGAGTAAGTCCACGACACACAATCAAGTTCCATTCTGAGCACACGTTCATAAGTCCTATTTGTTTGTAAGTTTGTTTATAAATTGTAAACAAATTTAGTCTAGGTATCCAACGAACACACTCAGCTGCATCACTGCTGCTTTTATGCTCGCTTCTGGACATCTGGGCATGAAATAAAGATACCGTACTACTCTAATCTGTATGGTACTGTACAGTATAGTACTTTTACTTTATTGACTATGCCAAAGCCTTTGACTGTGTGGATCACAAGAAACTGTGGAAAATTCTTCAAGAGATGGGATCACTAGACTACCTGACCTGCCTCCTGAGAAATCTGTATGCAGGTCAAGAAGCAACAGTTAGAACTGCACATGGAAGAGCAGACTGGTTCCAAAGCAGTAAAGGAGTACATCAAGGCTGTGTATTGTCACTCTGCTTATTTAACTTATACACAGAGTACATCATGCAGAATACTGGGCTGGATGAAGCACAAGCTGGAATCAAGCTTGCGGGAGAAATATCAATAATCTCAGATACACAGATGACACCACTCTTACGGCAGAAAGTGAAGAAGAACTAAAGAGCCTCTTGATGAAAGTGAAAGAGTAGAGTGAAGAAGTTGGCTTAAAACTCAACATTCAGAAAAGTAAAATCATGGCATCCGGTCCCATCACTTCATGGCAAATAGATGGGGAAACAATGGAAACAGTGAGAGACTTTATATTTTTGGGTTCCAAAATCACTGCAGATGGTGACTGCAGCCATGAGATAAAAAGACGCTTGCTCCTTGGAAGAAAAGCTATGACCAACCTAGACAGCATATTAAAAAGCAGAGACATTACTTTACCAACAAAAGTCCGTCTAGTCAAGGCTATGGTTTTTCCAGTAGTCATGTATGGTTGTGAGAGTTGGACTATAAAGAAAGCTGGGCACCAAAGAATTGATGCTTTTGAACTGTGGTGTTGGAGAAGACTCTTGAGAGTCCCTTGGACTGCAAGGAAATCCAACCAGTCCATCCTAAGGGAAATCAGTCTTGAGTGTTCATTGGAAGGACTGATGCTGAAGCTGAAACTCCAATACTTTGGCCACCTGATGTGAAGAACTGACTCATTGGAAAAGACCCTGATGCTGGGAAAGATTGAAGGCAGGAGAAGCGTACGACAGAGGATGAGATGGTTGGATGGCATCACCGACTCAATGGACATGAGTTTGAGTAAACTCCCGGAGTTGGTGATTGACAGGGAAGCCTTGCATGGCTGCAGTCCATGGGGTCACAAAGAGTCGGACACGACTGAGCGACTGAACGGAAGTATAGTACACAAAAGCACAGCTGCTTAGAGGATGCACATATGTGACAGTGTACACCAGGCATATGAACTAGCTTACATGACTGGACATGTGAACACACGTTAGCGTCTTTGGAAGCTTGTAACTTGAAGGCTCATATGTAGGCGACTTACTGTACCTGACTACATTAACCAGAGTTTGATCACAGAAGATGAAGCTCTAGGATGGATATGTGGATAGAAGGAGGGAGGATGGATTGATAGATACATAGATAACATTTATAGTTGAGGTAATTAAAAAGAAGGAGCTAGCTAGATAAGATATTTATTAAAGGCATTTGACCTTACGCTATTGCGGAGATTTTTACATAGTTCGTGTGAGATTGTTGTTTCTGTTTGATGCTGGAGCCTGAAGTTCGAAAGACAGGCAGTCAAGAGAGCAGATGGAAGTGAAACGGGGAAAGCAGGACAAATTGGAACCTGAGAGGTTGAGCTGGAACCCACCTCTGTTTCTCTATCCAAGCTGCCATCTTAACTAACGGGTGGTGAGAGAAAATGGCGCCCTTCATCACGGAGGTAAGAGCTGTAAGCCATGAACTCTCCCAGCACCTGGAGCAATGAATATCTCAGGGCTGAAAGCTGGAACCTGGGCAGACAGCCACAGTTGCCACTCCTGGGTGCTGTACAAAATATACTGCCTATATACTACTCAGTATCCAAGGATGACAGAATTTGGGCCGCAGGAAAAAGACAAAGAAACAAATTACAAAAAATGTGTGATGTGTTGTTACTGTCATGGGGAATATGGAAAGTAGGGTTTGGAGGATGAAAGCCTGGGAAGCGCTAATTTGAAAACAGCATCTTCTGCTAGTTAATTGTACATTTCGAGGGGAACGCGGAGAAATCTATTCACTCTTCTTGCAGTCCTTCCTACTCCTCGCCTTCGTCAAAGATGGCGCGGTGCGGCTTCCTCTCACTCCTTGTCCATGGTAGACATTACTAATCAATCCTAGCATTCTTGCCCTGAGGTACCTGAAGAAGATTTCAGAGTCCTTCTTAGCACAGCTTTCCAGATAGGCATACCAATTGATTGGCTAGAACTTAACAGTCATCCCTCTGCATAATCAATTCCAGTCATTTATTCCTAACTTGTTTCCCCTAAAAATTTGTTTTTCACACCATCTTTACCTACTACCACAGAGCTAAACACCCAGGACCCTAGTTTCTGTTGTGTATCCCTGGCCTTAAAATCAGGTAGAGCGAAAGGATGGAGACTTTATGGAGTCCTGCTTCTTGGGGACCTGGATTTAGGACCAAAGATAAAAGTTAATGAGAACAAAGGCATGTGTGAGGGGGTTAAGCTCACCTGCCATTTCTGGAATAGAACTGTTCTTAAGAAGCAGGCATTGTAGAGAAACTAGGGGAAAGGCAGGGTAAAATTAAAATTATGCAAAAATAACAGGGAAACTTCAGCTTCCATTAATAACAGTTCTGAGGAAGATATCTTCAGAGGTATGTCTTGCTTTCAGCAATGGATGGATAGGTAGTGCATTTTAAAATTCAACCTGCTGGCTTAGATGATCATTTCAGAAACCTTGATCTCGGGTTTATTACCTTAATATTTTAACAACGCATTAATAGTGTGGTCCTCTGGCCTTATTCTCCAATTAATTTTCTGTAAGCAAGCATTTACATGTTAAGAAATCTCTTTGTAAGGCAAATGACTCCTTTGTAGTGTAAATAACCCCTCAGTTTATCTAATATTGATATCACCTGCTGCTCTAATAGAAATTTACATTTTTCAAAGCACAACCATGCTTAAACACATTTGATCACCTAAAAGACTCTGTAAGGTAAGTGTAGGGCCACTGCGGCTTCCAGGCTCTGAAGAAGAAACAGGAAGTGTGTCGTGAAGGTACTTTGTTCAACCAAGTTCACATGGCTAGTTAGTCACAGTTAAGACTAGATTCCATGTCATCCGACTTGTGGCCAAAACTAACTGTGTTTCCATTGGAGTGTACTATGTCAAGTTACGTGTCTGCTCATTAATTTTTTGACGTGACATCAGCTGTATCGAGTTATCTGAATTCAAGCCTATTCTAAAATGATCTGCTTGCAGAGGAATTAAGTAGTAGTAGTTTAGTTGCTAAGTCATGTCCGATTCTTGCAACCCCATGGACTACAGACTCCTCTGTCCATGGGATTTCCCAGGCAAGAATACTGGAGTAGGTAGCCATCTCCTTCTCCAGGGGATCTTCCCAACCCAGGGATCAGATACGCAGATAACACCATCCTTATGGCAGAAAATGAAGAGGAACTAAAGAGTCTCTTGATGAAAGTGAAAGAGGAGAGTGAAAAAGCAAAGTTCATGGCATCCGGTCCCATCACTTCATGGCAGATAGATGGGGAAACAATGGAAACAGTGACAGATTTTACTTTTTTGGGCTCCAAAAATCACTGCAGATGGTGACTGCAGCCATGAAATTAAAAGATGCTTGCCCTTGGAAGAAAGGCTACGACCAACCTAGACAGCATATTAAAAAGCAGAGACATCATTTTACCAACAAAGGTCTGTCTAGTCAAGGTTTTTCCAGTGGTCATGTATGGATGTGAGAGTTGGACTATAAAGAAAGTTGAGCACCAAAGAATTGATGCTTTGAACTGTGGTGTTGGAGAAGACTCTAGAGTCCCTTGGATTGCAAGGAGATCCAACCAGTCCATCCTAAAGGAGATCAGTCCTGAATATTCATTGGAAGGACTGATGCTGAAGCTGAAGCTCCAATACTTTGGTCACCTGATGCAAGGAACTGACTCATTGGAGAAGACCCTAATGCTGGGAAAGATTGAAGGCAGGAGGAGACTGGGATGACAGAGGATGAGATGGTTGGATGATATCACTGACTGGATGAACATGAGTTTGAGCAAGCTCTGGGAGTCGATGATGGGCAGGGAAGCCTGGCGTGATGCAGTCCATGGGGTTGCAAAGAGTCACACACGACTGAGCGACTGAACTGAACTGAATCCTAATGGGGAAGCTAGATGAAAGCCTGTGTGTTGAAACTCACCTGTTTAGGGGACCCATTTTCCAGGGCTGCTTTCTCATGCTCAGGTCCCATCCTCAGCCCCAGGTGGTCTGAAAGGAAGACTCCAGAGGCCAAGGATCCATCATCAATTGGTGGTAGAAATTGCATTTGGGAAGGTTGTTCTTGTGTGAAGCCCAGTCATTGTCTTCTCTGGAGCTCTTGGTGTGCTGGCATCAGATATAATGTGCTTGGTGGGCAGAGAGGGCAGGGAGAGATGCCTCAGGCTCCACCACCTAAGAGCTGTGTGGCCTCGAGTGTGTTAATCAGCCTTTCTGGGCTTCAGTTGCTGCATCTATCAGGGGCTGTGTTAGCTCCTTCCTCACAGGTCTGTTGTGAGAATTCAGTAAAATCATGCCCACAAAAGGCTCAATGCTCAAACACCTAGCAAGTACTAAAACGTGTTAGCTGTGGTGGTAACTTGGCCTGGGGCCGTCATATCATCTGAGCTCCTTCCACCTCTGTTTTTGATGGCCGTCCAGTCTGCTCTACAGGAAGACTTTGTCCCCAGCAACAGCAGATCTATAACTTCGTAGATGTTTAGAGATAGAAGGGACCTTGGGGAAACCCCTTATACAGGAAAGGTACCCGTGGTGGTGAAGGGGTGCCTCAGTGATGCCACGGTGTTGGCAACATTCTTCCGGTCACCTCACCCTTCCATGGGGTGTTTCCTACGACCCTCAGGCTCTGACACCAGATTTCTGGGTTTGAGTCCTGCTGCTTCTACTGCTAACAGCACAGTCACAGGGAGATCCTCAGTCTCATCATGGACTAGCAGAGCCTCTTCTGCAAAGTGGGGAGAGTAGCTTGCTCCTCATGCAGCTATGAAGAGAACTGACGGGAGCCATCTCTTGTTCATGGAAAGGCCTCGGAGTGTAGATTGTGCTGAGCGATCCAAGCGCATGGGACACAGGCTGAGCTGCCTTCACCTCGAGGGCCCCGAGTACTTCAGAAAGCCCCAGGCCCCAGCTCTGCTGACTTGTCACGCTCCACAGCCACAGCTGACCCATCGCCCTAACGTCTTTAACGGTTCTAGCAAGTCCTCCCCAGCAGCTCCACTGAGTGGCCCAGCCTAACCCTGTCTGCTAGCTTCACAAAATCAATCTAAAATGACTCCATGAGGGTGGCCGGCCAGAATTAGCAGTCGTTTCTGAAGGACAAGAAAACAGAGAGCCAGACAAAGTAAATCCCGTGTTGCCTGTGTGTGCCTCGTCAGCGACAAAAGGCAGTCAGGGTTAAGCTGTCCCTGGAGTCTGCTCGGGACCCAGGAGCTGTTTGTCTGAACCCCACCTCCACCCCCAACACCCCTGCCCTCACACTTCTGACCCGAGACACCCCTGATGAGCTCAGGCCCAGAGTTCTGAGCTGGAATTCCCAGGACTTCATGTCACTTTGATGTGTCACAGACAGAATGCCCTGAAGTTAAAAAACCATAACAGAGTCCCCAGAACTCCCCAATAGCAGAAGGGGAGGAACAGGTGGCCGGAGATGAGTGGAGGAGAGGGAAGAACCCTTCCAGAAACACTCCTAAACTGTACTTGGCGATCAAAGGAGGAATCACAGTAGTGGTAAGGCACTTGAGTTAGAGTCCCAGAAGGTGGATTTGATCCTGGTCAAGGCAGATTGGGTGGGTGGGTTGAGCCTCCTGGACCCCCTCATAACAGCGATCACCCGAGACCACTGAGCAGGAATTTTCTTAGAGGAAATCATTGACCCCATGTCTCGGTGCCCTCGTCTCAGCCGTTTTCCAGGCTCCTCCTCTCCCAGGAGCCAGCTGCTCATCATTTCCACTCCCGTCACATCATGCTGGTGTGACCCCTTCAGAAAAAGCCTGCAGGCCCGCAGAATTACGAGCAATTCCTCTGTTCCAGGTTTCTCTCTCTCCTTCCCTGTCTCTCCAACTTCTGAAGTGGATCGGCCTTCTCTTTCAGTGACTAAGTGACAGGAGTTCTTCCTGGGCCCCCACCCCCACCCAGTCTGCGCTATGCCAAGCTGAGCAGACCTCATCTAGTGGAGAGACTTGTGGCCCCTGGGGTCAGGGCAGAATCATCAAAGACTCTGATGATAGCACCAGGGAGCACATCTTGGGGCCCCTGCGTGCTGAGATGAGACTGTGGAGCTGAAAGAACAGAAATGGAAAACTTGCCACTTTCGACCTCATCGCATGCAAATTTCACCTCCCCATTCTGAGGTCACTGCCTCCGGCTCTCCCTGCCCTGGAAGCAGTGTGTGCATGTCCTAGGCTGAGATCAGGAAGGGTATTTTCAAGGTGTGGAGATGTCCCTTGAATGTGTACATGCTGTACAGCTCTTCCCCTTCCCTCACCCTGCTCTTTTAAATCAGTGATTCAGGATTATGATTCTGGTTAGAAATGATGTTAAGTCACGTGGCCAGCATATCAAAGTAATCCCAAGGCGTCAAGAGCAAGTAAAAAGCAGTCTCTGAGGAGGCCTTGAATCAGCAGGCTGGGATGTGATCCTCAGTATGAGCTCCTGCTGGGGCACCTCTCCACGGCATGCATTGTGGGCGCTTTGTAAAACAGAAGGGGAGAGAAGCCCAGGACAACTCCAGGATTGTCTTGGTTTTGTTAGCAAAGACGAGATAAGCGAAACATCCTCTCTATAAAATCCAATTAGTTTTTTTTTCCTGGCTAATTCGTTTATCCTTGTTTATCACGGAGGCTGAGACATCAGCTCTCAGTGGGCGGTGCTCCCCCAGCGCGATACTGTTGCACTGGGAAGAAACAAGCCTCCCGACCAAGGTCACCCATCAGTCATGTGGTGCCACCAGACCTGCATCTCCTGGAGTGCTGCACAGAAGCAGCTGGAGCGGGCTTGCAGGCAAGCCTCACCTTCCAGGTTTGGGGAGCTCACTGCTCACCGTGGCTGCAAGCTTCCTTCTCCAGGGCCCCTGCTCTGCGATCTGATAGAATAGAAGGAGATCTCTCTCTCCATCACCTGGCCCTCAGTTTAATAAAGGATGTTTGCAATTAAAAAGCTAGAGCAACCGTTCATAGAATATTTGGAGAATACTGTAGCATATAATGGAGAAGGCAATGGCAACCTACTCCAGTACTCTTGCCTGGAAAACCCCATGGATGGAGGAGCCTGGTACGCATCAGTCCATGGGGTCGCTAAGAGTCGGACATGACTGAGCGACTTCACTTTCACTTTTACTTTCATGCATTGGAGAAGGAAATGGCAACCCACTCCAGTGTTCTTGCCTGGAGAATCCCAGGGATGGAGGAGCCTGGTGGGCTGCCGTCTATGGGGTCGCACAGAGTCGGACATGACTGAGGTGACTCAGCAGCAGCAGCAGCAGTAGCATATAACCTTTGCCCAGGGCATCCCAGTGTTAAAGACATTAGTTAGTTACATCTGTGAACACTCTCATCACTTTCCTCTGCTGGCTCAGAGACTGTAGAATAAGATACATCTAGTCAACGCCAAAAGAAAAGGCAATGGAGGATGAGATTCCTCTGATCCCAGCATTCAGCTTCCTAGGTCTTCTTGGAAAAGGCTGGATTTCAGATTTAGGTGTCTGAGAGTGGGGTGCCGTGGGGGGAAGTGGACTGTATCCTGGACTCAATTCAGAAGAACTGCAAACACGGGGCTCTGCCCCTTCCCAGCTGTGTGGCTTTGGGCAAGCATCCCAGTTTCCCTGAGCCTCAGTTTCTGCACCTGAAAAATGTAACTCATAATAAATGCTGCATAGGGTTTCTGGAAGAACCACATATAGAAATATATATGAAAGTTTGCATGAGTGCATGCTCAGTCATGTCCAACTCTTCGTGACCCTATGGACTGAGGCCCAACAAACTCCTTTGCCCATGGGATTCTCCAGGCAAGAATACTGGAGTTGGTTGCCATGTCCTCCTCCAGGAGATCTTCCTGACCTAGAATCGAACCCATCTTTTCTGTATTTCCTGTGTTGCAGGTGGATTCTCTACTGCTGAGCCAAGGGGGAAGTTGTATGAAAGTTTAGAATAATAGAAATGGTTGCACCCACTGAGTCACCTGGGCTTCAGGGATGCAGGTAACTTCTTTTTTTTTTTCCCTGTCATTTCTTTTAAAAAATTATTTCTTTTAATTGGAGAATAATTGCTTTACGATATTGTGATGGTTTTAACCATACATCAACATGAATTGGCCATAGGTATACAAGTGGCCCCCCATCCTGAAGCTCCCCCCCACCTCCCTCCCACACCCTATCCCAGAGCACTGGCTTTGGGTGCCCTGCTTCACGCAACAAACTCGCACTGCTTATCTGTTTTACATATGGTAATATACATGTTTCAATGCTGTTCTCTCAATGCAAATAACTTCTGAAGCTGCCTTCAGATTTCCTGGGTACATACAGCTAAGAAGTCAACGGAAAACTTCAGAACAGGTCAGAGCTAAAGTCTTCACCCTTAGATGGAGACGTGCAAACTTTTGGTCTCTTCCCAAAACTCTTTTTAATGCATCTTAAAAAAATAATAATGACTTTCTAAGATGTATTCACGTGAGTTTCCAAACTCCTTCCTCAGCATTCAGGTTTTCAAAGATGAGTTTCGGAAGCCGATTTCTCTCCTGGGAGTCTGCCGGGCATGCTGAAGCATCTCCTTTTGCTGCTGTGACGTGCCTCCATGGAGCCATCCCGGGCTTGCACAGACGGTCTGCTCACGATTGTGACCAAGTGACATAGCAGTCTTTCAAGGTATGCTAAATGAGAAACGTGCTATTTAGGCAAAGCATTCACATGTTTGAATGAAAGACGGAAACTGTGGATGCTGCAGCCATGGACAGGAAATTGATGTCTGCATTGCTATTTACTTAACAGAAATTAGTTCTCCAAGATCAGCCTTAGTGAAGGGGACAGGAGGGCACATGATTGGAGGAAGAATTCTCTGTTTCCCTCATCGTTTGCACGCCCCAGCTTCATCCCTTCTAGCAGGGTGCTTCATGAGTCTTTGCTGGGTAAATCTGATCCAGACTCCCAGTGCAGAGCATAAAGCAGCAGAAACGTTAGCAATGGAGGTCAAGGGACATCCAGCAGAGAGCCAGATCTCTCATGAGAATCTGAGGTCTAAGAATAGTACAATTATAAACGTACCTTAGGCAGAAGGCTCAGTGGGAAGAGACAGCCTGTTGACAATTGGCAGGGCTTATCCCGTTGGCTACAGCCACAGTTGGGAGAGAAGGAAGGGGGTCGCTGGGGGTGGAGGGAGCCCTTGGCATGGTCCAGCGCCCCCTGCTTCTCATAGTCCCCATCCTGGGACACGGGAGGGGCCAATGGCCCAGTGAATTTGAGGGGTCCCGCCTGCTGGGAGGCTGACTACTGAGTCCAGGTGTGTCTAGGACACAGCAAAGCTGGCAGGCACCTGGTTGAGACCTCTCAATCAGCCCTCGGGGAAGCAGTAAAGCAGACATGCTTTACTTTGCTGCGATTATCAAGCTTGAAACCCTGTCTGTCCCCTCTCTGTGTCAACAGCAAAAGAATGCTCAGCCACCAGTCCTGGCCGCGTGCTTTTAGTGCATTCCGGATCCCTGTGCACTGACTTTCTGATGGTGACAGTTACATCTGTCCCTCACATGCCAGATTCAGGCACCCCAGACGAGAGGAGCCTTACGGAAAAGTGACCCCCATAGGTCTCCTTCCGGCATTCAGCCATCGCACCCCCTGGCTGGATGTCGATTCTCGATGTTGTTGTGTAGTCGCTAAGTCCTGTCTGACTCTTTGTGACCCCATGGACTGTAGCCCTCCAAGCTCCTCTGCCCATGGGATTTCCCAGGCAAGAATATTGGAGGGGGTTGCCATTTCCTTCTCCAGGGAATCTTCCCCACTCAGGGACTGAATCCACATCTCCTGCATTGGCAGGCAGATTCGTTACCACTGAGCCACCAGGGATGCCCTGTCCATTCTCAATAGCTCTTGGCTTTTGGTGGTGGGTGTATGGTAGGTGATGAACAGTGGGTGAGTGACATTGTTCAGAGTCCCTGTTGGGAGTTTGCTGATGCCAGCTGCAGAAAAATGAACACATGTGCTAAAATTTGTATACAATATAAAGGGGTTCACACATTCTTTGGATTTCAGATTAAGAACCTCTACTTCAGTTGTTTTCAAATTTAGGGAGGTGAGTAGACCTCTCTCACCTGTCCTTTTGGACCAGGACATCTGTACAGCATTTTGGAAAAGCTAGTGATTATCTACACACACAATCCCCATCACGTGGTCAGACTGAATGATGTTTGATGCTGGTCCTCTGCTATTTAGGGAAACACACTTTTATGGGTAACAGGAGCCTCATCTATAAATGAATGGAGCCAGAAAGAATACACAGATCTGTAGAGAGACCAGAGGCGAAGTGCCAGGTGGAGAGAGGGGAAGGAGAGCAGCCTCAGTGCCCACGGCCAGCAGGGCAGAGTCTCTGCAAAGGCCAAGTCAGCTCCTCCCGCCTCACATTCTCCATGCGTGATGGGGACTGCCTCCCCATCAGGAGGTGGGGTCTGTTTGCCTTCCCCTAGAAATCCAGCTGACCTCTGACTTGCTTTTCAAGCCTGACCAGCACGCCTGGAGAGTGGTGCTGTGTGATGCGATGTCTAGGACGGGCCTTCCTTCAGCAGCCCTGCAGCTTCTGTTTCCACCCCCGGGAAGCCAATGACCCGTGTCAAGATGCAAGAGCTAGGTTACGGAATGAGGAGAGACCACAAGCTGGAGAGAATATATGTGATGGGGAGTTGAGGGGCCTCGGCCCACTGCCACCTGAAGCCCCAGACACATATGTGAGGCTGTCTTGGATCCTCCAGCCCCGGTTCAGACACCCTGGGTGATAAGAAGGAAGAGTCGGCTCATTTTTAAGCCATTCCAGCTGAAGCCTCTGGTGGCTCAGTGGGTAAAGAATCTGCCTAAAATGCAGGAGACCCAGATTTGATCCATGGATCGAGAAGATCCTCTGGAGAAGGAAATGACAACCCACTCCATTATTCTTGCCTGGAAAATCCCATGGACAGAGGAGCCTGGTGGGCTGTAGTCCATGGGGTCGCAAGAAGTCAGACACGACCTAGGAAGTAAACTACCGCCACAGCTGAGGCCCCAGACATTGCAAGACTGAGATAAACCATTCATCCTAAGCCCTGCCCCCACAGGGTGATGGAAAAAAAAGAGGTGATTATTTTAAATCATAAGATTTGGGGTAAATTGTTATACATCAAGAGATTGGAGATAACTAGTACACAGTAACCCTTGATGTATCTTTGTCACCAGTTGCTATCAGACTACACTCTAGGTAGCCATATGTCCACTAAAAAAATAGTTTCTTCATCTTCCTCTCCACTGACCTTTCTCTCATCTTTCTTTCCAGTGACCTTGTGACTACATTCTTAGCAGAGAAGTCATCAGGTAGAGCCTCTAGGAGAGCTTTCCAAAAAGTTAGCTGTGTCCAAACTCTAATGTGTTTGAGTTAGAGTTTGTCCCTGGTTTGGTGGTGTCCAACTCTTTGTGACCTCATGGGCAGTAGCCTGCCAGGCTCCTCTGCCCATGGGATTCTCCAGATGAGAATACTGGAGTGGGTTGCCATTCCCTTCTCCAGGGGATCTTCCAGACCCAAGGGTCGGACCCACATCTCTAGCATTGCAGGCAGATTCTTTCCCACTGAGCCACCAAGACCCTCATCCCCCTCCCCCTCCACCTTCTTCTAGACTGGGACACAGACTCTGTGCTTGGATGGGCAGCAGCCGCCTTGCAAACATGAGGACAGAAGTCTCACCTCTGGATTCCTAATGACGTGGATGATGGCCTACTTGTGAAATTATTTCATGAGAAAAATAGGCCTTTTAATCATTTAAGGCAATATTACTAGGTTTTTGTGTGTGTGTGTGGTTTTGCCATTGCTTTGCTGGTCTGTTGATGTTATCTATTCTGTTTACTCACATCAAACACATTTGTAATTTACATGTCACAAGACTTCATGAGATCTAGCTGCATTTCTGCTCTTGCATTCCGTGAGATGCCTCTGGTGCCTAACATTTAAAATTTTTTTCCTTCCCTTAACATTTGTAGATGCTTACTCCTTGGAAGGAAAGTTATGACCAACCTAGACAGCATATTAAAAAGCAGAGACATTACTTGTCAACAAAGGTCCGTCGAGTCAAGGCTATGGTTTTTCCAGGGGTCATGTATGGATGTGAGATTTGGACTATAAAGAAAGCTGAGCTCCAAAGAATTGATGCTTTTGAACTGTGGTGTTGGAGAAGACTCTTAAGAGTCCCTTGGACTGCAAGGAGATCCAACCAGTCCATCCTAAAGGAGATCAGTCCTGGGTGTTCACTGGAAGGACTGATATTGAAGCTGAAACTCCAATACTTTGGCCACCTGATGCGAAGAGTTGACTCATTGGAAAAGACCTTGATGCTGGGAAAGATTGAGGGCAGGAGGAGAAGGGGACGACAGAGGATGAGATGGTTGGATGGCATCACCGACTCAATGCACATGGGTTTGGGTGGACTCCGGGAGTTGGTGCTGGACAGGGAGGCCTGGCGTGCTGCGGTTCATGGGGTCGCAAAGAGCCGGATGCGACTGAGCGACTGAGCTGAACTGAACGTGCGTAGGTTACTGTTGCCACTTTGCCAGCAATGAAGCAATCCCCGGCCAAGACAAGGATGGTCCAAGGCAGAGTTTTGCAAAGAGAGCATTCTTTCACACTGAAGACAAGGCCAGAGGTCATCTTCCAGTAGCATAGGGTTAGGCCTACGACTTACTCAGGTCATGAGCCACTGGAAAGGTTGCCAGGGGTCTTTGAACAACCTCCTTCCTAAGAAATCACTTGAGCAGGGGAGTCAGCTGCCTTAGGGCCTGGGCTCATTGCGTGTGGCCCTCCCTGTAGGCAGGGTGATCAAAATGTTCACCTTGGATGTAAGATGTTGTGCGTCTGTGAAGTCAACAGGCAGGTCAGGCAGACCTAAAGCCATACTTTGGGTCTCCATCTGCACTCTGGTGAGTCTTCAAAGGAGAAGTCGTCAGTTAAAGGGAAGGCTCTGTGACCCCAGGCTTCAGTGCTCTGTTCAATGGCCAAGAATGGGTTCAGTCCCATTGACCTTGACTCATTCTGGCTTCCTGGAAGCATCTTCTCCAGAAAACCCACCAGTGTCAGTTTCCTCTTTCCCGCCTTACGGAAGCAGTGTTCTAAGAGTTGTAGATCTGACTGTTCTTGTCACCTCCAGGGAAAATGGTCTGGGGGTCAGACTCTGTCAGCGGTGCTGCAGAAAATGCAGAGACTCCGGGAGCCCTGGGTCTGTCTCCACGTGGTCTCCAAACTGCACCAATTCAGGCCTCCTGCTGTGGGGAGGGGCGGCCTTTCCAAAATCCAGGGCCAACCCTAATCCTAAGAAGCTGGTGCACCCCAAACTGCTGCTATTCCGCTGACAAGAGGACACCGCTCTCTGCTTTCCTCCTTCAAGATTTCTCCTCCCCCTTCCCAAAACCTCCAGAACACCTTCACAGAACAATTGAAAGCCTCCTTTTTTCCACACAATCACAAACTTCCTACCAATAAAACCATTGATATTTAAATGTCATCTCAATGGTAGCAGACATTTTTAACTTCTCGGTTATTTGAGGGGAGGAGGAGCGGTGAAGATGAGAAACAGTGGCTAGCTCTTTTTAAAATGCCTTATGTGAAAGCATTTTCGGAAAGATGTTGATTTGTTACCATCTAGCATTTGACCCGAAGAGAAAATTGCATCCTGATGGAAAGCTAGAAACTCATTTCTGAGCACTAGATTGTAGACATTTATCTGGAAAGATGCTCAGCATGAATTTTTAAGTGAAAAAATGTGGGTTATGAAACTGCATTGAGTGATACTAATTTTGCTTAAATAGAGGAAAGAAAGAAAAAAGGAAGGGAGCAAAGAAGGAAGGAAGAAAAAAGGAAGGAAGGGAAAAAAGGAAGGAAGGAAAAGAAATTATTGTAAAGATACATTTATGTATTTCCAAAAATGACAGGAAATTTCAGATATTAAAAATCATGATAGTATGTATTGGGGACAGAACGATTTATGATTTAAATTTCTTTTACTTAGTTTATTTATCAGATTTCCTACTATGAACAATTGTTCCTTTCATGTTGTTAAAATGTTATTTTAGTTGATATAAACTAGCCTCATACAATTTCTCAAAACTGTACATTGTTGATTTCTTAGACTACTAATATGCACTTGGGTTGCTGGCTTATTTTCTAACTTTAGCTAGTTATGCTTTTGCTAAGGAGTGGGGCAAAGAATGAAACCGATAAACTAAAGCACCTCTAAGTTTCAAAAATATTTTGAGCAATTCTTATGTGTGGAGAACTAGAGAGAAACTAGCTAGGCTGTCTGGGGTCTACTCTGCATGGATAGTAAGTTCCATCCTGAAAGACAGCTTCTCCTGCTGCTCAGAGGTTTAGGAGCACTTGGAGGGAAATGCTCTGAGACCATGTGTGAGGGGGAAAGAGTGACGGGACCTGCAAGGAGGGACCTGTGTGCCCCCTGTGGCTGTCGGGAGAGATGTGAGGATGAGCCTGCTGGAAATGGACCGCTCCTGGTCGATGCTCAAGATCAGGGAAAGAAAGAAAAGCAGAGGAGGAGCAAAGGGGAGTGAAAAATCTGAGTAAGCTCTGTGAGAAATAATCCGCCTTTGCCCGAGAGATGGGCTGCTCTGCCCCGCGCCCCCTCTCCCTGCGCTGCTGTGGGTCTCCATGTGCTCGTCTCCTTTCCTGCGGGTCTACACGGGGAGTCGAGAGCCGCAACTGCTCAAGCGTCTTCCCTTCCTGCTCCTTTCTCCCTTGTCCACATGCACAGGGAGTACCTTCAGACACACGTTCGATTGCTCCAGGACCTGGACACACTGCATCCCCATGGCATCCTATCTGTAGCTAGGAAAGTACAGACACCCACTGGAATCTTGTTTCCATTCAAGAAAGCAAAGATCAAGGTTAGGTACTCCGTTTTGACAAAAATAAAACAAATTCGAAAACACTGGAGATATGTGGTTTGCTGTTTCCCACCTCGACAGCCACAGCCATTTACAAATCTTTGTAATGTTCTGTCAGGTTCCGGATCCAATACTTTGCAGTCATGCAGAGATGCACATAATGGTTATTTATGTGCTTGGCGAGTTTATTTCTCCCGTTCTGCTACGGTCATTTGTTTCCACGGGAGGGTGATACATACATTATTGGTTTTCATTTAAGATGCTGCACTGACATTTTTGTGCTCCAGGAGGGATGGGAGCTGGGAGACAGACCGAGTTCAGGGGTACTCAGCTCAGGAATGGATCGGAGCTGAGGAGTCTGAGCATTTCCCTCCTTCCTTTATCCAAGTCCTCTCCTTACATTGGTGGCACACTCTAAGCACTGTGTTTTTGTGCTTCTCGAGTGGGGTTCCAGAAGTGCCAAACTTAGGAAGGAACTGCCCTTACGTCATCTCAGCCCTCAAACGCTTCAAAGTCTGGATTGATGGAGTTTGAGCAAAGGAAATCCCGTAGACAAATTAACTCAGTGACCTCAAGAATTCCTTAGGAAAAGTGTGAAAGCCAAGGGACTCAGAATTCAGACAGGCAAAACCTCTCTCCAGTCTGGGACACACCCAGTGGGATGGAATCTACGTCAATCTGCTTCTTTAAAAGCTGGGGTGCCTGAGAGAAAGGAACATTTTTCTTTCCCAGAGAAAATACACAGTGGAGGTTAGGGGTGGATGGTCTTCACTGGTGGCTCAGATGGTAAAGACCCTGCCTGCAATGCAGGAGACCTGGGTTCGATCCCTGGGTCAGGAAGATCCCTGGAGAAGGGAATGGCAACCCACTCATGTATGCTTGCCTGGAGAATTCCATGGACAGAGAAGCCTGGCGGATATGTTGTGTGAAATTACCAGAAGTCTCAGGGCATTAAATAGCACAGTAGATTAAAGGACATCAATTACCATTATATTACCATGAGAGAAGGATTAAAGTGTAAACCATCACAAGGAATTTGCATGATCTACACAACTCAATCAGCAAGACAACCATGCCATTTTGGAGGTGCCCCCTGCATGCCAAGTAGCAAGACATTCAGGTTATGACTCAGCCTCCCCAGGAACAAGGGTACCCTCCAGCCCCTGACACAAATATTAATATATATCATAAATTAATGCTATGGTATCTCAATAACTTACATTGGAATAGCCCTTTGCAGACACTCCACACAGTAGTTCTCATTAAAATGTTGACACATATTATTGCAAAGCATTTCTCCTCCAATGACAATTCATCATGAGGATAGAAAACCCACAACAGAGAACCATTATTAATAAGCATTTATTAGGTCCCCACCTCTTGCAACTTGCTGAAGAAGATATAGGCAGAGAGGGGAGTTGTACACCCAACTAAATTAAAATCTAAATAAAGGAATATTAATAAAAACAATAGGTGAGGCTGGTTGTGTGGGTACATGGAGCGAGGTGCTGGTTATGGAAAGTCCAGAGGCTTTCCACTCAGGGCAGGGGGTGCACCTGAATGCTCATCTTCAGTTAATAATGACCGTGAACGAGAGGACATCTTCTCTAGCTTATTTCCTTCCCCTCCCAGTCCTGTAGGAATAGAATTGGAAACGCAACAACACATAGAATTTTTTCCACGTTAGCAGTTATTTCTGAGATGGGCTGTGTGTGCCAGCGTGTCCTGGTGACATTTCATATCAGAACTGTGAATGTCGCTGGCTCGATGGAGGGCTGTGATATTACCCAGGTGAACAGAAACGCGGTGGCATCATTGCGTTCTTTCCATCTTGCTTTAATTTCCTCCGCCCAACACAGCACCAGCATACCCCAGCTCCTCTGACCTACTTTGACCAAATGAAATAACATCCGTATTTGAAGTGGCTTTTTTCCCCTGATCAGGCAAATCCTCATCAGAGGAGATGCTAGTGTGCAATCCAGTCTTTCCAGATTTCTCATGCCATAACCTGAGACTTGGCTTGCAAATTAAGAATGATTCAGTCGAGGTGAAAGATACCCTCTGGGCCGTTTTTCCCATTCAGCCTGAGTTTACCCTCTCCTGTTCCTCTGCTCCTCAGATGTCTCAGATCGTTCCTCACAAGGCAAATGGCTTGGGGCATGGATTTTGAAGGCCAGTGGCTGGAGGTATAAGTCTTATAAATCACGTTCTGCCGCTTCCCAGCTGTGTGGCCTTGGGCAAGTGACTTGACCTCTCTGAATCTAGTAAAATAAGCACAATAATCCCGCCTTCAAAGAGCAGTTACAAGGATCATATGAGATAATACGTGTCAAGTTTGGGACCTGTAGTTGACGATCAGTATCAATGACCAATGTCTTGCTTCTATAGTAATCCTGGGGGCCTAGGACCTGTTTGACTCATGCTCACTTGGCTTCATTGCACTCAGTTACTCAAGGTTGTCTTTGTCTGTTTGCTTTTGTGCATGACTTTAAATCAAGAATGCAAGTTTAAAGTATATGAAGAATAAGTGCACAAAATGCGAACATTTTTCTCCGTTTCAAAATACTGGTATATTTTGTTTATATATTAGAAAAGCTGAGTTTTGATGTGGGCTGGGAATTTAATGACTACAACAACTTTTTTAAACAAAATGTTTTTTGGATACTGGGACTAGGCCAAAAAAAGTGAAATTGTCCAATATTACAAAGAAAAGAACGTTTTTGGTGCTGTATATGTGGCCAACTGGGGTGATCAGGATGATTTTTAACAATATTAGTCAAGCTTTAGTGTGTATGGGAATCAGCTCAATATTCCCAGTGCGGACTGAACAGCAACATGCATTTTGGACAAGCCCATCACGTGAGTCTCAGGCAGGAGAACCCCACTAGCTCTGAAGCCCATGGTTAGAAAAGGAGATCAGCAACATACCCCAGCTGTCAGAAGTGTTCCTTGGCTCCCGCCTCCCTCTCCCTCCTCGTCTTCCTTTCGTTTCTCTCTGTCTCTCAGTATGGCTTCACCACAAGGCTAGAAGAAATGGATGTGGAACATTCCCCCTCCGTAT
This sequence comes from Bos indicus x Bos taurus, assembly GCF_003369695.1. Lineage (NCBI taxonomy): Eukaryota > Metazoa > Chordata > Mammalia > Artiodactyla > Bovidae > Bos > Bos indicus x Bos taurus. Next base: position 67,013,583 of record NC_040092.1, read on the forward strand.
AAATAGTTGAGATAGGACTAGAGAGCTGGGGAGAAGTATTATAGAGCTGAATGAGAATATCCGTGACAATCAAAGGATTCTTCTCCTGGGTAAAGTTAAAATCTGCAGCATCAGAAAAGCTACAAAAGTTAACTATTTGGTGAAACCCCAGAAACTTCTAAAGTCCCAGACGAATGTAAAGGGTGAACATCTAAGAGAAAGAAAAGATGAGTAAACCCTAGCTCAACGTAAGGCCACAGAAAGCAAGACTTGATTAAGCAAAGTTTAGATGTGTTAAAGATTAGTGAAAAGGTGCCTGGATCGACCTAAGCATTTCTATATTCCCCCAAAAAATGGTTTTCACACTTTTAAAAAGCTATGTGTATCGGTCAGGACAGGCCAGGTTATGCTGCAGTGACAAATCGACTCTCAACTTTCAGTGGCTTAAAGTAACGTATTTTTATTTCGCCCTGTTCTGAAGGCTGAGGAGTTCAAGATCAAGGTGCTGGCAGACTCAGTGTCTGATGATAGAATTCTTCCTGGCTCATAGACGGTTGTCTCCTTGCTGTGTCCTCACATAACCTAGAGCAGAGGGAAGCAAGATTTCTCTTGTCTCTTCGTACAAGAGCATCAGTTTCATCACGAGAACTCCCATAGTTCTCATCTCCAAATATCATCACACTGAGGACTGGGGTTTCAGCATATGAATGTGGGGAGGACATAGCATGCAGTCCATAACAGCGTGGCAAAAGGAGACAGCAGGGGTGAGGGTGATCTGGAGGGGATTTCAGTGGGAATTAAACGCTCCAGACCACAAGGACACCCTCGTTGGCCAGAATCAGTCCCGTGGCTTTTCCCAACCATCAAGAATTCAGGAAGCACAACTCTCCAACGTCTCTAGAGGTAGGGAGGGCCAGAATATTTGATGGATAGTACTAATGACACCTCGGTACAGAAACTTTTTATCCAAAGAAAATATTATGCAGAAGGCCACAATGTGAGACAGACGACTGGAGCTGCTCTGACTAAAGGCAGAGGTGGGTGAGGTGGGCATTTCACTCACCCAATCCCCTCATCGGTGGCCCCTGACATGTCTCTGAGGAGCTGGGGCAGTTTGACAAACACTATTCTAAAACACACAGAGCATAGTCCATCTTAGTTAATACTGTTCTCTATTTATTGATGATTAATTGTCTTAATAAATGATTTTATTTTAATGGAAAAAGTATAATTAAATGGAAAAGCACTGCTCTGTGGTAAGCCCCGCTATTTGAACAGGGTGGTTATAAGCAAAGCATTCTTTTTTACATATTATAAATGCAGAGAAAAGGCTCATGAAAAAATCAAGCATCTTTAAAAATAGGCCTTGGATTTTAGGCTCAGCCCAATCAAACAAAGCCTATACAGAAGTGGGTCTGAAAAAATGTGTCCATTCGGCAACATGGATGAACTTTGAGAAAATGATGCTGAGTGAAATAAGGCAGACACAGAAAGGATGATTCCACTCTTTGAGGCATCTGTAGTCAAATTCACAGAAACAGGAAGCAGAATGGTGGTTTCCAGGGGCTGGGAGGAGGGGAGAAGGGAAAGATGCTCAGTGGGTACCGAGTTTCAGTTTCATAAGATGGAAAAGTTCTGGAGATCTGTTGTACAACAATGTGCATATACTTGGCACTACTGAACTGTACGTGTAAAAATGGTCAAGATGGAGATTTTCCTGATGGTTCAGTGGTTAAGAATCCGCCCTGCAGTGCTTGGGATGCGGGTTCCATCCCTGGGTGAGGAGTTAAGATCCCACATGCCACAGAGCAACTAAGCTCATACAGCACAACCGCTGAGCCTGCGTGCTACTAGAGATTCCGTGTGCACTGCAAGGAAAGATCCCACATGATGCAATGGAGGTCTGATGCAGCCAAATGAATAAACAGATAGATAGATAGATAAATGGTTAAGATGGTCAATTTTATTTGACGTCTATTTCACCATAGTTCAACAAAACTTTAAAAAAAATGTACCAGTACTTTCAAATTCATTCTTAAAAAGAAAAGGGTTTCTTTTTTTAAGCTTACCATTAGCTAATATTTGAAACACTTTTCTTTCTGTTCTATATCTCTTTTCAAAATTAAATTTGAGTGAGTGAAGTCGCTCAGTCGTGTCCGACTCTTTGCGACCCCATGGACTGTAGCCTACCAGGCTTCTCTGTCCACGGGATTCTCCAGGCATGATACTGGAGTGGGTTACCATTTCCTTCTCCAGGGGATCTTCCCGACCCAGGAATCGAACCTAGGTCTCCTGCATTGGAGGCAGAAGCTTTAACCTCTGAGCCACCAGGGAAGCTCAAAATTAAACTTAAAGCTTAATGTCTTGACCATAACAATGAGAAATCTGCTAAAAGCCCAACCTTTATTTGCCGGAATCTTCACCCTCCATCGTAAGTCAAAACAACAGGTTGAGCTTGTTATCGCAGCTCTGTTGGGCAGAGAGATGGCTTACCCTACTGTCCACCAACCCAGGATGCAATGGGCTTGCACCCAGAGTTCATGCAGAATCTGTACTTTCTGAGCTTTTCTGGCTGAAATGGGAAGGAGATGCTGCCATTTCAGACGTTACGCCCTCCATTGTCTGGCGTCTTAGGGATCTGGTGATCGTGCTTTTGCGGGAGTTGGCCATGCTCTGGAAGTCCTCTGCCTGAAGACACAAGGGGGCCATGGAGGAGGGGCAGCATCATGGCTGGAGCAACTCTGTGGAGGGAACAGTCCTTGTCATGTGGGGGTGAGCACGTGTTGGGAAGAAGCACATGGGGACCAGCTGTGTGATCTCAGGAAAGAGGCTTCCCCCTTCAGTTTCCACACCTGTAAACAGGAATGAAGCATGATCTGAGGACATATGCAAATGCTTGTTGAGTACCTTATCATGTGCCAGCCACAGTGCTAGGCACAGGGAAAAACTGGTAAAGGAAACAGACAAAATTCCCTATCTATATGGAGCTTAGATTCTTTCTTGGGAGGTACTGATACACTAGCAAAGAAATAAGCAAAATATACGACCTGCTAATGGTGGCAAGTATAAAGGAAACAAGTAGTGTACGTGTGTGTGTGTGTGTGTGTGTGTGTGTATGACTGATTTTAAATAGAGCGGATGGGCAGCCCTCACAGGGAAAGTGATACTTGAATAAAGAAAGGCTTGAAGGAGGCGAGCGAGCCATGTGACTACCTGGCAGAGAGAACCCAGTGCAAAGGCCCTGAGGCCAGCACAGCTGGGTCAGGGCGAGGAGGGCTGTGTGACAAGCGTTGTGGTTAAGAAGTGACCCAGGGCATGAGGGCAGATCACTCAGGTCAGGGGTTCCCAAGCTCTGGGATCTAGTGTCTGATGATCTGAGGCGGAGCTGATGTAATAATAATGGAAATACAGTGCATAATAAACAAAATGTGCTTGAATCACCTTGAAACCATCCCCTCCTCTCCACCTCCCACCCCAGCTGTGGAAAAATTGTCTTTCATGGAGTCAGTCCCTGTTGCTGAAAAGATTGGGGACTGCTGGCTTAGGGTATTATAGCTCGCTGTAGACTTTGACCTTGACTCCAAATCCAGAGAGGCCAATGAGGACTAATGTCATCTCACTCATGTCTTAAAGCATCTCTCTGGCTGCTCGGTTGGGAGTTGGCTCAAGGGGGCAAGGACAGAGGGAAGGAGGCCTGTTAGGGAGTTTTTCAGTCATCCAGGGGTGACAGTGACTTGGAACAAGTGTTGGCTGTGGCAGCGGTGAGATTAAGTTTAGTGACACCTGTGAAGCGCCCACTTCTGCTTCTGGTACACGGTAAGAGCTCAGTGAAGGATGACGGTGCTTATTATTTTTAACAAAGAACATGGGTGAACGTGTCAAATTAGGGGCAAAGCTGACACAGTGTTCTGTGTGCCAGACGTTATCTGGATAAGCAGAAGCAGGGCCAGAACCCCGGGATGACGACAGCAGGGCAGCAGGGGTAATCAGAGCGACACTATTTTAGGACCAGAAAAAAGATTGTTCTAAGCTTCAAAGGCCCCACGCGGGCTCTTCAGGGAGGGATTGGTCCCCATGCCAAAGCCTCCAGAGAAGCAGAGAATTACGAAAAGTCAAGGTCAGCTGGATTTAGGCACACAGAGAGACAATGGTGAGAGCGTGTCATTGGTTTCTTTATATGCACTGAGATGTGTGAGGCAGAAACCTCCCTGGGAAGTTAGAGACTGCATAAGAAGCACCCAGTACTCTAGTGGACACTTTAATTTCTCTAAATCAACATAAAAGGGAGCAAAGTTAGAACAATTCTGGCCTTTCAGAAGCCATGATCCTTTTGTTGGGAGTAGGTATTGGGACTTGGTGCCATGGGCTCTGTTCGAAAGAGCTCCACTTAGAAAGTAAATGCTTTCAGGGCAACACTTCCAATTTGAGATGGTGAGTGGGTGGCTCGCAGCCCTGAACACACATGCACACGTATTCAGACTCAAGGACAGTTGCCAGTTACTCCCAGGGCTCTGTAACTGCACACAAGGCCCCAGTGCAGAACATGAAGGCACCCAAACAGGTAGGCCCAAAGTTGGGTCACCGCCGAGAACCCCTGTCACAGAGCCCCTGCTCCAGAAAGAAGACTTACTTCAGAGTCGTCAGGAGGAGTGGGCACGCCATGATGTCACTGTCCTATGTCAAGCCCCCCGGAAGTAGAAGATCGCTCTAGAAAGCATTGTTGAGTGCTTCTCTCTGTGATGATAAAAACTTCCACCTTCTACCCCTGCATTGCACAAGGTGGGTCCCACTAGCCACATGTGGCCGTTGAGCTTTTGAATAGTGGCTGGAGAAATGGAGGAAGAGAATTTTTAATTTTTTTTCCTCTCAATTAACAAAAACATAAATTTAGAGAGATACACGGGGCTGGTGATGACCGTATTGGATAACACCACTCTGGAAGGCTTCCTAACTTTCAACTCAGCTCTCCTCCTCTCAGCTCAGTAAAGAAAGTGTCTCTGGATTTGGGTCTTAGTTTTAACAGTTTCAGGGGCCTGGAACAGGAGGACTGCCATGGCCCTGCAGAACTGGGGCCGCTCTAGTGGCCCTGGGACCAGGACAGTCCCTGGTGTCTCTGGGAGCCTCAGGTCCTTCCCCATCTTCATCTCAAGTTGTGAGAATCAAACTGTTCTCAAAGTTGAAGTTTCTTTTTTCAAAGGGATTATAGTGTTTTGTTTTTTAAACTTTTTCAGGGCCTTTGGGCTTCTAAACAAATGGGAAACCATTTAGTGAAAAAGACATGTTTTTCACTAAAAAACCATTTAGTGAAAAAGAATATCCATAATACTGGATATGCTTCATGGGGTTTCTAAATTCGTACCATCCTAAGGCAGGAAGAACACCAAGTAGCCTTTTCTGGCCATATTCCATATATTTACAATGTGAAACCTCAAGGTCAACCAGAAGCCTAAGAGGCAGAAGCGCGGATGCTGCCAAGAGCTGCAAATAGCACCCACGACGGCCAATCAAAGGGGCTCAAGTGAAGGGTCGTGCCGCTGTTTACAGAAACTACCTCTGGAAATGAACATCCCAGGAATGGAACAACCTGCAAAGAATTTGAAAATGAATATATACATGTACATATAACTTAAAATGAATATATGCATGTACATACACATATATATAACTACATATAACTGTTACATATAATATATAACAGTACATACGTACACAGCTGTACTGTGCTGTACTGCTGAAGTAAATCAACTATAGTTCATTTTTTTTTTTTTAAGAAAAAAGGAAAGAAAAAATCACAGGAACAGAGAATTTCAACTTCCCATCAGTTACATTACCTTTAAAACTATAACCACCTATGTTAAAATGTAAAATTGTTAGTATTACTGAAAAGTGGCCAATATTAGTCAGAGTAAATACCAAACTGGGCTTTAAAAATGATGCCAAGCATTGAAACGAGAAATATACATATGTACATATAGCAGGAAATATCCCAGACAGAAAGGTGTCTTTACTGACTTATCACTTTTTTTTTTTTTTTTAATTATGTTGAAGTATAGTTGATTTTGGAGAAGACTCTTGAGAGTCCCTTGGACTGCAAGGAGATCCAACCGGTCCATTCTGAAGATCAGTCCTGGGATTTCTTTGGAAGGAATGATGCTAAAGCTGAAACTCCAGTACTTTGGCCACCTCATGCGAAGAGTTGACTCACTGGAAAAGACTCTGATGCTGAGAGGGATTGGGGGCAGGAGGAGAAGGGGATGATAGAGGATGAGATGGCTGGATGGCATCACTGACTCGGTGGACGTGGGTCTCAGTGAACTCCGGGAGTTGGTGATGGACAGGGAGGCCTGGCGTGCTGTGATTCATGGGGTCGCAGAGTCGGACACGACTGAGTGACTGATCTAATCTAATCTGATAGTTGATTTAGGAAATGGCAACCCACTCCAGTATTCTTGCCTGGAAAATCCCATGGATGGAGGAACCTGGGTGACTTACAGTCCATAAGATGACAAAGAGGCAGACACGGCTGACTGACTTCACTTCCACACAGCTGATTCACAATGTTGTGTGAACTTCAGGTGTACAGCCAAGTGAATCCTCTCTGCGTATACATATATACCCACTCTTGGTAGTTTTAGCTTCTTTTCCTATGTAGCCCATTACAGAGGATCGAGCAGAGTTCCCTGTGCTCCACAGTAGGTCCTTGTTTGTTATCTACTTTATATATAGAAATGTGTATATGCCAATCCCAATCTCCCAATTTATCCCTTCCTTCCTTACCCCCGGTAACCATAAGTTTATTTTCTACATCTATGACACTACTTCTGTTTTGTAAATAAGTTCATTTGTACCTTCTTTTTTAAAAAAATTCCACCTATAAGTTATGTCACATGATATTTGTCTTTCTGTGTCTAACTTATCAGTTCTTATTTGATCTTACCAACAGTGTCCTGCAGTAGGTCTTATTATTCCAGGAGAGGTTTAATAGCAAGCCTCAGGGTACATGGATGATAGAGGAGAGCTAGAATTTTAACCAGGTGGTCCCGCCCCCTGAATCCTGGTCCTCTGGGCGTACAAGGAGAAGATGGCTCGAAATGACATTGAGACGTTGTTTTCTTATTTCTTTTTTTTAGTGACGAAATTTATCCTACTTGCTTTGCAAAGTCTTGAGGCAGCTTAAAGATTAAAACACAGTGCAAGAGAAGGCATTTAAGGATAACACTCCTGCTGAAGAAAGCAAAAGAAATAGATAGTTTCAGACACCTGAGCTGAGCAGATTCTAACACTTGGATATTGAATTTGGTTCTAACTTATCTGACAGCTAAGCCCAAAAGAGAAGCATATTGGGTCGCATAGATTGTTGTTTTCTTGACAATAGATAGCATACATATGCATCTATGGAGACAAAAATGTTTCCTGGAATTAAACTTAGGTAGGAATTCATCATGTAGGTCCTTGGATAAAGGGCATGAAATAATACGGAGAAACTTACTCTCATCATTTGCAAGCCAAAGGGCTACAAAGTCGCCTTCTTCCCTGGTGGCTCAGACAATAAAGAATCCACCTGCAATGTGGGAGACCTGGGTTAGAGCCCTGGGTTGGAAAGATCCCCTTGGAGGAGGGCATGGCAACCCACTCCAGTCTTCTTGTCTGGAGAACCCCACAGACAGAGGAACCAGGCGGGCTGCAGTCCACGGGGCTGTAAAGAGTCGGACACAACTGAGCAACTAAGCACACACCCAGCGCCGTGTGAAACAGCACCAAAGAAAGTCCCACAGAGGCGGCAGGAAGCCTGCTCAATGGAGCCCTCCTTATGTTGACCCTCTATAAACACAATGGGCTAAAGCATAGTTTAGTGAAGGAGTTTCTATAGGGAGTGGAGAAGAAATGGTCTGGGACTTTGTGGGGTCCTTTGAAGCAGGGAGGGACCCAGAGAACATCAATGATGAAGGGTCCCCATGGCCATGAGCTCTCCTAGCAATTACATGTGGTCACCAATATTAAGAGGAGCACGCGAGGCATCTCCGTATAGACTCCAAACAAGATATGCACATGTATATTAAATATTTATAGCTATTCATTTCAAATAGTTGAACAAGCTTCTATCTCAAGACTGAGTACTGTGGAAAACAAAAAGAATAGGAATTTTGTTTCAGCCTTCAGGAGGCTTATAACTGAACACAGGGTGTCTCAGCCCTGTACTATTAGCATCTTGGACTGGATAATTCCGTGTTGTGGGGGGCTGCCCTGGTGTTGTGGGGTGTCTGTCAGCCTCCCTAGCCTCCGTTCTGAGACCAGTGGCACCCTCATAGCATGACAACCAAGAACGTCTGCCAAATACACCTGGGATAGAGACGGGGCATCACCCCCTGGTTGAGAACCATCGATCTCTTACATTAGAGAAAAAGGAAGAAATCATCCATGAAGCAGGAAATCATTCTTGTGCAATGAATATAAATTGTTACAGTGATCCAAATGCAAGAAAGTTCTCGCCCAGTGAGCAAAGCAGAGGCCGAAGGAAACTGAGGAGACATTGAAGCTGCACCTTGATGGATTCGATCAGATTCTTTGGGGTGCTGAAGCATTGCCGGAAGAGAGGAGCATTCTTCAGGGTGAAGTATCACTGGAAGAGAGAACAGCCTAAGAAAGGCCATGGGAAAGGAGTGCATGGTTTGGAGAATCATTTCCGTCGTGAGTCCAAGGAGATCCAGATCAGACTGTACACTTGAGGGCAGTGGGAAAGGCTTGAAAATATCAGGCCACAGACTGGGGGCCTGATTCAGTCGTGCAGGGGTTGCTTTGAAAGTCCTGGGTAGAGAGGATTGTCTATCCTGCTAAAGACAGGAACAGACGGCTATGTGGAGACTGGCTCAGAGGGAGAGATGCAAAATGGGGAGGCAGGGAAGAGGCAGCTGTGTGGACTTAGAGGGCGTGAGGCTGCAAAAGCAAGAGCACCCAAGCAATGCGATTGGCAGGAAGAAGCCAGGGCAGAAGGGGCGGCCCAGGACGCCTGCAGCGTGAAGCTTCCACCAGGCACGCACAAGCACTCTCCCAAGGACTTGACATAACCCCACAACCGCCGCCCTCAGAATGTGGGCTCTCCCACGGTATGCCCTGGTCCGAGAAGGACGAGCGGCCCTGGAGACATGGGGTCGGTTTGCATTTGACATGAGCTGCCACGAGGGCAGGGTGCAGCTGCGTCCGGAGCTTGTGTCCGCGGGCCTGACCTGGTCCCCGAGCGGTCCTGGTCGTCCTCCGCCAGATTGACCGAGCCCCACCTTTGCTTCCCAGGGGCTCTGAGGCTCAGCTGTGCCAAGCACTGTTTGGCAGCGAGAGAACAAAGAAGCCCCTTCCCTCCAGCAAGGGCTTCAGCACAGGAGACATTTTACAGTCTCTCTGCGCCTCTCCAGGCTCCACCACTGCTCTGCCGGGAATGAATAAATATTGATTAGCCCACAAAACCTAAGGCCTTTGATTTATATGCCCTCCTGCTCTGAGCGCTATGCTGGAGCCCAGCTTCAGATAGCACCGTGTGTGTATGCGTGTGTGTGTGTGTGTGTGTGTGTGTTAGCACGGGTGGGGTTGGAGGGCTGCCAGGCAACCAGTGACCACTGCTGTGGGGCAGGGGCTGCCTTTTCTGGGGGGCAGCCTGCAGGACAGGTGTAAGGGCTGGGCAGGCCCCGATGAGGCAGCTGTGACTGTATCATTCAGAAATGGTCTACTTTTGTTGTAACAACAAAATACTAGACAACGACTGTGGAAGATCCCCTGGAGGAGGGCATGGCAACCCACCCACTCCAGTATTCTTGCATGAAGAAGCCCATGGACAGAGGGGCCTGGCGGGCTACAGTCCATGGGGTCCCAAAGAGTCAGACACTACTTAGCAACTAAACAACAACAAAATACATCACTAAGGTAGCAACTTTAGGAAGTGGCTGCACTGCCCCCTCCGTGCCCCGGGCTAGGGAACTAAGAGTCAGAATTAGGAGCCTCTAGAAGTTTGGAGAAGGCAATGGCACCCCACTCTGGTTCTCTTGCCTGGAAAATCCCATGGATGGCGAAGCCTTGTACGCTTCAGTCCATGGGGTCGCTAAGAGTCGGACGCGACTGAAGCGACTTAGCAGCAGCAGCAGCAGCAGAAGTTTGGAAAAGAGGCCCTATGGAGCTCAGGTTCAGATCTGGGAGAAGGGGAGCGGCTTGGCAAGCACTGGGGAAGGAATGCATTGCGTCTGCTTCTGCAGATGTTGGAAAAACCACAAACTGGATTTAACCGCTGCTGCAAATAGCAACCACTAAGCAGAAGAAGCAAGGAAATCCTCAGAAGGCACTCAGGAGGGTGCAAGTAAGTTCCTTCTCTTCTCCAGCTCCCAACTCCCTCTGCTGCTGCTGCTGCTGCTGCTAAGTTGCTTCAGTCGTGTCCGACTCTGTGCGACCCCATAGATGGCAGCCCACCAGGCTCCTCCATCCCTGGGATTCTCCAGGCAAGAACACTGGAGTGGGTTGCCATTTCCTTCTCCAGTGCATGAAAGTGAAAAGTGAAAGTGAAGTTGTTCAGTCGTGTCCAACTCTTAGCGACCCCATGGACTGCAGCTCACCAGGCTCCTCCGTCCATGGGATTTTCCAGGCAGGGGCAGTTGCCAAAGGCAAAATAAACATGGCTTCCTGAGTCCTGCTCTAGCATCATAAATCATGGTCCCCTGGGGCGGCTGAGATAACAGGAAGTGACTTAACTACAGACAATCATGGTAAGTACTTCCCACGTCATAACTTAAGTTCACAAAATTGAATGACCTTGGCTGTACAATGGAGACAATATTCTCCATCTAGCTATAAGTTCCTTGAGGAAGGCACATTTGTTTCCATGCCCACTGCTGTTTTTCTAGCCACTAGAACAGTGCCTGACCCATCATGGGCATCTGAGGATAATAGTAGTATTTGTCATGCTATATTATTACTAACAAATGTGAATTCTAAAGCCTAGATTTTTAAAACAGGGCTTCCCTGGTAGCTCAGCTGGTAAAGAATCTACCTGCAACGCAGGAGACCCCAGTTCAATTTCTGGGTTGGGAAAATACGCTAGAGAAGGGATAGGCTACCCACTCCAGTATTCTCGGGCTTCTCTGGTGGCTCAGCTGGTAAAGAATCTGCCTACAATGTGGGAGACCTGGGTTCGATCCCTGGGTTGGGGAGATCCCCTGACTACCCACTCCAGTATTCTGTCCTGGAGAATGCCACGGACAGAGGAGCCTGGCAGGCTACAGTCCATCGGGTTACAAACAGTTGGACACAACTGAGCTTGGATATAACTGAGAGACTTTCACTTTCATTTTCAGATTTTAAAGCATTCAGTTCTGTTCAGTCGCTCAGCCATGTCCAACTCTTTGCGACCCCATGAATCGCAGCACACCAGGTCTCCCTGTCCATCAACAACTCCCAGAATTCACTCAAACCCACGTCCATCGAGTCAGTGATGCCATCCAGCCATTTCATCCTCTGTCATCCCCTTCTCCTCCGGCCCCCAATCCCTCCCAGCATCAGAGTCTTTTCCAATGAGTTAACTGTTCGCATGAGGTGGCCAAAGTACCAGAGCTTCAGCTTCACCATCATTCCTTCCAAAGAAATCCCAGGGCTGATCTCCTTCAGAATGGACAGGTTGGATCTCCTTGCAGTCCAAGGGACTCTCAAGAGTCTTCTCCAACACCACAGTTCAAAAGCAGCATTATTTTTAATTTTTTAAAAAAAAGTGAATGGAAAAAAAAAATTTAAAAAGTGAATGGATCTGCTCAAGATTTGTAAGTCACCAAACTAAGTAGGTGTCAGGGTCAAGAACGGAGCCTGAGGCCTGCACTCTGATGAGGACACTCCGCACTGGCAACGGGTTTATTCTTTGGAATAGTGCCTGGGATGTTGTAAAACAGTGTAATCTGCTCTCCTAAGAGGATGTTTGTTCATCCATTGCCAGCACTGCTGGTACTGAGACTGAAGGTGTGTGGCCCCAAGGTCCTTTGGGGGGGAAGGGTGGGTTTCCCGGGCTGGATGTGTGGCCCTCGTGGTGCCAGGGAAGGGATTTGTCCTTTCAGTCTGGCTCCCAGGCATGGATGTGCTCTGCTGGGCTCAGCTCCTATTGCTCTGCATCCTTCATAGACATTCCTGCCTCCAGGCCAACAACAGCCTGCAGAAGGATCCAGGTCTGGCCTCCTCAGACTGGGCGATGAGCTCCCTGGCCCATGGGACGGGTCCAGACTGTCTCAGAGGCTGCTGGACATTTGCTGGGTTGACTGTGGGTAACTTTCCCTGCTTGCTTTGTGAAAGAACTTCAGGGGAGGAAAGATGACTGAATAATCCTGGGACCCCTTCCTAGGGGCTGGGCAGCGGAATTTGTTCCGGCTGATTTGGAGGAAGTGAAATCCAAGCTGTAGCCGCTCTAACAGCCAGTGCTGGCTGAGGCCGCCCCTGGCTCGCCTTCTCTGGGGCTCTGGGGGCCTTGCCGAGCAGGATTCAGCCAGAACACCCAGCCACATCCCTTCCTGGGTTCAGGAAGGAGCCTTCCCAGCAACATTCAAGTCAAACTCAGCATGTTTCTGCCCAGGCAAGGAGTCAGGAGATCTAAAGCTGGTTCTTCTGTCTCTGTCAAAAATAAATAATTAGAGAGGTGAAAATCAGTCAGATTTGGGAGTAACTGGGGAATGGACCAGCAGAGGACAATGGAAACGGAAGGTGCGGATGAAACCATCTCCTTCACCTTCTTTGTCCCAGAAGCGGTCTTTCCACGCTTGTGGCAATGGCACATTGAACATTCTGCAGAATTCCAACACTGGCCAGAGGGAAAGAGACTCTAAAGGCCTAGGAGAAAATAAGTTGTCACTCAAGTCCCGTGTCCCCAGGGTCCACGGCCTCCTGGGCCTTCTACAGGAACAAGGCACTAACTCCAGGGAAGGGCCAAGTAGGATCCCTTGTTGCAAAAAGGGAACCCCTGAGCTGGGATTCCAGAGTCTCAGGTGAGCCCTCCCGCCCCAGATCTCACAGGAGTTTCTCTGTCCCCAGTGTCTTCTCCACATCCCTAGTGTCAGGCATCAGGGAGATGGACCATTTCTCTTTTCTTCCCCATCCTCCTGGCTTCTTTTCCCAGAGCAAGTGTGGGCTTGTCGCCCCAGCTACATGGTCTAAAGGGCCTGCCCAGCCAAGGCTTGACTTGAGGGGACATAGTGAAGGGCTTCTTAGTAGGGGATCCAGGCCGTGAATCTCATTTTTCTGGTTCACAAATCATCTCAGCCCTAAGGAATGGTGAGGTGCCTCTGATCCTTCTCAAGTGATGGGGTGGTGGGCATGGAGGTTGGTGTAGACCTTTCCGTCCTCCCCCCACCCCCCATCTTCAAAAAGGCAGTTTCACTTGTATCTATGATAGATACTGGGGCTATGGTCATTCATTCATTCAGTAAATAATTATTGAACACTAGGCATGTTGCAAAACATCCTGGTAGAATACAGAAGTGAAACAGACAATATCCCCACTATGGAATTCTCTAGGCAAGAATACTTCTCCAGGGGATCTTCCTGACCCAAGGATCAAATCCAGGTCTCCTGTATTGCAGGCAGATTCTTTACCAGCTGAGCCCCCAGGGAAGACACAAGTCTTAGTTGGGGAAATAGAAAAGCAACGAGTGAGTTAACAAACACATAACTTTAGGTGGTGGCCCACAGGTCAGGTTCTATAGGGAGTCGACTCTGAGACAGAGATTTGCAGGTGTTTTGGGGGGAGCGCTCCCAGCTGTGACACATGCGCGGGGTGCAGGACGGGCAGGGGGAGAGTTGATTGGTGATACACTTGGAGAAGTCTCACCCCGTCCTGCAGGGCTGGCTCCGGAGCATGAGACAGTCAGCGGAGTAGGCTCAGCTGAGACCAGAGGATTGGGAATTGGTACCCGCAAAGGACCAGCCACTAAATATAGGCTTCTCCAAGGAGTGGGCATAAAACGTGGGTGAAGCTGCATCTTCAGGCAAAGGTCAGAGTCTGGAAAGCGCTCAGTGTGAGAGCCGTTGGCAGCTGACTAGGGATTAAATCAACGAGTGCCTCCCAGTCCTGACTGGTGAGCTAGCAGCACACCCCAGCACCCACTGCAGGAGGCACCCCAAAGTGCCAGAGCAGGAGCGAGGCAAGGGTGAGGGAAGCCTCTCTGAGGGGTCATTTGGGCAATGACTCAATGGGTGTGAGGAAGTGAGCCATCTGAAGTCAAGGGCACCCATGGTTGTAAGCAGGGCCCACAGGGAATGCAAAGCAGAGAACAAGCTTGGCATGTTTGAGGGGCAACAATAAGTCCAGTGTGTCTGGAGCCAAGAGAGTGAGGGGGAGAAGGGCTCAGTGAGCGAGGTGCCAGGAAACCGGATGGTAGACCCCAGTTAGGGGTCTGGATTTTACTCAAAATCTGGCAGGAAACACTAGAGCCCTGTGAACAGAGGAAATCATGATCCAGCCACATTTTCACACATGTTACGTCACTGCAGAGAGAACAAACATACAGACACAGGAGTGGGGGCAGGAAGACCATGACAAGGCAGTGATCCAGGTAACAGAGGATGCCAGCCGTAAGCAAGCTTTCAGGGGAGGGGTCCCTGGCATGGAAGTGACGGGTCTCTAGATGGATTTTGTTGGTGGAAGCAGGCATTTGAGAAGAGAGAGCCAGAGAACGATTTTAGGTTTGAGGCCTGAACAGGCGAGGAGGAGCAGGTGTAGACAAGAGCATGGCATTAAGAATTCCATTTGGACCTTTTGTATTTGAGGGGTTCATCTCATACCCACACAGAGAAGCTGGTATATGGATGTGTTTACCTGGAGCTTGGAGAACTTTGTGAGATTTTATTTGAAAATAAATTTAGTCTTACTAAGATCACAGAGGACGAGATGGTAGGATGGCCTCCTTGACTCCATGGACATGAGTTTGCACGAATCTGGGAGATAGTGAAGGACAGAGAAGCCTGGCATGCTGCAGTCCGTGGGGTTGCAAAGAGTTAGGAAGAACTGAGGGACTGAACAAAAATCACACACACACACACAGAGAAAACCACTATATCACACCGACCAGTCTCCAGTTAATTGCTTACATGTTGTAGAAATTCAGCCAGAGATTCTGTAGGAAAATAGAAACGGTTCTCTCGGACCACTGAGTCTAAGTTGGGAAGAGGGGCTGGTGGGTAAACAACAAAGTCCCTCCGTACAGCACAGGGGACTATATTAAGTAACTTGTGGTAAACCGTAATGGAAAAAAGAATATGCGTATGTATAACTCACTTTTCTGTGCAGCAGAAATGAACAAACGCTGTAAATCAGCTAACCTCAATAAAACTTTAGAAAAAAGAAAGAGGGGGCTGGCCAGCTACTTCCAAGAAGTATTTCCGAGAGGCGAGTGTGGGCTTTTGGTCAAAACTGAAGCATAGCTGATTTATAATATTATACTAACTTTAAGTGTACAACAGAGTGGTCCAATATTTTTATGGATTATACGCCATTTAAAGTTATAAAGTTTCAGCTGTAGTCCTCACGTCGAACAATCCATCCTTGCAGCTTGTTTTGTACATAATATCCTGCACCTCTTCATTGTCTGCCCTATATTGCTCCTCCCTGCTTCTCTCTCCACACTGGTAGACACTACCTTGTTCTCTACATTTGTGAGTCTGTTTCTGTTACATTCATTCATTTTAAAAAAAATTTTTTTTTAATTTTATTTAATTTTTAAACTTTACATAATTGTATTAGTTTTGCCAAATATCAAAATGAATCCACCACAGGTATACATGTATTCCCCATCCTGAACCCTCCTCCCTCCTCCCTCCCCATACCATCCCTCTGGGTCGTCCCAGTGCACTAGCCCCAAGCATCCAGTATCGTGCATCGAACCTGGACTGGCATCTCGTTTCATACATGATATTTTACATGTTTCAATGCCATCCTCCCAAATCTTCCCACCCTCTCCCTCTCCCACAGAGTCCATAAGACTGTTCTATACATCACTGTCTCTTTTGCTGTCTCGTACACAGGGTTATTGTTACCATCTTTCTAAATTCCATATATATGCGTTAGTATACTGTATTGGTGTTTTTCCTTCTGGCTTACTTCACTCTGTATAATGGCTCCAGTTTCATCCACCTCATTAGAACTGATTCAAATGTATTCTTTTTAATGGCTGAGTAATACTCCATTGTGTATATGTACCACAGCTTTCTTATCCATTCATCTGCTGATGGACATCTAGGTTGCTTCCATGTCCTGGCTATTATAAACAGTGCTGCAATGAACATTGGGGTACACGTGTCTCTTTCCCTTCTGGTTTCCTCAGTGTGTATGCCCAGCAGTGGGATTGCTGGATCATAAGGCAGTTCTCTTTCCAGTTTTTTAAGGAATGTCCACACTGTTCTCCATAGTGGCTGTATAGTTTGCATTCCATGGAAGTAATAAGGGACAGTATTTGTCTTTCTCCGTCTGACTGGTTTCACTTAGCATAATGCCCCGCAAGTCCGTCTGTTTTGCTGCAAATGGCAGAACTTCATTTTTCATAGCTGGGTAATATTCCGTTTTATATCTACACCACATCATCTTTATCAATTCATCGGCTGACAGACACTTAGGTCGCTGCCATATCTTAGCTACTGTACATAATACTGCTATGAACATTGGGGTGCGTGTGTTCTTTTCAAATGAACACTTGGCTTCCTTGGGTCAGGAGGATCCCCTGGATATTCCACCCAGCAGTGGAATTGCTAGATGTTGCTTATACTATTTTTGTTTCTTTCAAAACCTCCATACTGTTTTCCACAACGGCTGCACCAGTTTACATTCCCACCAACAGTGTCCTGGGGCTTTCTTTTTTCCACATTCTCAAACCAACATTTGTTATTTGTGTTCTTTTCTATGATGGCCATTCTGACAGGTGTGAGGGGAAAGCTCATTGTGGTTTTGATGTGCGTTTCTCTGATGATTAGTGATGCGCCTTTTCATATGCCTGCTGGTCACGTGCACGTTTTCTTTGGAATAATGTCTATTCAGGTCCTCTTCCCATTTTTAAATTGGGTTGTTTGTTTGTTTGCTTAATTGAGGCAGTCGACTTTGTCAGCAAGCCAAGAGTGGATTTCCCTGATAGAGGTGAGTTCACGTGATCAGTTGGATCAGGCTCCCAAGAGACTGACAAAAACAGAAAGCCTGTGCTCACTTCAGCAGCACGTACACTAGAATTGGAACAATACAGAGAAGATTACCGTGGGCCCTTGCAAGGATGACATGCAAATTCGTGAAGCGTTCCATATTTTTAGCCTATTAAACAGAGTAAAGTAAGTCAGAAAGAGAAAAACAAATACCGTATACTAACACATATATATGGAGAAGACAATGGCACCCCACTCCAGTACTCTTGCCTGGAAAATCCCAGGGACGGGGGAGCCTGGTGGGCTGCCGTCTATGGGGTCGCACAGAGTGGGACACGACTGAAGCGACTCAGCAGCAGCAGCAGCAGCAATGCATATATGTGGAATCTAGAAGGATGGTACCAATGGACCTATCTGCAGAGCAACAGAGAGGCAGATGCAGAGAACAGACTTTCGGACACACCGTAAGGACTGCAGAGCAGCAACAGAGAGGCGGACACGGAGAACAGACTTGCGGACACAGGGGTAAGGAGAGGGTAGGACGACCTGGGAGAGCATCATGGAAACATAAATATTACCACATGTCAGACAGACAACCAGTAGGAGTTTACTGTATGCAAAGGAAGCTCAAACCAGTGCTCTGCGACAACCTAGGAGGGTGGGTGGGGTGGGAGGTGTGAAGGAGCTTAAAGAGGGAGGGGACATATGTATACCTATGGCTGCTTCATGTTGATGTATGGCAGAAACTAACACCATACTGTAGAGCAATTATCCTCCAATTAAAAGTAAATACATTTAAAAAATCAGGAAACCTATTTGTTTACCTTGAAAAATACATTCATCTTACAATCATGTAACCAGTCATATGCATTCTTTCCCTTTGCTATGCTATGCTAAGTCACTTCAGTCGTGTCCGACTCTGTGTGATCCCATAGACTGCAGCCCACCAGGCTGCCCCGTCCCTGGGATTCTCCAGGCAAGAACACCGGAGTGGGCTGCCATTTCCTTCTCCAATGCATGAAAGTGAAAAGTGAAAAGTGAAAGTGAAGTTGCTCAGTCGTGTCTGACTCTTAGCGACTCCATGGACTGCAGCCTACCAGGCTCCTCCATCCATGGGATTCTCCAGGCAAGAATACTGGAGTGGGGTGCCATTGCCTTCTCTGTTCTTTCCCTTTAGGTAGAAGTATATGGAAAACCACAATCAAAGCAAGGGATTGCTCGGTGAATTGCAATCAGAGAAAAAGAATGAGTTGAATGATATGAACGTGAAAGTTATTAAACTAATTCTGAGCTGATCAGTAAATAGCTTTTGCCCTGAGCCTCTTATGAGCGCGTGCTCACAGCCCTTCCCACGCCAGGGACTCCACAGATGCCCCAGGCACTACAGGATGCTTGTTGGGTGTAATGAGGATCCTAGGTCCCTGTTCCAGCTGTCGGTGAAGCCCTTTGTGTTTGGTTGGTGCCGGTACAATATGGGTTTTAACAATATGAGCTATCATCTCTGCTGAGGGGTCCCGTCGTGATGGCCTGAAGCCCCTCCCCATCACCTCCACAGAGCCTTCTAACATGTGGGTACCCAGCCCCTTGGACCCCAGCCTTGTCTTGGCCAAATCGGAACTCAATCCTGATGTGCTCACGATCTCAGCCTCCTTTTTCTGCATGTCCGTGATGCTCTGTTCGCTTTGACAGGCCATGCTCTCCCTGGGGATGCTCCTGATGTCAATCCAGTCAGCTCTGATCTCAAATCCATCCTGTTCATTTAAGGAGACGTTGAATATATCTCCTTTGATCTAGTGCCGGTTGGCTTTGTAATCCTTCTCTCAGAGGGAAATTACATTTCCCATTTCCAACTTCTTGGGGGATGCCTCACAGTCAAGCCCCACAGACTACCTTCCCCGAGGAATTTAATTTTCATAGAATCCAACAGAGCTGGAGCTGAAAGAAACCTTAATGCTCATGGAGTTCAACTCTCCTGTTTTGTAGACAAGGTAGCTGAGGACCAAAGAAATAATGCTGGATTGAATGATTGTTTATAATGAATATATTATTTACTACCAGCCCAAATCACAAAGAAGACATTAATAAATTGAGCCTTACCGGAGAACCGTCACCCGCTTTTTTATAACTGTGTAAGTCTGATGACCTTCCTGAACACACAGAGGCCGGCACCTCCACAGTGGGAGATGCCAGGGAGCTGTCCAAGACCAGTGAGGCTTCACAGCCAATAAAGAGCCAGGAGTGGGAGTCCCAGCGCCTAACGGCAAAGGAAGGGGAGGAACTCAAGAAAGTATTGGCAGGGAGCCACTTTAGTAAATGTTTAATGAAGACAGAGGAGCTTCCCCAGTGGCTCAGTGTGTAAAGAATCTGCCTGCCATGCAGGAGACGTGAGTTCGATTCCTGGGTCGGGGAAGATCCCCTGGAGAAGGAAATGGGAACTCACTCCGGTATTCTTATCTGACAAATCCTATGGACAGAGGAGCCTGGCTGGCCACAGTCCAAAGTGTTGCAGAGTCAGACATGACTGAGTGACATGGGGCAGAGCATATGGATCATCCTATGTAACCCCTTTATTCAAGTGAGGAAATAAGTGATCTGGTAGATGATTGTATTGTTTTAGTCTTCCAGCATCCATTCTCTCTTGACAGCTGCTAAGGCACTCTTGAAACTCACTTCCTCCAGCCTGACCTGTGAACCCTGTCCCTCACTCCCATCGCTGAGACCGAAGCTCTAGATCCCTCCTCCTCCTTCTACCCCAGCCAGCGGTGAACCCAATAGGGCAGCTGTCCTCCTCCTCTTCCGGGACTCAGCCCACCAGAGCCCCCTCGCCCTGATTGGAGTGTTCCCAGCACAGCACAGTTTCTAGGCTCCTGCTCCCCACCCCACCCTCCCACCCCCCACCCGCAAAGTGCTAGGGTGACTGCCTGGGTCCTCAGGCTTCCCATCTTGTTGGTGTCGACTAAAAACATGTTGAGAAGGCTTCCCAGGTGGCACAAGTGGTAAAGAATCTGCCTGCTAATGCAGGCGATGTAAGTAAGAGACGTGAGTTAGGAAGATCCCCCGGAGAAAGGAATGGCTACCCACTCCAGTATTCTTGCCTGGAGAATCCCATGGACAGAGGAGCCTGGCGGGCTACAGTTCATGGGGTCACACAGAGTCAGACATGACTGAAGCGACTTAGCACGCATGCAAAAGTTGAGAATTATATTTTATTTGGTGGACTTGATGGGCCTCAAG
This sequence comes from Bos indicus x Bos taurus, assembly GCF_003369695.1. NCBI lineage: Eukaryota > Metazoa > Chordata > Mammalia > Artiodactyla > Bovidae > Bos > Bos indicus x Bos taurus. Next base: position 67,033,926 of record NC_040092.1, read on the forward strand.
CCCAGGAACCAGCCTGTCAGGTAGTGCTGAGGGACTGCTCCAAAGGGGTAAGGGAGGAGCCAGGGTTTAGAGGAGTTTTTGCAACAAAAACCAGGTAGTCAGAACATCAAACAGATCACTGTTAAGTATAGAAAGCCAGACTTCTCAAAGTAATGAAATTAGTGCTTCTCTACATATGGAGAAGGCGAGGGTCTGGCCTCACTGAAATCGTTCCTTTGGTATGCACCTTAACTGCAGAGTTCAGCTCAGCCGTGCAGACATGTCCAGCTGTTTGTGACCCCGTGGGCTGCAGCACGCCAGGCCTCCCTATCCATCACCAGCTCTCTAGGGCCAATATCTTGCTTTTTTCCATCCTGAACCTTCCCAGTGTGCATTGTTTGTTGGGGGCCGCGTGGGGCGGCTATAGCAGCTGATGGCCTGATGGCCACAGAATCCTTCGTTTACTCATATGAACATTTTCCATCTACATCGGTGTTCTCTCCACAGCCTCTCATTCAGTTCCCACGTTGCTCAAGTGAGCCTGCGTGGCTTCTGTGGCTGACAACCAAAAACCTCCAGCTGATACACTCCCCAGTCCCTCACCCAGGGGCAGAGTCGAACCCAAGTTTTCCCTGAATCTCAGACAGGGCACTGTTACTGGCTAAACCAAGTCCTCCCGAGTCCATGTATCGAAATCCTAATCCCCAAAATCTCAGAATGTGACTGTGTGGGGACAACGTCTTTTCAGAGGTAGTGAAGGTTAAATGAGGTCATATTATTGGTCTGTTTATAAGAGAGGGTGTGAACGAAGACTGTCACCTGCCCTATTGATAAGCAAAGTATGGTGCAGCCATCAAGCCATCAGCCACAGCAGCCACAGGCCAGTACACTCAAGGGAGTACAGCATCCAGAAAAGTGAGACTGGACCAATAAGGTGACTCTCAAAGGAACGATTTCAATGAGCCCAGATTCCTGCATCTTCCCATATATAGTGAAGTGAAGAATGGGTTAGTCACTCAGCTGTGTCTGACTCTTTGCCACTCAATGAACTGTAACCTGCCGGGCTGCTCTGTCCATGGAATTCTCCAGGCATGAATACCAGAGTGGATAGCCATTCCCCTGTCCAGGGGATCTTCCTGAGCCAAGGATCGAACCCCGGTTTCCTGCACTGCGGTCTGGTTCTTTACTGGCTGAGCTACCAAGGAAGCCCTGTCGTACATAGACAAGAGCTAAATTCATTAACTCAAGTTCTCTGTTTTTCTGTAATTAACGGTGATCTTTACCTGATGTTTGTTGCCCTAACTCCTATGTATCTTGGCTCTTCCCTTGCCTCTTCAGGGGCGTCCCTCAGAGCTATCCAAAAGGCTGGCTACCAGATTTAGGTCCTCAGCTAGTCCACCAAATAAAGCATTATTCTCAAGTTTTAGGTTGAGCTTTTTATTTTTTTTCAGTTCACAGCGGAGATTAGGACATAGTCACAGACAAGAAGGCAGACCACGTGAGGGCATTGTAAGAAGGCAGCCACCCCCGAGCCAAGGAGAGAGGCCTCAGGAGAACCCAGCCCTGCCAACACTGTGATCGTAAACCAGCCCTCTGAGGTTAGAGTCACTAGGTCTGTGATGCTTGACAAGGCAACCCTGGCAGACCGAGGAAAGACTTGCCGCCACCCTGGGGCCCCTCTCTTTGGCCATCATGCCAGCTCCATCACACCCTCTAGTCCTGAAGAAGCTCAGATTAGCAGGCTGTTCTTAGAATGAAATTTCTTGGACTGGCTTCAAAAAAACATTCTCCCTGGTGATACAGACACTGAGAGCTAACAACAGCAAAGAAAACCACCCTGGCCTCCAAGTGGGTCTTTTTCTGCCTTCAGCTCTTTAGTAATGGACAGTACCTAAGCAAGCAGGAGAGATGGCTGCTTGGAGAAAACTGTATCATTTCCTAACAAACAAATGAGAATTTGGAGCCCAAGCTGACAAGGAAATTTATCTTGTTCTCCCAACATCTGCATGGAGGAAGGGAAGCAAGCAGATTCTGATCTTGAATTAGAAGAGGGAGGGGGACGGTCTCTAGGAAAGACTCCCTTTCTCCCTTCCACACTCCCTTCCTTGTGCCCACTCTAAGCAGAGCATCATCAGTCCCCTACTGCAGGCAGATACTTGCTGAAGTCTTTCTTCAAAGAGAAGAGCTCTGCTGTTCCCTCTGGAGGGTTAGAGGGGAGTGCAGAGGGCTGAGCTGATGGAGGCCGAAGGGCTGAATATTAATGCTGGCTATCATCTCCTGCTCTTCACATAATGGGAGAAACTTTGCAGGGCCAGGCTGGGGCTGCCTCCCACAGCAATGCAATCTCCCGGAAAACAGAGTAGGCGGTGACAAGTGGTTTAGCTTCCATTACCCCAAGGCCTTAAATCATTATCCATCCATAGTCAGCAGAGGAACCAGACCACTGACTCCGATTAGGAGCTGCCTTTGTGGCAAATGCAAATACACACCACTGGCAGGCCCTGTGCTCTGAGCCGATTTGGGTCCCCCCTCCTTAAGACAGATATGTTGGAATCCTAACACTCCAGACGTCAGAATGCACCTTATTTGGATATCAGGTCTTTACACAGGTAATCAAGTTAAAATGAGGTCCTTAGCATAGACCCTAATCCAACATGACTTGTGTCCATATGAAAAGGGGACATTGGGACATAGAGACACACATAAGGAGATGGGGATGAAGGCAGAGATGGGAGTGAGGCTTCCACAGATAAGGAATGCTGAAGATTTCCAGCAAAGACCAGAAGCTAGGCAGTGGCCTAGAAGATTCTCCGTCACAGGACAGAGAAGGAACCAATTCTGCCAAGGTCTTGCTCTCAGACTTCCAGCCTCCACAACTGGGAGACAAGACATTTCTATTAAGCCTCCCAGTTTGCAGTGCTTGCCAGGGCAGCCCTAGCAAACTGATACCTGCAGGAAAAGCCCAGCCCATTGAGGGCAGAAAGAGTGGTCTCATCTCATCATGGAAGAGTCATCCACCAACGAATGGAGAAGAGGGAGGCCGAGTCCTTCCTTCCATCACGGGTTTGCTGCAACCTGTCAGGCTCCTCTGTCCATGGAATTCTCCAGGCAAGAATACTGGAGTTGTTTGCCATTCCCTTCTCCAGGGGATCTTCCCAACCCGGGGACTGAACCTGGGTCTCCTGCATTGAAGGCAGATTCTCTACTGTCTAAGCCACCAAGGAAGCCCTTGCTTGGTCATATGACCTCAACAGGGTGGGATTAAGAATAACTTAACAAATAACGTTATTTTCCAAAGAGGGGTTTCCTCTTTTGAAAAAAGCCTTCCAGTCCCAGCTCACAGGAGCAGCCTCTCTGGCTGAATGGGGTTCTATGTGGTGACATAAAGTAAGGAGGCTGCTTCCTAAGGTGGCCATGGCCTTCCTGGAAGGATTATCTGATTTAGAAAATAAATATAACAAATGTGTGCGCACTCAGTCATGTCTGACACTTTGCAGTCCCTTGCCCTGTAGCCCACCAGGCACCTCTGTCCCTGGGATTCTCCAGGCAAGAATACTGGAGTGGGTTTCCATTTCCTTCTCCAGGGGATTTTCCCCACCTAGGGACTGAACCCCTGTCTCTTGCATCTCCTGCATTGGCAGGCAGTTTCTTTACTATAGCCGCCTGGGAAGCCCAAACATACAAGATATCAGTTAAACATGAATCTCAGACCAGTGAAGAATACTTTTTTTTTTTAATTGTAAGTATATCTCAAATATTTGGATAAAATATCTTTCCTGGCAGCCCTACCACAGTCCCCCTGGTTCAGTCTCTGTGTCTGTTCTCCCTGCATCCCTAGTGGGGGAGGGTGGTCCTTTGGGACATCAGGGCATCAAGGTGAAGGAGGTGAGAGGAAGTTGTCAGCAGGAAGCAAGTTGGTGTGTCTCCTGGGTGCTCCCCAACAGAGGGATGTTCTCTGCCTCCTTTTGGGGGAAGAGGGATGAGGTCAAGGCTACCCTGTGAGGATTCACCAGCAAGCCGAGTGAAAACAGCCTTCATGCTTTGATGAGATGGGGCTCCAGCCGGGGGCTGAGCAGAGGGTCAGGAGAGAAAAAAGAAAACAAGACCAGAAGGAAGGAGCTCCGGGCACCCATCTAATGACTCTGTGGGGGTCCCAAGCTCACCTTATGAGGTCCCAAGCTCACCTTATGAGCCACAGACTCCAGGCTCACGAGTTTGCATGATTACACAGTATTTTTAAGTGTGTGACCTTCCTGGGGAGCTCTGCATTTGTGCATTTGGGGTGCCAAAACGTGGCTTCGTTTGTTCCTGAGCATGAATCTGGCAGCCCCCTGTTGAACTCTGCCCTGTGCTCTGTCTGGCACACATGGTGATGGTCAGTGAACATACGTCAGGTCACAAAGGGATGATGATCACTGCAAGAGAGAACTCAGCCACTCTGATCCTGGAAATAAAAAGCTAGAAGGTCAACCTCATGGTATCCCTTATCCTGGGGACGTTGGAATCAACAGCCTGCTGAGTGCCAAGAGCCTGGCTCGCAGAGGGTGCAAACACCCTCTAGGGACGCAAGCTGCAGGTGTGAGCAAGGCTTGGCATGGGAAGTGGGCCTTTTTCATGGGTAAGTGAGGTTTGCGTGGACATCAGTATCAGTGTGGCTGGAGGAGAGTCTTATTTGAAGCCCAAATGTCCAAGACTTTTCTCATAGGCCGGAGAGAGCAAACTGGTGGGCCTCCAGCGGCCTGCCAAACCCGGAGAGATTTAAAATCTGAACACACTGCACCTAGGTGATCATTTCTCTTGTGATTTTTTTAACAAGTTGAACTTGGAGCAATTGATCTGGTGCCCATTGCCCACGACCAAGAATGTCATCCTGCTTCAGAAAAATGTACACACTGGGAACAAAAATTAGGAAGGAAGGAGGGAGGGGAAAGCGAGGAAAGAAGGAAGAAAAGAAGCAAGGAAAAGAGAACTGAAGGGAAATTTAATCTGGTCAATAACCAAATCTAGTTTCTTCCATGAAGTGCCCTGATTGGACAAGGAACTCAATACAAGCCTTTTCAACTGGCTGTTTCTTTTCAAAGGACAAATGTGCCCTTGATGAGTTGCCCTTTAAAACATAGGGAAGAGGCTGGCTGAGGAAGGGGATAGGACAATTGAGCTGGTAAAATGCGATGACTTCCCTTCTGAGGCTCACAGACCTCCTTGAACCCATTATTGACCTGTTGACAAATCCCAGCATCATGGAAACACCTTTAATTACTAAATGCACATTGACTATGAGTGGATGGACTGCTCAGATATTTGTGGACCACCTATTAGGTGTGAGCAGGCACCCTGCTAGGCCTCACAGAGGCAAGTGCTATAGAGACCCTCCCAGCCCCAGAGGCAGGTTGCAACCTGAGATGTGCATGTCTCATAAGACGGCGTGTTAGCTGTGGACGAGGACAGCTCCACAGGCATATGAAAGGCATCTGATGCAGCCTGGGGACAGGGCAGAGAGGCTGTGACAGCCCAGAGGACCCACTTACAGTACAGATGTCAGCACCACAGGGATCTTTCCAGCTAAGACTGCTGTTCTGGTTATGCCAGTGGTAAGGGACCAACTGGGTTTCCCAGATGGCTCAGATGGTAAAGAATCTGCCTGTAATGCAGGGGACCCGGGTTTGATCCCTGGGTCAGGAAGATCCCCTGGAGAAGGAAATGGCAACACACTCCAGTATTCTTGCCTGGAGATTTCTAGGACATACAAAGTCAGACATGACTGAGCGACTAACACTTTCTCACTTCAAGGGGCCAATAGTATTTAATGGGCATGAGGTTCCTCTTCGCGCGTTCATGTTATTATACCACACCCCTGTGTCCTCTATGTGCTTGACCCTGCTAACAATATGCAGTGCGTGAGGTTCCTGAATTCCCCTCACTTCCCATTCCCTTGACCACTGTCATTGGTGAGTGAGGGGGGACGCTTTTTGCTTTTTGTTTTCATAAAATCCTGTAACATGTCTCCTGAAATTTCATTCATTCACTTATTTGGCCATCATCCACCTGAAGCATTCATGATCCCCCACAGTGTCAGTCCAAGGGGCGTGATGATGGGAGAGGTGGGTGTAGGCCTGCTCCCAGGGTCGATAGTAGTTCTCAAACTCTGCTGGGCACACAGTTCCCTAAGTAAGGAACTTACTTAAAAATGCACATATTCTTATTTAAAGTTGTCAAGACATGGAAACTATCTATTGACAGATGAATGGATAAAGATGTGGTACAATATATCACTCAGTCATAAAAGAAAAAACTTTGCCATTTGTAGCAACATGGATGGAATTGGAGGCCATTATGCTGAGTGAATAGCATATTCAAAAGCAGAGACATTACTTTGCCAACAAAGGTCCATCTGGTCAAGGCTATGGTTTTTCCAGTGGTCATGTATGGATGCGAGAGTTGGACTGTGAAGAAAGCTGAGCACCGAAGAATTGATGCTTCTGAACTGTCTCGTTGGAGAAGACTCTTGAGAGTCCCTTGGACTGCAAGGAGATCCAACCAGTTCATTCTGAAGGAGACCAGTCTTGGGTGTTCTTTGGGAAGAATGATGCTAAAGCTGAAACTCCAGTACTTTGGCCACCTCATGCGAAGAGTTGACTCATTGGAAAAGACCAATGCTGGGAGGGATTGGGGGCAGGAAGAAAAGGGGATGACAGAGGATGAGATGGCTGGATGGCATCACTGACTCAATGGACATCAGTCTGGGTGAACTCCGGGAGTTGGTGATGGACAGGGAGGCCTGGTGTGCTGTGATTCATGGGGTCGCAAAGAGTCGGACACAACTGAGTGACTGAATTGAATTGAATTGAATGCTGAGTGAAATCAGACAGACAGAGAAAGATAAATACTGTATGACATCACTTTGATGTGGAATCTAAAAAATACAACAAACCAGTGAATATTACAAAAAAGGAGACTCACAGATAGAAAGAACGAACCAGTGGCTACTACAGTGGGGGGAGGGGCAATATAGGGGTGCGGGAATGGAAGGTACAGACATTGGGTGTAAGATAGACTCCGTGATGTCTTCTACAGAATGACACTGGAAATAGAGCCAATATTTTGTAATAACTGCAAATGGGAAGTGACCTTTAAAGTTGTAGGAAAATAAAAAGCTTAAAACAGATAAAAAATGCACATGTGCCGCCTAATCTTAAGGGAAATTTGAAAAAATATACTAAACCAGGAAACAGACCATTGCATAGAGTGAGGGTGAGGAGCCCCTGCCGTCTGGCAAGGGTTGTATGAAGATCCAGCAGCTGATTCCCAAGAGCCCAGATCTGCAGGAATGTGGGGATGGGTAAGGGGCTTCTGATGACAGACACATTGTCCCAGCAGGAATGCCCAGAAAGGGAAAGGAGCGTGAGAAAGACGGCCACTTACGTGAAAACTCCTCAGTGTATTTGCCTGATTATTATTCCATTTCGTCTAATTGCATTTTAAAATGCTCAGTGGGGAAAAAAATGCCAAGTCTTTTAATAAATTAAAAGCAAGTCTGCTTTTTAACCTGCGGCAGGTTTTTAAAAAGTCCTGCTGAGGGCACCCTGCTCAGAGAGACGTGGGTTTTGCAGATGAAGGTAATTGGTGCACACCTTCACCTCTGGATCTGGGAGGGGGAATGCAGGCCCTCGGTTGCTGGAGTAACCTCTCCCTGATCGAGAGGCCACTGTGCCTTACAAAGGATGCTGAAAGAGTCAGACACTATTTCCTCTGGCAGCCAATCAGGAGGCAGAGTGTTTTCAGGAACCAAAAGCTCGTGGGACCACAGGATGCAGCTCTTCTAGGCTCTGAGACTGAAGGACTGTGTCTGATGAGCATGACCAGTGACACTTGGATGCCCAGTGTTTTGGGACAGAAGAGCTGGGCAGTTGTTCCAGTTACCAATCCACGAAATGCGTTAAAAGATCACAGGAATCAATCAGAAACACTGAGCCAGTTAGCTTCTGCTTCCACACATGACTTGATATAATTGTCAAAGTGCAAACTTCAGTCAAAGTACACCTCATCCTGAGAGAGACGGAAAATACATTCCTGTATATATTTATGTGTGTGTGAGTACTAGGTCACTTCAGTTGTGTCCGAGTCTTTGTGACACTAGGGACTGTAGCCCGTCAGGCTCCTCTGTCCATGGGATTCTCCAGGCAAGAATCCTGAAATGGGTTGCCATGGCCTCCTCCAGGGGATCTTCCCAACCCAGGGATCGAACCCACAGTTCTTACCTTTCCTGCATTGACAAGTGGGTTCTTTACCACTAACACCACCTAGGAAGCCCTATATGCATGTTTGTATATGTGTAAGTGTGTGTGTGTGTATATATATATATATATATATATATATATATAAAATTGACTCACTTCACTGTACATCTGAAACTAGCACAACATTATAAATCAACTATATTTCAACAAAACTTTTAAAAATGCATTCCTGAAGGCACAGAGAGGTTTGATAGCTTCAGAGCCTGTGGTCTGGAGCTAACCTGAGTTCGAATCCAGAGTCTGCTGCTACGTGTGCGAGACCCTAGACAATTTGTCTGTGTTCCTGTTCCTCATCTATAAAGTAAGGATTGCAGCAGTGTCAGTTTTGAGGGCACACGTGAAGCATTTAGAATCCAGCCTGGCATGTAGCAGTCACTGAATAAGGATTGTGAGTCGCTCAGTCGTGTTCGACTCTTCGTGACTCCATGGACTGTAGCCTGCCAGCCTCCTCTATCCATGGAATTTTCTAGGCAAAAATACTGGAGTGGGTTGCCATTGCTTTCTCCAGGGGATCTTTCTGACCCAGGGATTGAACCCAGGTCTCCTGCACTGCAGGTAGATTCTTTACTGTCTGAGTCACCAGGGTTAACTATTTCTTATTTTTATAACTAGCTCAAGCAAGTTGCCTGGTGCTATTTGAGCCTGCACTTCTTAATCTGAGACCAGCCAGCCGAATGCTTCCTCAAGGCCAAGGCTCCATTAGCTGAAACTCCAAAAGTAAGTCCTGCAAGAGGGATCTTTCCTATGTACAAGCAATTAATTTAACTTCCTTAAAAATGTAACCCCCATAGCATGTTTCTAAAGAAACCATCTGATTTAGAAACTAGGAAAGAAATCTGAACAAAATCAAGCATTACTGACAAGTTTTGCCCATATGAAATTCCCATTCTACCACCGCCCTTTACAAAAAAAACAAAAATCGACTTTTGAAAATGTTGAACGAGTTCTGGTAACCATATCTCTGTATGTGTTACTTCTATCCAGTTGTTAGGTTGCTTAGTTGCTAAGTCAAGTCCAACTCTTTTGTGACCCTATGGACTCTAGCCCGCCAGGCTCCTCTGTCCCTGTGATTTCCAGGCAAGAATACTGGAGTGAGTTGCCACTTCCTTCTCCAGGGGATCTTCCCGACCCAGGGATAAACCCGCATCTCCTGCATTGCCAGGCAGATTCTTTACCGCTGAGCCATCTGGGAAGCCCGAGTAGAAAAGCAGCTAAACTCTTCTTAGTTAGAAGCGCTGGAGAAACTGAGAAAGGAAGACCATTTCAAATAAGCCAAAATGTAATGCTGTGTTTGGTGTTAAATAAATCCCTTACTTAGAACGTGGAGGCATATAAGTTTTACTAATACAAAATCGGAATTTCTCCCTTCTAAATGAATGTGGAACAACATTTAAGGAAACATTTTGGGATGTGCCAAAGTATTAACTTGTTCTGACCTCATCTTCAGCTTGATCCTGGGGCCTCCCCCAGACCTCCTCAGCCACCCCCAACACCGAGGGAGGCAAGGCCGAGGGCAGAGCCAGAACAGGGTATGTGGAAGAGTCCAACCCCAGCAAGGAGCTATGTTAACCATGACCACAGCTCAGCATCAGGCAAGAATCTCAGCATTAGACAAGGTGGGATTGAAAACAGTCAAGGCCTAGTTTCAATTCACCCCGAGATGTTCACATTTCTTTTAAATGACATTATCGTACATTTAATTAAAATCTATTGTCTTCTGTAGACTTGTAGGTAACTGACCAGCCATTATACTGCTAGCAACTAGTTAATTCTTCTACTTTATCTCAATTTAGTTTTATTTTTTATAATGTTTTAAAATCTCAATCTTTGAAAAAAATATGTACTTTTAAAATTTATTTGACTGTCCTGGGTCTTAATCTTAAGTCTTAGTTGCAGCATGTGGGATCTACTTTCCTGACCAGGGATCGAGCCTTGGCCTCCTGCGCTGGGAGCACAGGGTCTTAGACACTGAACCACCAGGGAAGTCTCGGTTTTGTTTTTAAATATAGGTTAACTCAACATCTTTTCCGTTTAAATGGCAATACATGACTATTTTCAAGAATGTACAAAAAACAGAATTGTATATGTAAGACCAGAAAAATCGCCTACAATCTCACCACCAGAGGTGAAGACAGTTAATCATGGGTATGCTTCCTTCCAGTCCTTTATTCCCTGCTAAGCACGGACGCGGTTTCCTTTTCTGAACACATTTGTTTCTGTACAGAGCTGGGGTTGCGCTGCTCTCTGGCCTGACTCAGCTCCTTAACCTCGTGTTGTCACATCTTCTTTTCTGCCCTGTACCAGTGCGGGTCCTCCAGGAAACAGGTTTCCCTCTGACCTCCCGAGGATTGATGAAGGGACTCGGAGGCATGCTGACCTAAACGGAGTGCCAGGAAGCGGTCCTCCGGATAAGGCTGCAGGAGGGGCAGTCAGGGACCTGGAGGAGAGAGGGCGGGAGGGGTGGCAGGAGCCCCCCGACACAGTGGAAGCTGCCCAGGAATCAAAGCCCTGACTCCACTCTCCTCCTACTGTGCCCACACTGGACAAACCCAGAGGGAGGGCAAGGGCAGGCCGCCTGGAGGGTGCAGAGTGATCCGGAGGGCAAAAGGAGAGAAGCCACAATTCGTATCATCATATATGCTGTAAGTACACTTTCAAAATAAGAATGCCTAGTATTCCTCTATAGGAAAGTATCATAAATTATTTATCACAGTCCCTGTGGATTCTTTCTGAATTTTTTTTTTTACTATTACAACTAGAACCACAGTAACCATTCTTATACATACATTTCTGGCTGCATCTCTGAGTATTTTCTCAGGATAAACTCCCAGGGGTGGAATTACTGAGTCAGGGGAATCTATATGTTTAAGGCTTTTTATATATATTGCCAAATAGCCCTCCCAAAGGCTATTACACCGATTTAAATGCCCACATGCAATGCATATAGAGTCCTCATCAGGGGAGAACCTGCCAGTTAATCTAGCATGTGCCATCTAAACGCACCACTTCTGCCTGGAGACCTGGCTCCAGCTGCCTGGTTGAAGGGGACACTAGAGGAAGAAGGAGCTAGCCTGAGCCTGCCCCGGGGATCAGGTCTGTGAAAGGTCGCACCTCCCGGGCCGGGAAAACCGACCGGTTGTCAAGACAGGAGAAGGCTTCAGAGTCGGTTCACTCAAGGGTCAGCGGGGGTGTCTGACAGCGGGAAAGGAGGTGATGGATATTGACTGGGAGTTTCGTTTCATCTGACCTCATTTCCCTCTGGCCGAATGTGTAGTAAACAAGGTGGGCTGTCATACAAGGTGCCCGCTGGAGTTTTCTCCTTGGGGAATAGTTTCACAGGCCAAGAGAAGGTCACGGCAGGGGCCGGGTGCAAATGAGAAGCCCTGACGGTTTGGACATGAGGGAGAGAGGAGGAGCGCAGGGGGACCCAGAGCTGGAGCCATGAACCCACCTCCGTGCCTGTGATCACTGCCCCTATCTGAGTCCCTAACTTTAAAGGATTGGGGCACGGAGATGGGGCAGGTCCCTCACTGAGGAAGCTTGATGGTGGATTCTATTTCCCTTCCCCCAAAGGAATCAACAAGCACCTGGGGGGCCAGAGACCACCCCCTTAATCACGCGCCAAGGAAAGGGGGATCGAGATAAGGCTCCCGCCAGATAAACAGCAGGGTAATGGTATCGTAGGCTTCCCTGGTGGCTCCGTGGTAAAGAATCTACCTGCCAATGCAGGCGATGCAGGGTACACAGGTTTGATCCCTGAATTGGCAAGATCCCCTGGAGGAGGAAATGGCTACCCACTCCAGTATCCTTGCCTGGGAAATCCCACAGACAGAGCAGCCTGGCAGGCTACAGTCCATGGGGTCGCTAAAGGGTCAGACACGACTTAGCGGCTAAACAACAATAACAGTGGTCTCGTAAACGAGGCTGCCTGTAATTGCTCCCTGGCAGATAAATAACATGAATATTTGATCAGCAATTTATAAATTCAATACAAAGAAACAATAGACCGAGTCCAAGAGGGCATAGACACATAGGTTTATGGTTTATTATTGATTGGGAAGAGGAGTCATATTAATAATAGCCAACTTTTAGAGCACACTCTGCCCGTGGTGCTGAGAAATGTACAGACGGTCAGTAATTTCATCCTCCTGACACCCGGAGATGACTAGAGTAACCCATCCTGTCCCCGCCCGGTGGCCCTTGTCCTGAAGCTGCTCCCAACTGTCTCTGCCGCTCTGACCCCTCCCTGGGAGGCTCAGAGGAAGGGCTGCAGTGACTAGCCAGACCCTGACTGTCAGTCGGATGCCCGCTCATTCTCCATTCAACTAGCAAATACTCACAAGCCCAGACGTGTTCTGGAAACAGTGCGTATAGCCATGAACAAAACAGATAGAATCCCTGCTCTCGGGAAGCTATGCGGGGGAGGGAGAGAGAGATGACGCTTTGTCTTTTGGCCTCAGGCCCTTTGTACTTGGGGTTCCCTTGACTGCAAGGCTTTTCTCCGGGCATCTGACTCAGCAGCTCGCTTGCTGCACTCAGGTCTCCAGTCAGCGCTGCCTCCTCCAACCAGGCTTCCTTCCCCTCCCTGTCTGAAACAGAGCCCTTTCAACTTTCTCTCTTTTGCTGTACTTTATTTTTCTCCTCTCACCATCTGATATATATATACACATGTGTTTCTGTGTAAACATTTGCTTGTTTCTTCGCTGTCTCTCCCACTAAAAGGTTGACATTCTGAGATTCTGGCAGGAGGGTGACTCACTCAGTGTTGGCCTCTTGGGTCCAGTGGAGCCCATTTCCTGGGTCCCGATTATCTCTTAAGTGTACCACACTGGGTCAAGGTTCTTGGTTGCAAGCAACAGAAACTTTGTCTGTTGGGTGGAAGACTGGGAACACTTCAGTGGGAGACAGAAGGGCCTGGGAAATACATGGAAGCAAGGAACCAGAACCGGAGCTGAGGTCACAGGGGAAAGAAGTGGTTAGGACGCTGCAGGGAGGCATCACTGCTCTGGATATTTGATGTTGCCACCTCTAGACTTTCAGGAAGTGCCTGGAACTGCACTTGTTTATTTCTGCCTCTCCTGCCAGATTCAGGATGCCCGGTGATGGGCCGAGCCGGAGTCAAAGTGCTACCTTGCTTCCCCTCCCCTGCCAGCTGTGTCTGGTAGTGGGCGGCAGTGCATCGAGACCCTCTAGGGTAACACACGTGGAGAATTCCTGCAGATTTAAAGAGACGCTGGCTGCGGGACTCTATAAACAGCTACAACATGTAACAGTGGAAGAGACCTCCTTCCCAAAATTGTGATGGAGATGCACTAACCTCCCTTGGTAACAAGTGACTTGTCCACAGGCCCCAAATCCAGACTCTGGACGTTTCTCCTGCCAGGAGCTAGTCAAAGTCAGGGTATAGGATTTTAAACCTCACACAAGCCGATCTGCCAGTGTCCTGGGGGCTCGGCTGTCATGGGGGGCGGGGGGTGGCGGTCAGGGAGAGCATTCTGGGGGTGTGTGCGGTCCAGGGAGACATTCCCATGGCAGACAGTGATGTTCCTGCTCTCCCCAAACCAAGATATTCAGGCATCCTAGGGCAAGGTCCCACACTTGGGTTTTTTCTGACAGCTTCTCCTGAGTAAAGATCAATGAACCTCATCTATCTTCAAAAGGACAGAATTTTTCCTCCTGGGGAACATAAAAGGGACGGTGGAAGCTGACACGTCCCTTTGTTTATTTTCCATGCACCTCTATCAGAGTCCCTGAAGAACAGAGCTTCCCGGTCACCCCAGGTTGGTCCCTAAAGCCAGGCTAGGGAACAGTCCAGAAGCCAGCAAGCCAGTGCTCACCCTTTGGGGTAAGACACACTGGATGTAATGAAGGAGGGCCTCCTGATGTACAAACGGCCAACTGCTCCCCGCCTGCAGTGATCGAACACGCCAGTTTCTGGCTTTAGAGGAAAATCATATCACAAACACCCACAAGAGATCTCAGCTTGGGGTTCCTCTTGGCCTCTGGCATCCATCTCCTGGGTCCCAGACAGGAGGCCTTCTCCAGCACCAAACAAGGGGCCTCTGTACTATTTTTAAAAGCTCTCCAGGAAATACCCTTGTGCCTACACTTCCTCACCACCCACTCACCTTCACCAGCTTCTGATCTGCCTTCCGCCCCACCTCTCTCTCCACCCGCTGGAGCCTCAGGAAGGACCCGGGACCACCTCCTCAGCAGCCCCAGCCCAGTCCTCATCCTTGACCAGTTCAGTATTTGTCAGGAAATCTCCTGGCTTCTGGGACAGGAAACTCAGGATTTCCTATCCTTTTTTTTTTTTTTTTTTAAATTTGGCCGCAAGGGGTGTTAGTTGCGGCGTGAGAGATCTTTTTTAGCTGTGGCATGTGAGCTCTAGCTCACTGACCAGGGATGGAACCCAGGCTCCTGCATTGGGAGTGCAGTCTTAGCCACTGGGCCACAAGGGAAGTCTCTTTCCTATCTTGGTCATATGGCCATTTCCCCAGAGACCTGAGCTTCTGAGCTTGGCTGCCCACTCCCTGCCTCCCTCCCTAACCCCCATCGCTGAGCCTCACCTGGCGCCTCCCCGCTGATGGTCCTCACATCACAGCCCTCTTGTCAATGCCCGCCCTGATGGCATGCTCTAAGGACGTCTCTTCCCAGGCGCCTTTCCTGGGTGTCTGAATATCCCAGGCTGCACCAGTCATTTGCTGCTCTAGCGCTGATCCTCCCTTCATACAGCCCTCTCTGAATGGCACCACCAGCCTTCAGTAACCACTCTCCAATCTCAGCATCATCTCTAGTTCACCCATTGGGCTCACCTCCTGAATCCAGCCAGTTGCCAGAGTCTCTCTGTGCAATGTCTCTTTCCAGTCCCGTCAAGTGCTTATTTTCTACTCTTTTCCAAACCTCCTCACTGAGCCATCTCTACCCTCTCCTCTGCCACCCCCCTCACAATCTCCATAGTATGCTTCTACAAGGGTACTTTTTTAAAAGTCCAACAAAAAGACACAATCCTCTCACTCCTCCGTTCTAAGACCTTCAGTGGCTCCCATTGCAATTGGCAGAAACTCCTAGCTCCTAAGCCTGACACTATATGCTTCAAAATTCAGTCTTTCCAGACCCACTTCTCATTTACCACCTCTCCTTTAGGACAAATTTTGCAATTTAACTCAAATTCTCACTCATCTCTGAATACCCTGTGTCCTCTTATCTCTGGGCTTCTGCTTAAGCTGAACATTTCTCATATAAAGCCTTTCCTCTTCTCTGTGTTCATCAAAAATCCTACCTTCCTTCAAGGCTCACCTCAAATGCCACTTCTTCCCAGAAGCCTTTCTGGGTTTCCCCAGCCTGTGGGGAAGGGTTTCCCTTCCCTGTGCTCCCTGGGTTTCCTGTGTCTCTCTCACCACACTCAGCACACACAACCTCATGTCACATCAGTTTGAGTATATGCCTCACTGCCCACACTAGCGCCCTTTGGGCAAAGATTTTATCTTTCCAGAAGAGTAATTTGCTCATGGCTGGTATTTACTGAATTAAGTCATTGGGCTAGATAACCGTATACTTATTTACTTTTCACTGTTTGAAAATGTCCTAAGTAGATGAGCACAGAGTTGACATCAAAGGCAGGAATATAGAAGTATGTTCTGCTCACATCCATATCCTTGTCTGCAAATCAAAAAAGTAGATCAAAACCCAGTTCTTGAGTGACTGGGACCATTACTGGCTAGACCTTAATTAATCTCATGGAAAATATTCAAGGGACTTAACAAGCCTGGGAAGGAGGAGGGGGCAGGTGAGAGGGAGCCAGGGCCGCTGCTGTCAAGAAATGCTTTCTTCCTGTAACCGTATCCCCCGGGGCCGGGCCAGGAGCTCTGCTTAATCTCCCTCTCTGTGGTCACTCAGGATATGATTACTGGCATCAGATGCAAGCACATGTTTCTGTTCCATTAATCTGAGAGAGGCTGGAAAGGGAGCCACAAGGGCATTGCTGTGTTGGTTAGTTACCACCTCAAAGAGGAGCGTGAGAGAGGGGGAGGAAGGCTCTGGCAGATGGGCCGGGAGAGAGGCCTGGCGGAAGCAGAGGGAGATGAGAAAACCATGCGGAGAACAAGTTCCTGTAGCCGGGAGCCCGATCCCTCTCAGCTGTTACACAATGGGGCCTGGAGGAGGGATGCACACGCCTCCACACACATGCATCCCCGAAGGAACTGACAGGCGCCGAGTTTCTACACCTTAGGGGTCTTGCAGTTGGCCTGACACCCCTTGGTGAGCATCATTGCTTGGGGTTTGTGGTAACCCAGGGGACCCAAATCTGTCTCACACATAGTAGCCGCCTCTGTGGGTCCCGCAGCTCAGTAATAAAGATGTGAACAGCTGACATGCGGTGTCACGTGGCACTGATGCCTTCTGAAAGCCACACTTTGCCGCTCAGCATATTTTGTTCCAGGTACCAGAGATGCACAAGCGCTCATCGCCTCGTCTCGGCCATGCAGCATCTCCGCTCAGCTTGGCGGGCGGCCAGGTGATCTCTGCCTTGCCAACAGGTTTCTGCTGTAGAAAACTCAGGAAGACATTCCTCTGTCATCTGATGGGGAAAGCGGAGGACCAGAGGAGCTTGGAACACACACCTTATTCCTGCAGGGTCTGCTTTTAAAGGACCCCTTCCCCCTCTGTCTTATCAAGATGTTGTGGCTGGGAAGGGGCACACTGCTTTAGCAGAGTCAGGACTTAAGGGCAGTTGGAAAGATTACTCCTTATGGTGACAGAAGCCCTGATTCTGTCTGCTCCATCCTATTCTCTCTCCTCCTGTGCCTCATTACTACCCTCCTAGAACTTCAGCAGTGCAAACACACAATTTCTCAAAGCACAGGCCTTCAAATCGCAGATCACGCTTTCAGTTCTGGCTGGTTACATAGTGATCAAATGGAATCCGTGCGTGAGAAAAGGTTGATAAAGGCAAAGGAAGAGGGGCTTCACGGAGCAAGCAAGGTTATGCTTGACCCCAAGAAAACTGGGCCATTCAGCACTGTGGGCAGACTGGCCTTCACTCTGCCTCTTCCTATCTGCGGGGCCTCCGCCCAGCCGCTGTGTGCATCTGTTGCCCGCTGCTCCTCCTGCCTTCCTGCCAGGCTCCGCAGAGTGGGCGGAGAGGATAAAGTGACTGTTAACAGCAGGGTCTTAACTCCTGGCCTGGTCCCTGAAAGTACAGGCTGCAAAGCTGTTTACACTGATCAAAACACCCCACTGGCGTCTCTGGGACCCTTTCACGTCCCTGAGGGTTTGCCTCCAGGAGCTACGAGGAGCTACCTTGAACTTCATTTCAGTTTGGAGACTGGTGGGGGTGTGGCACCCACACTGGCAGGCCAGAAGTCACGAGCACTTCAGGAGGCTGCTGCGAATTCTCTAGATCGGGGGACCGCAGGACCCTGTTGGGGGAAATTCACCTCTCACAGGACGCTGGTCAGGGGCAACCAGCTGGTTGGTGAGAGGAGCCGGGCTGGGCCCAGAGCCCGCCCACCCATCCCCGAGAAGAATGTCCAGTGTCTGCTCAGGCAGAACGGTTATCTGACCCTGAGCCCTGTGGGTCCCAAACATCTTCCGACAGAAAACAGCACGCAGCCTTCATCAGCAGTAGATTCCAGATCACTTGGGGAACAAGTGTGGTTAACCATTTAGGTTTTTTTCAGATTTACATTTACTATCACCACAATCAAGATACAGAACTTTTCCATCACCCCCAAAAGTTCCCTCAGGCTCCTTTGTAGTCCACCCTGATGGCTCTGCCCCAGACCCTGACAACCACCAGTGTGGTGGGTCTCCTGGTTTTGCCTTTCCAGAATGTCACAGTGTTGGAATTACACAGTTTGTAGCCTTTGGAGTCTGGCTTCTCTCACTTGGCATGACTCACTTCAGATATACACAAGCTGCACACACCCGTAGCTTACTTCTTTGTGTTGCTGAGAAATATTCCAATGCATGGATGTGCCACAGTTTACTTATCCATTAAATAAATGTTGAAAGACATTTGGGTTAATTCCAATTTTTTGGTGATTATGAATAAAGTTGCTATAAACATGCAAATGCTGGTTTTTCTGTGACCATGAATTTTCATTCTTCTCTGATTAATACCCAAGAGTGAGATTCTTGAATCCTTTAGTGATTGTATGTTTACCTTTTTAAGAAACCACCAGACTGATTTCCCAAATGGCTCAACCATTTCAATCCTATCGCCCTATACAGAGTTCCAGGCTTACACACACACACACACACACACACACACACACACCAATGTTTATTAACACTGGGTTTTCTTTTCTTTCAGCCGTTCTGATAGATATGTAGTGGTAGCTCATTGTGGTTTTAATTTGCATATCTGTAATGACCAGTGATTTCATATATTTTTCATGTGTCTATTGGCCATCCATATAGCTTCTTTGGTGAAACATCTATTAAAATTTTTCCCATGTTTTATAAAGTTATTTGTGTTCTTATAATTGACTCATGAGAATTCTATGTATTGCTTTTTTGATTGAAATATAATTGACATATAAAATTAGTTTCAGGGGCATGGCATAATGACTCAAAATATGTATGTATTGCAAAATGATCACCACAATAAGTCTATTGATATTCACATTGTATATGTTCTACATATAAGTCACTTATCAGATGGGTGCTTTGCAAATACTTTCTACCCTGTCTGTGTTTTTTTAATTTTCATAACACTGTCTTCCAAAGAGCAAAGTTTTCAATTTTGATAAAGTTCAGTTAATTAACTGGATTGTTTTTGGTTTTTATACCTTAGAATTCAGTGTTTAACTCAAGATTACAAATATTTTTCTCCTGTGCCTTTTTCTTAAAGTTTTATAGAAGTATGGAATAATGTTATTATTAATATTATGATACATATTGCTGTTGTTGTTATAGAGTGTCTAATTCTTCCAACACTATTTATTGAAAGTCATCCTTTCTCCATTGGATTGCCTTTGTAATTTTGTTGAAAATCAGCCTAAAAACATACATGTGTGGTTCTATTTTTAAACTCTCTATTCTGTTTAGTTGATCTATGTGTTCATTCTTTCACAGTACAAGAATATCTTGATTATTGCAGCTTCATAATATAAGCCTTGAAATAGATAACATAGATTTTCAAGACTTTTTTTTAATTGACTTGACTATTCTAGTTTTCATAAACATTTTAGAAGCAACTTGTTGATTTCTGCTAAAATATCTTACTGGGATTTATTTGAAATTGCATTCAATTTATGGATACATTTTAGGAGAATCACTGTCTTCAGTTCAGTTCAGTTTAGTCATTCAGTTGTGTCCAACTCTTTGCAACCCCATGGACTGCAGCACGCCAGGCCTCCCTGTCTATCACCCACTTCTGGAGTTTACTCAAACTCATATCCATTGAGTCAGTGATGCCATCCAACCATCTCATCCTCTGTTGCCCCCTTCTCCTCCTGCCTTCAATCTTACCCAGCATCAGGGTCTTTTCCAACGAGTCAGTTATTCACATCAGGTGGGCCAGAGTATTGGAGTTTCAGCTTGAGCATCAGTCCTTCCAGTGAATATTCAGGACTGATTTCCTTTAAGATTTACTGGTTGGATCTCCTTGCAGTCCAAGGGACTTTCAAGAGTCTTCTCCAACACCACAGTTCAAAAGCATCAATTCTTTGGTGCTCAGCTTTCTTTATAGTCCAGCTCTCACATCCATACATGACTACTGGAAAAACCATAGCCTTGACTAGATGGATTTTTGTCGGCAAAGTAATGTCTCTGCTTTTTAATAAGCTGTCTAGGTTAGTCATAACTTTTCTCCCAAGGAGCAAGCGTCTTTTAATTTCATGGCTGCAGTCACCATCTGCAGTGATTTTGGAGCCCCCCAAAATAAAGTCTGCCACTGTTTCTACTGTTTCCCATCTATTTGCCATGAAGTGATGGGACCAGATGCCATGATCTTAATTTTCTTAATGTTGAGTTTTAAGCCAACGTTTTCACTCTCCTCTTTCACTTTCAATAAGAGACTTTTTAGTTCTTCGCTTTCCGCCATAAGGGTGATGTCATCTGCATATCTGAGGTTATTGATATTTCTCCTGGCCATCTTGATTCCAACTTGTGCTTCATCCAGCCCAGCATTTCTCATGATGTACTCTGCATTTAAGTTAAATAATCAGGGTGACAAGATACAGCCTTGACGTACTCTTAACAATCTTAACAATCACTGTCTTAACAATATTGAAACTTCCAACCCATAAGCATAGTATATCTTTCCATTTGTTTAGGTCTTATTTGATTTCTTTCCTCAGTTTAATAGTATTCAGAATATAAATCTTGCACGTGCTTTGTTAGATGTTAACCTGTGTAATGTTCTTAGGTGCTGTTGTAAATAGGACCTCATGTATTTAATTTTTATCAGAGTATAGTTGATTCACAATGTTGTATTACTTTCTGCTGTACAGCAAAGTGAGGCAGTTACACATATACATATATCCACTCTTTTTTATATTCTTTTTCCCACACAGATCATTACAGAGTACTGAGTAGAGTCTCCTGTGCTATACAGCAGGGTCTTATCAGTTATCTGTTTTATATATGTGCTTAGTCACTAAGTCAAACAACTTAGTCCCAGGGACATAGCCCCCCAGGATCCTCTGTACATGGGAATTCCCAGGTAAGACTCCTAGAGTGGGTTGCCATTTCCTTCTCCGGGGGAATCTTCCTAACCCAGGGACTGAACCTGCACGTCCTGCATTAGCAGGCAGATTCTTTACCACTGAGCCACCAGGGAAACCCCATTTTGTATGCAGTAGTGTGTATAGGTCGATCCCAATCTCCCAATTTATCCCTCCTTCCCTTTCCCCCATGGTAACTATAAGTTTATTTTTCATATCTGTGACTCTATTTCTGTTTGCAAATATTAATAAGTTCATTTGTACCATTTTTCCCACATACAAGCGATATCATGTGATGTTTCTCTGACTTCCGTCACTTAGTGATAATCTCCAGGTCCATCCTGCTGCTGCCAATGGCATTGTTCTGTTCTTTGTACGACTGTGCAGCATTCCATTGTATGTATGCATCACATTGTCTTCATCCATTCATCTGCCAATGGACATTTAGACTGCTTCCATGTTGTGCTTTATTTTAAATGGTATATATTTAATTTTTTGGCCAATGATGTTTAGATGCTTTATAAAGCTTTTTACTTTGTACTGGGGTATAACTGATTAACAATGTTGTGATAGTCTCAGGTAAACAGAGAAGGGACTCAGCCGTACACATATGTGTATAACGGTGTATATTTAATTTCAGTTACAAGCATTCATTGCTGGTATATAGAAATAGAATCACTTTTGGCATATTGGTGGTGTGGCCTTCATCCCAGCTGACCTCACTTACTAATTCCAGTTGCTGTTTTGTAGATTTTTTAGGATTTTCTACATCGATTATGATAATATTTACAAGTGGAAGCAATTTTATTTCTTCCTTTCTAACATGTATGCCTTTTTTTTTCTTGCCTTACTGCACTATCTAGGGCTTTCGGGACAATTTTGATACAAGTGTGAGAATGGAAATTCTTACCTTGTTCCCAATTTTAGGGGGAAATTATTCCATCCTTTATTAAGTGTGATGTTAGTTGTAGGATTTGTGTAGAAGCCAATTATCAAATTAAGGAATCTATTCTTACTTTTTGGAGAATAGATAGATAGATAGATAGATCATGATCAGACTTTGAATTTCATCCAATGCCTTTTTTTGTATCTACTGAGGTGGTCATATAGTTTTTCTTCTTTAGTCTATTTATACGGTAAATTATAACAAACAGTTTTTAAAGCATTGCATGTATTTGCATTCCTGGAATAAGCTCCACTTGATCATAATGTAAACATTATCCTTTTTATGTATTTCTGATATTCAGTTGACAAATTCTGTATTTATATTCATGAGGGATATTGGTTTGTAGTTTTCTCTGCATACAATCATAAAATGACTTAAGAAATGCTTGCTTCTCATCTATTTTCTGAAAAAGATTGTGTAATATTGCCATTATTTTTAACTAAAATCATCTGGTGGAATTTTACAGTAAAGCCATCTTGCTGCTGCTGCTGCTAAGTCGCTTCAGTTGTGTCCGACTCTGTGCGACCCCATGGACTGCAGCCTACCAGGCTTCTCTGTCCATGGGATTCTCCAGGCAAGAACACTGGAGTGGGTTGCCATTTCCTTCTCCAAAAGCCATCTTAGGCTTGACTTTTCTTTATAGAAAAGCTTTTAACTATAAATTAAGTTTCTTTAACAAGATATATAGTGATTCAGGTTATCTGTGGCTTCTTAAATATACCTTTTGAGAAATTTGCCCTTTGATCCAAGTTGTTGAATTAATGGATATAAAGCTTTTCATAGTATTCCCTTATTAGCTTTTTAATGTCTGTATGATTTGTAGTGATGCGTCCTATTTCAATCCTTATATTGATATTTGGAGTTTCCCAGATAGGTCAGTGGTAAAGAATCCGTCTGCCTATGCAGAGGATGCAGGTTCAATCCCTGGGTTGGGAAGATCCCCTGGAGAAGGAAATGGCAACCCATTCCAGAATTCTTGCCTGGAAATTCCCATGGACAGAGGAGCTTGGAGGGCTACAGTTCATGGGGTCACAAAGAGTCAGACATGACTTAGCAACTAAATAACAACAACAATTGGTATTTGAGATTTTTTTTCCTTTAATTAATCTGGGTAGAGGCTTATCAACTTTACTGATCTTAAAGAAACAACTTTTTGTCTCATTTTTATGTTTGCAATGCTATTGACTTCTGCTCTTTACTATTTCCTCTCTCTGCTTATTCTTTGTTTGGCTTTTTCTTTTTTTTAATAGTTTCTTAAGGTGATAGCTTAGACTGATTTGATTGATTTAAAGATCTTCTATTCTAACTAGGTGTTTACAGCTATATATTTCTTCTAAGCACTGTTTCAGCTCTACTCCACATATTTTGATATGCTGTGTTTTCATTCTATTCAAAAATTTTTGTAATCTTCCTTGTGACTTTACCACAGATTAAGTCAGTTTGGTTCAGTTGCTCAGTCATGTCCAACTCTTTGTGACCCCATGGACTGCAGCACACCAGGCTTCCCTGTCCACCACCAACTCCCAAATCTTGCTCAAACTCATGTCCATCGAGTCAGTAATGCCATCCAGCCATCTCATCCTCTGTCATCCCCTTCTCCTCCTGCCTTCAATCTTGCCCAGCATCAGGGTCTTTTCCAATGAATCAGTTCTTTGCATCAGGTGGCCAAAGTATTAGAGCTTCAGCTTCAGCATCAGTCCTTCCAATGAGTATTCAGGACTGATTTCCTTTAGGATTGACTGGTTGGATCTCCTTGCAGTCCAAGGGTCCCTCAGGAGTCTTCTCCAACACCACAGTTCAAAAGCATCAATTCTTTGGCACTCAGCTTTCTTTATAGTCCAACTCTCACATCCATATATGACAACTGGAAAAACCATAGCTTTGACTAGATGGACCTTTGTCAGCAAAGTAATGTCTCTGCTTTTTAATATGCTGTCTAGGTTTGTCATAGCTTTTTTTCCAAGGAGCAAGTGTCTTTTTATTTCATGGCTGCAGCCACCATCTGCAGTGATTTTGGAGCCCAAGAAAATAAAGTCTGTCACTGTTTCCATTGTTTCCCCATCTATTTGCCATGAAGTGATGGGACCAGATGCCATGATCTTAGTTTTTTGAATGTTGAGCTTTAAGTCAGCTTTTTCATTCTCCTCTTTCACTATCATCAAGAGGCTTTTTAGTTCCTGTTATGGCTCTCTGCCATAAAGGTGGTGTCATCTGCATATCTGAGGTTATTGATAATTCTCTCAGCCATCTTGATCCCAGTTTGTGCTTCATCCAGCCTGGCATTTCGCATGATGTGCTCTGCATATAAGTTAAATAAGCAGAGTGATAATATACACCCCTGACATACTCCTTTCCCTATTTGGTACCAGTCTGTTGTTCCATGGCCAGTTCTAAATGTTGCTTCTTGACCTGCATACAGAGTTCTCAGAAGGCAACTAAGGTGGTCTGGTATTCACATCTCTTGAAGAATTTTCCACAGCTTGTTGTGATCCACATAGTCAAAGGCTTTGGCATAGTCAATAAAGCAGAAATAGATGTTTTTCTGGAACTCTCTTGCTTTTTCGATGATCCAACGAATGTTGGCAATTTGATCTCTGGTTCCTCTGCCTTTTCTAAATCCAGCTTGAACATATGGAATTTCACGGTTCGTGTATTGTTGAAGCCTGGCTTGGAGAATTTTGAGCATTACTAGCGTGTGAGATGAGTGCAATCGTGCGGTAGTTTGAACATTCTTTGACATTGCCTTTCTTTGGGATTGGAATGAAAACTGACCTTTTCCAGCCCTGTGGCCACTGCTGAGTTTTCCAAATTTGCTGGCATATTGCATGCAGCACTTTCACAGCATCATCTTTTAGGATTTGAAATAGCTCAACCGGAATTCCATCACCTCCACTAGCTTTGTTTGTAGTGATGCTTCCTAAGGTCCACTTGACTTCAAATTCCAGGATGTCTAGCTCTAAGTGAGTGATCACACCATTGTGGTTATTTGGGTCATGTAGATCTTTTTTGTATAGGTCTTCTGTGTATTCTTGCCACCTCTTCTTAATATCTTCTGCTTCTGTTAGGTCCATACCATTTCTGTCCTTTATTGTGCCCATCTTTGCATGAAATGTTCCCTCGGTATCTCTAATTTTCTTGAAGAGATCTCTAGGCTTTCCCATTCTAATGTTTTCCTCTATTTCTTTGCATCGATCACTGAGGAAGGCTTTCTTATCTCTCCTTGCTATTCTTTGGAACTCTGCATTCAGCTGGGTGTATCTTTCCTTTTCTCCTTTGCCTTTAGCTTCTCTTCTTTTTCGGTTATTTCTAAGGTCTCCTCAGACAACCATTTTGCTTTTTTGCATTTGTTTTTCTTGGGAATGGTCTTGATCACTGCCTCCTATACAGTGTCACAAACCTCCATCCATAGTTCTTCAGGCACTGTATTAGATCTAATCCCTTGAATCTATTTTTCACTTCTACAGTACAATCATAAGGGATTTGATATAAATCATACCTGACTGGTGTAGTGGTTTTCTCTAGTATTTTCAATATTTTCAAGTCTGAATTTTGCAACAAGGAGTTCATGATCTGAGCCACAGTCAGCTCTTGGTCCTGTTTTTGCTGACTGTATAGAGCTTCTCCATCTTCTGGTAAAAGAATACAATCAATCTGATTTTGGTATTGACCATCTGGTGAGGTCCATGTGTAGAGTCATCTCTTGTGTTGTTGGAAGAGGGTGTTTGCTATGCGTCTTATTGGCAAAACTCTGTTAGCCTTTGCCCTGCTTAATTTTGTACTTGAAGGCCAAACTTGCCTGTTACTCCAGGCCCCTTGTGACTTTTTACTTTTGCATTCCAGTCCCCTATGATGAAAAGGACATCTTTTTTCCGTGTTGGTTCTAGAAGGTATTGTAAGTCATCATAGAACTGTTCAACTTCAGCTCTTCGGCATTACTCGTCAGGGCATAGACTTGGATTACTGTGATATTGAATGGTTTGCCTTAGAAATGAACAGAGATCATTCTGTCATTTTTGAGATTGCATTTAAGTACTGCATTTCAGACTCTATTGTTGACTATGAGGACTACTCCTTTTCTTCTAAGGGATTCTTGCCCACAGTGGTAGATATAATGGTCATCTGAATTAAATTCACCCATTCTGGTCCACTTCACCTCGCTGATTCCTAAAATATTGATGGTCACTCTTGCCATCTCCTGTTTGACCACTTCCAATTTACACTGATTCATGGACCTAATATTCCAGGTTTCCATGCAATATTGCTCTTTACTGCATTGGACTTTACTTCCATCACCAGTCACACCCACCAATGGGCGTTGTTTTCACTGTGGCTCCATCTCTCCATTCTTTCTGTAGTTGTTTCTCCACTCTTCTCCAGTAGCATGTTGGGCACCTACAGACATGGGAGTTCATCTTTCAGTGTCATATCTTTTTGTCTTTTCATACCATTCATGGGGTTCTCAAGGCAAGAATACTGAAGTGGTTTGCCATTCCCTTCTCCAGTGGACCACGTTTTGTCAGATCTCTCCACCATGACCTGCCCATCTTGGGTGGCCCTACACAGCATGGCTCATAGTTTCACTGAGTTAGACAAGGCTTTGGACCATGTGATCAGTTTGATTAGTTTTCTGTGATTGTGGTTTTCATTCTGTTTGCCCTCTGATGGAGAAGGATAAGAGGCTTACGGAAGCTTCCTGATGGGAAATGCTGACTGGGGGGGAAACTGGGTCTTGTTTTGGTGGGCAAGGCCATGCTCGGTAAATCTTTAAACCAATTTTCTGTTGATGGATGATGGGGCTGTGTTCTCTGCCTGTTGTTTGGCCTGAGGTCAAACTATGGTAGCGATAATGATAGTAATGGTGACCTCCTTCAAAAGGACTTGTGCAAGCACTGTTGCATTCACTGTTCCTGACCCCGCAGCAGGCCACTGTTGACCCACACCTCCGCTGGACACTCCTGGACACTCACAGGTTAAATAGAACTGTATTATTTAATTTCTAAATGCTTGTGACTTTTCCAGATATCTTTCTGCTGTTGATTTTTAGTTTAATTCTTTGAACTAGAGATCTGATCAGAGAACATACTTTATATTATTTCAATTCATTTAAGTTTGTTAGGATTTTTTATGCCCAAAATATGATCCATCTTGTTAATGTTCCACTTGAAAAGATAATGTATATTATACTATTGTTAGGTGGCGTGTTCTGTGAATGTTTTAAGTAGGTTAATCTGGTTGATATTGTTCAATCTTCTATCTCCTTGGTAATTTTCTGTCTACTTGTCTTACCCATTACTGAGATAGGAAAGCTGAAATCTCCAATTATAATTTTAGATTTATCTTTTTTCTTGTTATTTCTATCAGTTTTCACTTCATGTATTTTGAAGTTTGTAAGTATATATTTCTTTGAGATTGTCGTGTGCTCTTGATGAACGAACCCCTTTATTTATTATATTCACTTTAGCTTTTTTTATTAGCATTTATATAGTATGTCCTTTTCCATCCTTTTACTTTTAAGTTCCTTAAATAAATGTTCATATTTAAAGCTGATTTCTTATAAAAGCATCTAATTTGAATCTTGCTTTTTCAATCCAGTTTAATAATTTTTGTTTTTTAATTGATGTATTTATTCATTTATATTTAATACAATTATTGTTATATTTGGACTTAAATCTGTCATTTTAATACTTGGTTTTTATTTGTTCTGTATGTCGCTTTGCTCCTTTCTTTATCTGATTTTAAATTGAATAAATTTTTATTCAATTTTATCTCTAGTATTGGCTTACTATTTAGACTTCTTTAAAAGACATTTAGTAGATACCCTTAAGTTTACAATATACATCTTTATTTATTACATGCTACCTTCAAATAATATTATAAGGCTTTATGTATATGTAGACCTCCAATTCCTCCTTCCCATCTTTTGTTCTGCTATTGTCATACATTTTACTTTTACACATGCAATAATACCACAATGGTTTCCTACTATTTCTGTTTTAGAGAGTTAATTATACCTTGTTTTAGAGAATATTTGGTTTTCAGTGTTTGCATATGATGGCTCATCTCTCTACTCAAATTCCCCACCTGTTCATGCATGTTGTTCACTAACCCACTACAGCTTTTAAATATTAATCATAATCATTTCCTCCCTGATAGTAACAACATCAAAATTGTCTCTGAGTTTGATTCTGTTGATAACTTTGGCTCTTAACACTGAGCTAGTTTTTCTTGCCTTTTTTGTCTGTCTCATAATTTTTTTGTTGAGTGCTAGACATCATGTGGAAAATAATAGAAACTAAATTAAATACCATATAGGTCTGGAAAAAAGGTATGCCTTTTCTTCCAAGTCTTTACTGTGAGGTTGAGTCAATTGATTTAACTTAGTAATAAGTTAAGGTGAGTTGAGTTTTATTATGGTTATGTCCATCTTCAGTACATTACTAACTTCAAATTTCTCTAACACAGTGGTTCTCAACAAGGAGTTATTTTTGCCTCCAGGGAAATTTTAACAATGTCTAGAGATGTTTTTGATTGTCACAACTAGAGGAAGTGGATGATACTGAAATCTAGTGGGTGGCAGCCAAGTTCAGTTCAGTTCAGTTCAGTCGCTCAGTCGTGTCCGACTCTTTGCGACCCCATGAATCGCAGCACGCCAGGCCTCCCTGTCCATCACCAACTCCCGGAGTTCACTCAGACTCATGTCCATCGAGTCAGTGATGCCATCCAGCCATCTCATCCTCTGTTGTCCCCTTCTCCTCCTGCCCTCAATCCCTCCCAGCATCAGAGTCTTTTCCAATGAGTCAACTCTTCACATGAGGTGGCCAAAGTACTGGAGTTTCAGCTTCAGCATCATTCTTTCCAAAGAAATCCCAGGGCTGATCTCCTTCAGAATGGACTGGTTGGATCTCCTTGCAGTCCAAGGTACTCTCAAGAGTCTTCTCCAACACCACACTTCAAAAGCATCAATTTTTCGGTGCTCAGCCTTCTTTGTAGTCCAACTC
Organism: Bos indicus x Bos taurus; assembly: GCF_003369695.1. NCBI lineage: Eukaryota > Metazoa > Chordata > Mammalia > Artiodactyla > Bovidae > Bos > Bos indicus x Bos taurus. The sequence goes on from NC_040092.1 coordinate 67,062,820, forward strand.
TCACATCCATACATGACCACAGGAAAAACCATAGCCTTGACTAGACGGACCTTTGTTGGCAAAGTAATGTCTCTGCTTTTGAATATGCTATCTAGATTGGTCATAACTTTCCTTCCAAGGAGTAAGCGTCTTTTAATTTCATGGCTGCAATCACTATCTGCAGTGATTTTGAAGCCCAAACAAATAAAGTCTGACACTGTTTCCACTGTTTCCCCATCTATACGGAATAAAGCAGGGAAAAGACTAATAGAGTTTTGCCAAGAAAATGCACTGGTCATAGCAAACACCCTCTTTCAACAACACAAGAGAAGACTCTACACATGACATCACCAGATGGTCAACACCGAAATCAGATTGATTATGTTCTTTGCAGCCAAAGATGGAGAAGCTCTATACAGTCAACAAAAACAAGACCAGGAGCTGACTGTGGCTTAGCTCATGAACTCCTTATTACCAAATTCAGACTTAAATTGAAGAAAGTAGGGAAAATCACTAGACCATTCAGGTATGACCTAAATCAAATCCCTTATGATTATACAGTAGAAGTGAGAAATAGATTTAAGGGCCTAGATCTGATAGATAGAGTGCCTGATGAACTATGGAATGAGGTTCGTGACATTGTACAGAAGACAGGGATCAAGACCATCCCCGTGGAAAAGAAATGCAGAAAAGCAAAATGGCTGTCTGGGGAGGCCTTACAAATAGCTGTGAAAAGAAGAGAAGCGAAAAGCAAAGGAGAAAAGGAAAAATATAAGCATCTGAATGCAGAGTTCCAAAGAATGGCAAGAAGAGATAGAAAAGCCTTCCTCAGTGATAAATGCAAAGAAATAGAGGAAAACAACAGAATGGGAAAGACTAGAGATCTCTTCAAGAAAATTAGAGATACAAAGGGCTTTCATGCAAAGATGGGCTCAATAAAGGACAGAAATGGTATGGACCTAACAGAAGCAGAAGATGTTAAGAAGAGATGGCAAGAATACACAGAAGAACTGTACAAAAAAGATCTTCACGACCCAGATAATCACAATGGTGTGATCACTGACCTAGAGCCAGACATCCTGGAATGTGAAGTCCAGTGGGCCTTAGAAAGCATCACTACGAACAAAGCTAATGGAGGTGGAGGCCAAGGATGTTGCTAAATATCCTGCGATGCATAGGACAGGGCTTCCCAGATGGCTCAGTGGGTTAAGAATCCACCTGCAATGCAGGAGATGCAAGCAGATGCTGGTTGGATCCCTGGGTTGGGAAGATCCCCTGAGGGAGGCCAAGGCAACCCACTCCAGTATTCTTGCCTGGAGAATCTCATGGACAGAGGAGCCTGATGGGCTACAGTCCATAGTGTTGCAAAGAGTCAGATACGACTTAAATGACTACACACACATGCACAGAAGAGCCAAGAATTATGTGGCCCAAATGTCAACAGTGACACTGTTAAGAAACTCTGGTCTAACTTTGCCTTAAGCTTAGGGTGTCAGGTAACCTACCCTTATTTTTCATCCTTCCTTATTTGTCTGTGCCTCCCAAAGGATCCCTTTCAATGCTTTTGACTCTCATCCGAAAGAAGATAAATGTTGCTTGTCACTTGGGGTTTGCTACCCTGGTGGTGGGAGATGGGCAGATAGGTGCAGGTGGTTTCTTCATTCTCCTGGCTCACCGTCAACCTAGGAAAGTCCTGGATTTTGGGTTTCAGTTTGGGGATTCTCTCGGTGATCCTCTTCCCCCTTCCTGGCAGCCAAACTCTACCTTGTATCTTTGAGAGGTCCGTGTAGACAGGATTTTCCCACCCTCCTCCTGCAGTAGGAGAACTGTCCTGGTGTTGGTGTAGGATACTGGACCCAGGAGAGCCTCCCGACCAGAGGTAGAGGCGTGCCTTCTTAACTCCTTCCCCACGTGCTGAGGGTGTCGGGGTTTGCTGCCCACCTTCAGGAACTCACGGCTCTTGCTCCACAGGAATTGCTCCTTCTTCCAGGTCTTCGACCCTCAATCTTACCCATAAGATGAGCATCCAGAGCTCATGGAGATGTGGAGTCAATGTCCCTAATGTGTGTGACTGCCCCCTACCCCAACCCCAGTTCTATACTCTCACACTAACCCACATCATTTTCGGTAATTCTTTAAATTTTCAGCTAATCTTTTCTTATTTATGAGGACAGCGTATGAGATTTCCTTTTCCTGTGCTCTGCCACAGGTGAACCAGTGTTCATGCTTATCCTTTGGGAAAAGAAGCCCATCTTTCCTTAGCTTCTTGGTTTCTTGCCTTCCCATGCTTGAAGATAAATTTTAACTTTTAGCTTATCCAGATTTTTCTTCTTGCTTCTCTTTCCAGCTCTCTACAGTCTAGGCACTAAAATGGTGGGGCCTAGAATTTTTAAAAACTCTGCTCTGAGGCCATGCATATTCCTTTCATATAAATCAGCTCACAGCTGAGCAACAAGGAGGGGATGAGGTCAGTATAATGCAGAAATAGCATTTTCTTGTGCAATTCCCCTTGGCGTATTAACACGTTGAAGCAACCTGAGGGAGGCTTTCTCAAAAATTAAAGTCTTACAAATGTATGCCAGAATCCAGGGAGAAACTGGAACTCTCCAGTCTTGACTTCTGCACGTGTTGTCTGGTTCTGCGACTTACCGTATACCCTATGCTTCCTCTATCTTAAGCTGTTCTGAGCAGACTGAAAGTGAAGATAAAGACATTGCCAAGATATACTCTATGTCAAAACAATGAATTCATGAAGAAGGCTACATCCTAAATCCAAATATTGATGAAAATGTTCTCTATCAGAAATGAATGCCCACCAAGACATATATTGCAAAAGAGGAAATATATGGATCCCAAGCTTCATGTATTTATCTATGCTACTATTTTTATTAGAATTGCTATTGATTTCTATCAATACTTTGGTTTCAAATTTCCATATGTTTGAGTGATCTGCTTCAGTCCTGGTTTCCGCATAAAACCTGTTATTTTGGGGTGCATTATTTTGTAGGATGAGAATTTTTAAGAATGCAAGATCATATAGCCAAAAATGTCTGTAATATGTGTATTTTGTCTGATTATGGAAGCCGTACACACTTATTACTGAAAAATTGGAAACTACAGGGAAAAAAAGAAAAAAATTCAATAACCAACAATTATCCCACTTAGAGATAATTTTTAATTCACATATACTTATTTTAAACATAACTGTAATCAAGATGCTTTATTTTTCAAAACTTAAGAAGGCAAATCATTTTAAAAAATAATTTCTGCACCAATGAGGGAGAGAATATATGTAGAGAAACTCAACATATACATGTATGTACTAAAAAAAAAAACCCTCTCCCCAAGAAAATAACTGGCAGAGAATAGGCATATTCACACTTTCAATCTGATTGAACTTAGATAAAATCTAGTTTATGATCATTTCAAAACATTGCTGTGTTCTCCTAACCAATAACCTTGAGATTTTGGACCTTTAAACTTTAAAATATTTTTCTGATCAGAGGGTATGAATTTTTATGATTTATTCAAAATCAATAAAAAAAAACCTTTTGGCACGTATGCTATGTAAAGTGATCCACACTGCCATTTTACAGCACAACTCAAACACTAATCATATAATTGCGTATTAACATGGACCATCTTGCCGAATCTGCTTCAGGAATGATCTTCTGCAATACCCGCTCCTCTCTAGGCTTATACTTGGGAATTCTGCAAAGGACCAGGAAGAAACAAACAGGGCAAAAACATCTCGGGTAATTCAACAGGAATGTAATGTGCAGACCACGTAACGGCATGGACACGGCAAACAGGCCTCCGAAAACTGTTTTTGCCCGTAAGGAAAGAATCCCCATTTCCGTTCCCTCCCCCATCCAAGAGAGAGGTCTCACAAAACAGAAGTAAATACTCTGAGAGATTCTCTGGCCTCCAGATGAAGGCTGGTGAGCATTTCATTTCTTGATGGCAAAAAGCCTTCAATCAATTCGTTCATTTGGATGGACAAGCATAGGCATATGCAGTTATCACTAGAAGAAGGAAAGTTGTAATTGTGTGTGAAAACAGACACACCAACCACTAACCCAGAGGGCACTGCTGTGGGAGGTAAGTGAACACAACCCCTGAGCTTAGAGAGTCTATTTTTGATTGCTTTCCTAATTTGCTTTGATTTACTAGAACTAATTTGCAATAGTGACTGGCAGTCAGCCCTTGGAAAGGGTGTTTCTAAATTTAAAATTCAATTTTACTTCATTTCCAGAAATGCTTATTAAGCCCTTTCTAAGTGCCAGGTAATATGCTAGGTCCTGGGAATAAAGATGGGAACAAAAAGCATGGTGGCCCTGCCTGCAGTCTAGCAGAATGTCAGAATGAAGTTTATCTACTCATTTCTCTCATAGAACATTGACTTTAAAACACTTTCTGGGATTCCATCTCATGCCCTCCACTTGGCCAGTCATCTGGGGCTTCCTCACAGGCCTCTGGTAGTGGGGGGTTTGCAGAAAATGAGCTGCTGGGCTGGCAGTGCTCATGCTGGTGGCATGGGTGGGAATAGCCACAACGAGCTGCTGGGCTGGCAGTGTTCATGCTGGTGGCATGGGTGGGAATAGCCCCTTCATTGTGGACTCAGTAGCATCGGTGCCCTGGCCATGCAGGTTCTGCAGCCTGAGTGGGGATATTGTTCTGAATGCACAGGCCCTGCAGTGCCTTGGCAACTCTGTGAGCTCAGCATTACCCTTTTAACTTTTTATTTAAATAATTAATTTATTTTAATTGGAGGCTAATTACTTTACAATATTGTCGTGGTTTTAGCCATACATTGACATGAATCAGCCATGGGTGTACATGTGTTCCCCACCCTGAACACCCCCCCCACCCTTTTTATATGTTTCTTTTCTACTTAAGTCAACCAGAATCTGTTTCTGTCTCTTGCAACTCAGAATCCTGACCAAGACGCATAGGTTAGACTTCTGCTCCCTGCAAGCATTCTGTCCCATTTCAAATCACACGGGGAAAAACACCCGAAGAAAAGCTGTGTTCTGTTCTATGTGCCTGACATACTTTATCTAAGTAAGGAGGTCCTCTCAGCCAATGGTTCTCAGCTGCAGTCCTGGTTCACACAGTACCAGCATCAACTGTAGGTTGTGCTTCTATGAGTCTCTTACAAATAAAGCTTAGGGGTTTTATTTATTTATTTTTTGGTATCAAATTAGAACACATGTCACGACACCACTGTCAGTCACTTGCATTCACGTGCACTTTCTTGAGCTGGAGAAAAAGAGTGGAAATTAGAAATGTTTTTCTAGGGTGCTAGAAATGTTTTCAGAAACTATAGTTCATTCCAGGTGGGCTGCAGCTTGAGAAGTGTGTTAGCTTGGGTGACAGCTGCGTTAAACTCTGCAGTCTTCCCCAGACTTGGGGGGAACTGAACAACTTCATCTTGAAGAGGCTGTACTTGCAGAACTGGGTCCACCGTGTGCTCTTGCCTCTGCCCACCACCAGCTTTGTGGTCACGGTATCAACCCTTCTGTCAGCAGCCTTTCATATAAAGTTACAGAACACATATCACAAGGGCCTGATTTAACTCGAGGACAAGGAAATGTTTACGTTCTAGGCCTGCTCCGAGTCATAGGAGACTGGTCACATTGTGTAACCTTTTTTGACTATTTCTAGGGGCATCCCATACATAGCTGTTGCAAGGTACACTGTTACAGTTTGCCCAGACTCTAGCACCTGTTAGGCAATTTGAAATAAAAACAAGTCGGTGGGGAACATGATAAGGTATCTGAGAACACATTTCTTTCCATTGGAATACCGTTGCGGACTATTCCATTTCAGTAAACTCTGCAAGCATTCTTCCTTGTCATTATTTGCCAAGAGAAGAAGGGAAAAATGTATCTTTTTATAGGAAACAAACCTGCATTCCTCAGGTCCAGGGGCCACAGACACAGTCTCCTCTTGCTTATTCTCCTGCAGCCTTTCTCCTCTCCCTTGTTTAGGCTAGTATCTCCACCCTTTTAATTTGTCCCAGTTGCCCTTTCCCAAAGAGCTCTCATTTCCTCTTGTTCCCCAGATCTGCACTTCCTGGCCCCTTGCCTCTTATGAGAGGACATCACCCGAGAAGACCAGGTAAGGGAAATGAATGAATGTCACGAGGTTCTCAGGGCGGACCCATTTGACTTCACGAAAAGAAGGGACCTGGCATCTGCATCCACTTGGGTAACCCTGAGTCCTGCCCTGGAGCTCACTCTCCCACCTTGAAATTGTCTCCTTGACTAGGAGACGGCTCAGGACTGCTTAGAGAAACAGCTTGGAGGTCAGCGATATCTAACCCACTAGAGTCTTCCTGGTTCCTTAGGTGATGCCCAGACTGCTTTTTGGTCTTTTTGTTTCTGTTCTGAAAATATGAGTGCTTCCCCTAAACTCTTTATCAGCTAATGTCATTTTTTACATGTTAGGAGGCGGAGATGTGGGGGCAGACAAAACCCGAGAGCACAGAAAGAAAAAAAAAAAAACCCAAAGACAAAACAGAAAGAAGAGATACAAGACAGGCAGGTGGCATCTGACAGAAAGTGGCCCAGAAGGGTGGTGGTCTGCCAGGGAAGAAAGAGAACTGGGTTTTGAGCTGGACCCACCGAGGTTCAAGTCCCAGCAGCTCTACTTGCTAAGTATATGGTCTTGGGTGAGAGGGGCGGTCAGTCTGTTTCTTTAACCTTTAATTTTCCCATCTGTAGAATGGGGATCACAATAACTTCCTTGCAGGATGGGTATATGGATTAAATACATAATGTGTCTAAGATGCCTAGCTCAATGCCTGACTAGTCATAGGTGCCCCATAAATTACAGAAAATATATTCAATATATATAATATCATTGAAGTCACAGCCAATGGCAGGAATGATTCTGACTGAAATTTCTCATATCCTTGAGCACCAACATCTGCCTGCTCTTAGGGTATCAATTGATAAGCCTTCACCCTAATCCCACATTCTAAGTAGGTGTCTGCATTGAGCGGGATTGTTCCTAAGGATCTGAGTATCATTATCAAAAACACCACGGTGATGTCTGTGAATGGAAAATGCAGACAAGCAAAGATGCGGAGGAGGAGGGGGCCCCAGGGACCTCACCTCCACAAACCTTGCATCCCAGGGGCCCGCAACAGGCAGCAAGGGCCCCTTCTCTCCACAGACTGCCCTGGTCTCACCCTTCCCTGCTCTGATTTCTCTTTCTGCTTCTCTTCGGGGAAGGCATTTGGTCTCTGAGCAGCGCTTCTGCCCAGGGGAGCCCGTCTCCTCCCAGCATCTGCACTCCTGCTCAGCATCTCCAGGCACACAGTTGCCGCTTGCTCCATCGGACCTTCCAGAGCACGGAGGAGAGAAAGCGCAGCTGGAGAGGGGCCAGGCACAGAGGGAGGCTCCCGCCTCCAGCGCAGGCTGAGGTTGAAATCCTTCAGAACCTCCAGGAGCTGCAAATAGGACTAGGCAAAACAGAAGAGACTAATTTCACATCTTCACCAACCTGTGTCTCTAAAGCCTCCTTATGTCCAAGCGTCCGGTAAATAGAAACGACCTGCTGACATGACTTGTGGGGTTAATATGGAAACTTACACCTGCAAAAATAGCTCTAAAACTATAAAGAAAAACTTCCCTCGAGAATGACGATTAGTCATCTTGGGTTGAAAACTTTCAGTTGAGAATGTTCACTCTCTGTTTTCCTCCCATTGCTTTTCTTTTTGTAGCTTTATTTATGTAGAGTTGAGGCATAATAAACTGCGCACACTTTAAGTATACATTCGATGGGGTTTGACATATGGATACACTTGTGAAACTCTCACCGCCTTCAAGATTCCCAGTGGGTCCATCACCCTGAACGTTGCCTGTCCTCCTAGCACTTGGTTCTTCCCTTCGTCATCTCTAGACACCACCACACATTTTCTCATAGAGTACTTTGCATTTTACAAAATTTTATTAATAATGAAGTCATGTACTGTCTGGTCCGGCTTCTTTTATTTAATTAAAAAAAATTTTTTTTAAATTTTATTTTATTTTTAAATTTTACATAATTGTATTAGTTTTTTTTTTTTTTAATTTTTTAAAGGAAGTTTTACAATGTTGTGCTGGTTTCTGCCATACAACAATAGCAAATCAGCCATAATTATACATACATCTCCTCCCCTGCCCCCATCATCACAGAGTGCCACACTGGGCTCCCTGTGCCACACAGCAAGTTCTCACCAGCCACCTATCTTACACCTAGAGCCTGGTATACAGTGTGAAGTAAGTCAGAAAGAGAAAAACAAATACAGTATATTAACACATACACATGGAATCTAGAAAAACGATACTGATGAACCTATCTGTAGGGAAGGAAAGAAGATGCAGATGTAGAGAATGGACTTCTGGACACAGTGGGCAAGGGAGAATGGGACGATGAATGGAGAAAGTAGCATCAACATACATACACGATTGGGTCTGGCTTTTTTTTAAATTAATTCATTTATTTTAATTGAAGGCTAATTGTTTTACAATATTGTGGTGGTTTTTGCCATACATTGACATGAATCAGCCACTGGTGCACTGGGACAACCCAGAGGGATAGGATGGGGAGGGAGGTGGGAGGCGGATTACAGATTGGGACACATGTACACCCAGAGGTGTGGCTTCTTTTACTCAACAAAGTTATTCTGAAATTCATCCGTGTATTTGCATGGTGCTGCTGCTGAGTAAAATTCCATTGGATAGAGATGCCACTTTTTATAAACTATTTCAAATCCTTTTTAAAATTTATTTTCTTGAAGTATAAAGCCTTTGACTGTGTGGATCACAATAAGTTATGGAAAATTCTTCAAGAGATGGGAATACCAGACTACCTGACCTGCCTCTTGATAAATTTGTATGCGGGTCAGGAAGCAACAGTTAGAACTGGACACAAAACAACAGACTGGTTCCAAATAGGAAAAGGAGTACGTCAAGGCTGTATATTATCACCCTACTTATTTAACTTATATGCAGAGTACATCATGAGAAAAGCTGGGCTGGAGGAAGCACAAGCTGGAATCAAGATTGCTGGGAGAAATATCAATAACCTCAGATATGCAGATGACACCACCCTTACGGCAGAAAGTGAAGAAGAACTAAAGGGCCTCTTGATGAAAGTGAAAGAGGAGAGTGAATAAGTTGGCTTAAAGCTCAACAGTCAGAAAACAAGATCATGGAATCCAGTCCCATCACTTCATGGCAAATAGATGGGGAAACAGTGGAAACAGTGGTTGATTTTATTTTTTTGATCTCCAAAATCACTGCAGATGGTGACTGCAGCCATGAAATTAAAAGACGCTTACTCTTGGAAGGAAAGTTATGACCAACCTAGATAGCATATTAAAAAGCAGAGACATTACTTTGCCAACAAAGGTCTGTCTCGTTAATGCTATGGTTTTTCCAGTAGTCATGTATGGATGTGAGAGTTCGACTATAAAGAAAGCTGAGCGCCAAAGAATTGATGCTTTTGAACTGTGGTGTTGGAGCAGACTCTTGAGAGTCCCTTGGACTGCAAGGAGATCCAACCAGTCCATCCTAAAGGAGATCAGTCTTGAGTGTTCATTGGAAGGACTGATGCTGAAGCTGAAACTCCCATACTTTGGCCATCTGATGGGAAAGCTGACTCATTGGAAAAGACCCTGATGCTGGGAAAGATTGAAGGCAGGAGGAGAAGGGGATGACAGAGGATGAGATGGTTGCATGGCATCCCCAACTCAACGGACATGAGTTTGGGTAAGCTCTGGGAGTTGGTGATGGACAGGGAGGCCTGGTGTGCTGCGATTCATGTGGTTGCAAAGAGTCGGACACGACTAAACAACTGAACTGAACTGATAGTTGATTTACAGTGTTGTGATTTCAGCTATACAGCAAAGTGACTCAGTTATACACACGTGTACATTCTTTTTCCTATTATTTTCCACCATGGTTTATCACTGAATACTGACTCTGTCCCTGTGCCATACAGTAAGACCTTGTTTACCCACTCTACTGTATAACAGTTCACATCTGCTGATCCCAGACGCCCAGTCCATCCCTCCCGGGACCTCTTTGGCAAACACAAGTCTGTTCTCAATGTCTGTGTGTCTGTTTCATAGATAAGTTCATTTGTATCATATTTTCTATCCCACATGTGTGATATCATGTGATATTGGTATTTTTAGACTTACTTCACTTAGCATGATAATCTCTAGGTCTCTCCATGTTGCTGCAAATGGCAATATTTCACTAAACCTCTGTTTCTTCTTCAACATTGTTTCCACTTGCTCTTCAGTGAATGGCCCGGTGGACCTGAAGTCATGAGAATTCTTCACCCTATTATACATGAACTGACTCCCTCTAATGTGTTCTATTTCAGTGGCCAAGAAGTGGGCTTCCTGAGTTCATCCAGGATGTCAGCAACTGAACAAGCCAGGTTTCCAGAAAGTGAAGCAATGAACAGGATGTGTAGTGACTTCCATATGTGGAGGAGAGGTACGGAACAGGAATCAGCCTAGAGATTTTGGCAAGAACAGAAGTGGTCAGATTGGAGATGGTGCTCATAGAACATTGCCTTTAAAAACAAGGTAAATTTGCCTAGCTCTTCCTGGGTGTTTTTTTTTTCTTGTAAAAATGTTTCATACATTCCTACTATTTATGAAATTCAAGGATTTTCATTTTACCCTTCCTGCTGTTCATTCATAGTTTCCATCAGTGTTTCAGCAAAACATTAAAATTCATTTTATCTAGAACACAATGGAATAAAATGAATACAAAGAGACAAGAATACAATTTGAGAATTTCAAATATCTTCTGGTTTAGTCCAGGCTCTTTAGTATGCACTTTTCTTTATTTTCTTTATTTAAACATTAATGATTTGGCTTGTGAAGTCGCTCAGTCGTGTCCGACTCTTTGTGACACCACGTAGCTTTCCAGGTCCTCTGTCTATGGGCTTTTCCAGGCAAGAATACTGGAGTGGGTTGCCGTGTCCTTCTCTAGGGGATCGTCTCAACCCAGGGATCAAACCCTGGTCTCCTGCATTGCAGACAGACTCTTTACTCTCTGAGCCACTAAGGAACTTCATTAATGATTTATTTAAATCAAATAAGCCCCACATAGCCCCTCTCCTTGCTTACACTGTAGATGGGTGTTTCTTCTTCAGCTGACATGAAATGGATTTATTCCTTTTTCCTGCAGACAAAAACTATGATGTGTAAGTTCAGTGGAAGCCTGGTTGTTTATGGTTGTTCTCTCGTGGTTAGGGATTAGTGGTCAGGTGTGGGCAGAAGGGAGGGTTAGGACACATCAGCACAGGCAGTGCTAGGATTTTCAGCCTTAGGAGAGACAGCTGGATTGTAAAGTTGCCTTCCTTGGCAGAAAGTCAGTACAGAGAAAAGGGATCTGTTGAGACAGAACCTCCACGCTAGACACTGGGGAGCTACTTCAGGTCTTTATCCTAATTCCATTAGAAGCCAAATCCTAGGAACCCTCTTACACTGTTGGTGGAAATGTAAGTTGGTACAGCCACTATGGAAAACAGTCTAGAGGTTTCTTAGAAAACTAAAAATAGAATTACCATATGATTCAGCAATCCTACTGCTTGGCATTTATCCAGACAAAATTATAATTTAAAAGGATACACTCACCCTCTGTGGGCTTCCCTGGTGGCTCAGATGGTAAAGAACCTGCCTGCAATGCAGGAGACCCAGGTTCAATCCCTGGGTTGGGAAAATCCCCTGGAGACAGGAATGGCAACCCACTCCAGTATTCTTGCGTGGAGAATTCCCATGACAGAGGTCCTGGTGGGCTATAGTCCATGGGGTTGCAAAGAGTGACATGACTGAGTGACTAACACACACACACACACACACACTCCCCTATATTCATGGCAACACTATTCACAATAGCCAAGACATGGAAACAACCTAAATGTCCGTTAATAAATGAATAAAGAAGATGTGGTGCATATATACAGTGGAATACTACTCAGCCATAGAAAAGAATGAAATAAGGCCATTTGCAGCAACATTGATGCAACTGGGATTATCATACTAAGTGAAGTAAGTCAGAAAGAGAAAGACAAATACCATATGATATCACTTGTATGTGGAATCTAAACTATGACCCTAACAATCCTTTCTACAAAACAGAAACAGACTCAGAGACACAGAGAACAGACTTGTGGAGCCAGTGGGGAGGCGGTTGGGGGAAGGATGGCACAGGAAGCTGGAATTAGCAAATGTAATCTGCTAGTTCTTTTGCATATAGAACGGACATACACCAAGGTTCTATTGTGTAACACAGGGAACTGTATTCAATATCCCATCCTATAAACCATCATGGAAAAGAATATTAGAAAAGAATGTATACATATACACAACTGAATGTACGTATATTGTATGTATACAATGTATGTATTGTATTGTATGTATACATTGTATGTATACAATATATACATATATACAATTTTGCTATGCAGCAGAAATTAGCACATTGTAAACAAACCTGTAAATCAACTATACTTCAATTTTTAAAAATTAAAAAAAAAAGAAGCCAAGCCCTATTGACTGTGTATCCTTAGCCTCTTCTTGGGCCATCTTCTCTTCTCGCCCTGACTTTGCTTTGGCTTAATGCCCGTCACCTGTCAGCCATGTCTCACCTGATGATGACTGCGTAGGTGCTCACCCGATGTCCCACAGGACAAAGGCCAAGTCCCTGCTTCACCTGACCGCCACTGACATCTGCAGCCTCTTGTCCAGCTGCACCAACTCTCCAGCCACGTCAAACCCCTCGCAGTTTCCAGTAAGCACTTTTTGAGAAACATTAATTCCCAAGCCCTACCTTGGGATATTCTGATTCAGTGGGTCCACAGTTAGAATGATGACTCTCATTAGCTCAAGATGCTCCCCCATGTGATGAGGATGATGGGTGGTCAATTAGATTTTGGAGCCCCTGGACTATATCATCCTTTGGGAATTAACAGGGTTAATATCCACAAAAGCACCGTGTAAACTGTCTCTCCCCATGAAGATATCATGCAGTGTGACTGCAGACAGGACTGATGCGAGAAAGTAGGCCGCAAGCCCCGAGGTTAATGCAGGCGGGAGCTCTCCCTTCTCTCCCAGCAAAACTGGGACATGATCAGCAAAGCTGACCTTCGGCAAAAACAGCCACAAGGCCAATCCAAGAAAAGTTCTCAGTAATCCTGGTTCTCCAACTGATTTTTTTTTTAATGGCAAAAATATTTTATCAAATAATTCATACAATGAACCCAAGTCCTAGCATACACTGTTAGTAGGGTTCCAACAGCCTTTCTTTCCTGTGATCATGCTGGTTGAGCCCAGGTTTGTTTTAAGGTCTGTGATTCAGGAAAAGCCAATGATGGTGGGCTTTCTCCTTCTAAACCTGGTTTAGACAGGCTCTAGGCAATTAGATACCAGGGGGAGACCTGCTCAGGGGCTTCTGGGAAAGAGTGCTTGGTCCTAAGAGGAGACTCTTTGCCCTTTCTGCCCACTGACTATTTGTGGATGCGTGTGCACGGGATGCTTGAAACTGACAACCATGTGAGCATGGGACAATTGAAACTGACAACCGTCTTGCCATTTTGAAGGGAATTAACCCCAAGTCAACACCCTGAGGAAGGCAGAATAGAAGATGGGAAGAACCTAGGTCCTCCACAATGTTGCTGAGCCATCAAATCCACCAACCCCAGAATTTCTTTATATGCAAGGTGACAAATCCTATCACTTTAAGCCGTTTTGAGTTGGGTTTTTCTCTAATTTGCAACAGCAAGTATTCTGCTATACGAACATAGGAAACAGATTAAAATGGGCAAATTATTATTAAACATTTATTTTATAGGCTTTCACTCAAAAATTTTATTCATTAGAAGCCAATCAAGGAGATAATGGAAAATCTTTGTGACACGTAATTTAAAACAGGGACTTAGGGCCATAAATTGAAGTTACATCAGCCTAAACATCCAATTTATTTTAGCATTTTTTTGATTGTATAATTGTGAGGGAAGACTGATTCCCACAGATGAGGAGCTGCAAATGGTAACAGATTATGAAAAACCTATTTGCTTTGTGAATTCCAGACATTTTATAGTTAATAGTGATAGTAGGAAAAGCTTTATTCCAATATCTGGGCTCAGACACTCAAAGTTAGGTTGGCAGGCACAAGCTTATGTGCTGATTGTTAAAAGTTGGTATATAATATATTATTTGTTTACAATTAAAAACATATGGTATTTAAAATTTTTCAATAAAACATTTGCAAAATTCCCTAAAGATCTTCACAGAATCTTAGGTTCCTTAGAACATACTTTGAGAACTTCTGTCCTAAGTGTAATTAAATTATGCTAATTATGTATAATTAATTTAAAATCAAGGTTTCAAATGTTGTAGGCAAGATCCTTCCCTCCTGCTCTAATTCCAATTTCCAAGAGCTCAAAGCCAGACTTTGTATAATGTCATTCAAGTCTGGCAATGAGACAAACACTCCATTAGCATAATAGGAGATGAGCTCCTGGGAGATTATGATTCATGGAGGAAACAGACTGAGTGAGGGACCAGACCACAGAGAGGACTTCTCTTACCTCTCCTCCCCCTTGGTCCACAGCATCCCCAGCCCCATGACCACCCCCAGCAGCAGAACCACACTGAGAAGAGACTGACAATTCACACCGAGGCCAGACAAGAGAAAGCAGAACCGAGACAGATAACTGTGGGGCTTCTGGGGAAAATGAGTCAAGGACCAGAACAAAACAGAGAGAAGGCAGAAGTAAGGAAGCTGGCCCAGGGAATACAGTCTCTCTCCCGGCTGTGCATTTGGCGTCGTGGTGCATCTCCGGAATCCAGGATGAAGGCCTCCATCTGGGGAAAAAAGAGGAATAAAATGAGGAAAGCCACTCATCTCCAGTACCCACTGTAATGGTTTTGACATATGTCCATGAATTCTTTGTTCTTTCTCCCTCTAAATGGTGGAATCTAATTTCCCAGTTCCTAACTGTGGGCTGTGTTTAATGGCTTGTTGTAGTTGTTGAGTCACTAAGTCATGCCCAGCTGTTTGTGAACCCATGGACTGCAGCACACCAGGCTTCCCTGTCCTTCACTGTCTCCCGGAGTTTGCTCAAACTCATGTCCATCCACTTGATGATGCCATCCAACCATCTCATCTTCTGTTAGACCCTTCTCCTCCTGCCCTCAATCTTTCCCAGAATCAGGATCTTTTCCAATGAGTTGGCTCTTCACATCAGGTAGCTAAAGTATTGGAGCTTCAGCATCAGTCCTTCCGATGAATAATCAGGCTTGATTTCCTTTTGGATTGACTGGTTTGATTTCCTTGCTGTCCAAGGGACTCTCAAGAGTCTTATCCAGCACCACAGTTTGAGAGCATCAATTCTTTGGGTCTCAGCCTTTTTTGTGATCCAACTCTCACATCCATACATGACTACTGGAAAAACCATAGCCCTGACTATACAGATCTTTGTAGGCAAAATAATGTCTCTGCTACGCCGCCTAGGTTTGTCATAGCTTTTCTTCCAAGGAGCAAGTGTCTTTTAATTTCATGGTTTCAGTAACCATCTGCAGAGATTTTGGAGCCCAGGAAAATCAAACCTGCCACTTTCCACTTTTTCTCCACCTATTTGCATGAAGTGATGGGACCAGATTCCATGATCATAGTTTTTTGAATGTTGAGTGTTAAGCCAGCTTTTTCACTCTCCTCTTTCACCTTCATCAAGAGGCTCTTTAGATCCTCTTTTCTTTTTGCACAGGTGGTATCATCTGCACATCTGAGGTTACTGATATTTCTCCCGGTAATCTTGATTCCAGCTTGTGCTTCATCCAGCCCAGCATTTCCCGTGATGTACTCTGCATATACATTAAATAAGCAGGGTGAGAATACATAGCCTTGAAATACTTCTTTCTCAATTTTGAACCAGTGCATTGTTCCATGTCCAGTTCTAATGTTGCTTCTTGACCTGCATACAGGTTTCTCAGTAGGCAGGTCAGGTGGTCTGGTATTCCCATCTCTTTCAGAATTTTCCACAGTTTGCTGTGATCCACACAGTCAAAGGGTTTTGTATAGTCAATGAAGCAGAAGCAGATGTTTTTCTGAAACTCCCTTGCTTTTTCTGAGATCTAAGTGATGTTGGCAATGTGATCTCTGGTTCCTGTGCCTTTTCTAAATCCAGCTTGTACATCTGGAAGTTCTCTGTACCATAGAATGTGGTGGAAGTGATGGCATATGATGACGAAGATGAAGACCTAAAAGGCATGGTGCCTTTCTCCTTGTTTTGGCTCTTGAGTCACTCACTCTAGAGGAAGCCAGCTACCATGTCAGGAGGACACTCAAGCAGCCTTGTCGGAGGCCCACATGGTGAGGAACTGAGGCCTCCTGCCTATCGCCATCTGTAGGAATCATCTTGCTGGGGGATCCTGCAGCCCCAGTTGACATCTTGGCTATAACCTAATGAGAGATTCTAAGGCAGAATCAGCCAGCTAAGCTTCCCCCACACTCCTGACCCACAGGAACTACAAGATAATAAATGTCAGTTGTTCTAAGTCAGTGAGTATGGGGTAATTTGTTACACAGTAACAGATAACTGCTGCTGCTGCTGCTAAGTCGCTTCAGTCGTGTCCGACTCTGTGGGACCCCATAGGCAGCAGCCCACCAGACTCCCCCGTCCCTGGGATTCTCCAGGCAAGAACACTGGACTGGGTTGCCATTTCCTTCTCCAATGCATGAAAGTCAAGTGAAAGTGAAGTCGCTCAGTTGTGTCCGACTCTTAGCGACACCATGGACTGCAGCCTACCAGGCTCCTCCATCCATGGGATTTTCCAGGCAAGAGTACTGGAGTGGGGTGCCATTGCCTTGCTCACCATGAATATCAGTTGTCACTGAAAGTCAAAGTAAAGGACTCCCGGTACCCACTCTGGGGTTCATGTGTGAGCTGGCTGGTAGGACCATTTTCTGATAGAAGCCCACACCCCAGTTCCATAACAAGGACTGGGCTGGAGTTACACATGTCTTTTGTGTTAATAAAAAAAAAAAAAAAAGAAGTGTCGTGCAACAAGCAGAAGCCTACAGTAGAATTACATGGGAGCCTTTAAAAGGTGTGCAGTTGGGATCCGTATCCCAGAGACTCTGCTTTACTGTTTCTGGGAGTGGCCTGAGATTTGTGAGGCTTAAAATCTCTCAGGTGTTCAATCTCTTGGTGCTGCCAAGGTAAGAGCCTCAGGTGCCCAATGACCTTTTCTGCGGGTGCCCCACCCCACTGGTCCCCCTTCCCCTGCCCCCTTAACTCCCCTCATCTAGCTCAGGTACCTCATCTCTCACACAGTGGCCGTGTCACCTGACAAGGTTTGGACAAATTTTACGAACTCTTCTTTGAAAGATGCCCAGAACATTAAAAGAACCATTAATGTGGTTTTTGTCATAGAATGTTTTCTTCAATAAAGAAAATAGGGAGGGAGAGAACAGAATGAAAGCCCCAGCGTTCCTTTTACTAGTGGGCATTTTTCAGTGTCAGACAAATCAATAACCGGCAGATATTCAGTTTGCAAAATAAGACATAGACTCTTGGGTGACAGACCGCTGGGCTTATGAGACAAGGTGAGGAAGAATCGTGCTTCTTAGCAGCAGAAGCACGACTCCTGCTGAGGAATCCAGGTTCACCCCCCACCAGCACCACCCCCAGAGAGATGTGGCATCTGAAGACCGTCTCTCCTCCCAACTCAGTAAATAAAGATGCCAGTGGCCGTATCCGAGCACCAGTGAAGAGACCCCGGGGTCCAGGAGGAGATATTTCTGGTCTCATGCCTGCATGCTAAGTCACTTCAGTCGTGTCTGACTCTTTGCAACCCTATGGGCTGAAGCCCACCAGGCTCCTCTGTCTGGGATTCTCCAGACAAGGATACTGGAGTGGGTTGCCATGCTCTCCTCCAGGGGATCTCCCCGATCCAGGGATTGAACTCACATCTCTTTTATCTCCTTCATGGACAGAAATGTTATTTACCATTAGCACCATCTGGAAAGCCCATTTCTGTTCTCAGTGATCCCTAATAAAACTCTTGAGTTGATTCTAAACAAACATCTTATTTGAAAATGGCAAGGCAGGTTCGTGCCATGGGTTAGGGCTCAGGCTCTAGAGCTGGACTCCTTGGGTTCAAATTCCTATTCTCTTATGTCCTGTTGACCTTGACTCTACCTTTGTTTCCTCATCTGTACAATGCAGGGCGGGGGATAGGGGTGTAAAATGACAGCTACCTCATAGGCTGGCTATTAAAGGAGGTCATTTTCCCCACTGGTAGCAGCAGAAGACGATGCGTGGTGCCGGAGGTGATGAAGCCCTGCCCGGCCTGTGTCTTAGTTAGAGAACTGTGGCTCGCACTCAGGGAGAAGAGCTTTGCATAGCTAGGCTCACGCTTGCCTAATTTCTGATCATCATGAGGTCAGTGGGCCATATCTGCTTCCTAGATCTGGTTAGAGGCTTCCTCCTATTGTGTTACTGAGGAAACAAACTGTAGGGCATGCCAAGGGCATGTTCCCCACCGCTCGCCTCTCAGCTCTTCTCTGAGTGCCCCTGCTCTCACCGCCTCCTACCCCTCAGTATGCCCAGCCCCCACTCTGTTCCGACTCTTTCAGAGGAGACGTTTTTTGAAACCACTGATTCCGACTGGTGAGAAGTGCTCTTTAATCTCCCTGCCGGAGACCCCATGTTCAGGTGGGAAAGTTCTGGCTTTGGGCAGAGCCACCAAGAATGAAATTTACCCCAAGGAAGGAAACGGATGTCTCTGTGACATCTCCTCCTTCACCATCAAAGGGCTCTCAGTTCCAGTCACACTCCATGGGCTTGGGATGCCTGTCCGGAGGAGACAGCAAGTGTCTCCATGGCAAGTGCCAGGCGGGGAGACCAGACCTGCCCGGAGCTGTGGCTCCCTCTGAGCACCTTTCAACTACTGAACCACGACTAGTAAAGACAGGTGACAAAACACAGCCTCACTTTGTATATCAGATTCAAGGCTATATATTGTCACCTTGCTTATTTAACGTCTATGCAGAATACATCATGGGAAATGCCAGGCTGGATGACTCAGACTGGAATCATGACTGTGGGGAGAAATATCAACCAACATACCAATATGTCGATGATACCACCCTAAAGGCAGAAAGCGAAGAGGAACTAAAGAGCCTCTTGATGAAGGTGAAAGAGGAGAGTGAAAAAGCTGGCTTAAAAACTCAGCATAAAAAAACTAAGATCATGGCATCTGGTCCCATCACTCCATGGTAAATAGATGGGGAAAAAGTGGAAGTAGTGACAGATTTTATTTTCTTGTGCTCCAAAATCACTGCAGATAGTGACTGCCTCCACAAAATTAAAAGATGCTTGCTACTTGGAAGGAAAGCTACTACAAACCTAGACAGCTTATTAAAAAGCAGGGACATTACTTTGCCGACAAATGTCCATATAGTCAAAGCTGTTATTTTTCCAGTAGTCATTTATGGATGTAAGAGTTGAACTGTAAAGAAGGCTGAGAGCCAAATAATTGTTCCCTCAAACTGTGGTGCTGGTGAAGACTCTTGAAAGTCCTTTGGACTGCAAGGGGATCAAACCAGTCAATCCGAAAGGAAATCAAGCCTGAATATTCATTAAAAGGACTGATGCTGAAACTCCAATACTTTAGCTACCTGATGTGAAGAACAAACTCATTGGAAAAGACCCTGATTCTGGGGAAGATTGAGGGCAGGAGGAGAAGGGGGCAACAGAAGATGAGATGGTTGGATGGCATCACCGATTAAATGGACATGAGTTTCTCTCACAAACTCCAGGAGATGGTGAAGGACAAGGAAGCCTAGTGTGCTGTAGTCCATGGGTCACAAACAGTGGGACATGACTTAGTGACTGAACAGCAACAACAATTAAAGGTGTGAAAAGGTTTTAAGGAGCTGTGTTGCTGCGATCATAGTTAGAATAGGATAAACCAACCTCAGAGGAAGCACTGAGCATTGTGAGATGATCACCCTAGTCGGTCAGACCAGCAGACAAGTGAAAAAGCTCTTCAGATGGGAGCTTTTTCTGTGCTGGTTACCCTAGCAACCCTCCTCCCCCTCAGCACAGCCCTGCCCTCAGAGCTGAACTGCCCCCAGCCTTAGCCTCTTTCCCTTCGTGGCTGAAACCTGGCTGCCCCTCTGGATCCCCTGTGTGCATTCTCTCACTTTCTACCCAGGTGGGCCTGGCCACTTACTGAGGGAGATTTCCTTGGGCTCTAATCTATTTTCTTTGCAACTTTTCCCACCTTCATCCCACTCCTTTTTCCGTCCACTGTAGGCATTATAATTTCCTCCTCTCTAGTCTACAAGGAGAAGGCGATGGCACCCCAATCCAGTACTCTTGCCTGGCAAATCCCATGGACGGAGGAGCCTGGTAGGCTGCAGTCCATGGGGTCCCGAAGAGTCGGGCATGACTGAGTGACTTCCCTTTACTTTTCACTTTCATGCATTGGAAAAGGAAATGGCAACCCACTCCAATGTTCTTGCCTGGAGAATCCCATGGACAGAGGAGCCTGGTGGGCTGCTATCTATGGGGTCACACAGAGTCGGACACGACTGAAATGACTTAGTAACAGCAGCAGCAGTCTCTACAAATGATCCCAACAGGAAAAGATCAGGTCTCAATACTATTCTCAAATTAAAACACACCAAAGTATTTATTTATGGAGGAAATGAAAGATCAAGATGTCTATTAGGGGAGACTGAGGCATGAGCCACAGACAGGGAGACTTGAGGGGACACAGGGAAGACCTCTGGTCCTGGAAAGCGTGTTACATTCGAGAACTCACATCGTTTTAGAGCCCTGGAGTCAGGCGGAAGACGAACAGAGGAAGCTCTGGGATGACCCTTTTCCTAAGCCCCAACCTCCCCATGTTTCCACTCAGAGGGCAGAGATCCAGAGATGTGAGTCCGTTGCACAGTGTACAAGGTACTCAGCCTGAGAGCACTCTTTCCACGGCGCAGTCTCAATGCCCTGTGGCATCATTCTCATTCAGCAAACCCCTTTTAAGTGTCTACTCTGTGCCAGGCACTGTGCTTGGCATAGCACACATCAAGAGAAATGGAATTTGCCCTTCAGAGTCCACAGTCTTGTGGAGAAGACAGACGCCTGGAGATAAATATCCAGTGCTAATAAAGTTATACATAAAGCAACATAGAGGCAAAGAAAGAGGATTTAATGTTCCAAAAAAAATATCAGAAAACTTCAAAAAGAAGATGACAGTCGGGGCAGAATCTTGAAGAAAGAAGAGCAGGAACCCTCTAGACTGACAAGAACATTCTAGACTTAAAGCACAGGCAAGGCCAAGATAAGGAGACATGAGGCAGGGTGATGTTTGCAGAACAGTTTGAGTTGACTTCTACCCTAGATCTCCCCACCATACCTGGAGTCCCCTTAGTTCTTTTTCCCCTAGATCTTCTCTCCACACCTAGAGTCCCCGTAGTTCCTCTTCCCTCACAGCTTCTGAGGGAACTATGCCTCCCTGAGAGAGAAGCAAAATACCTTCATCTCAAGGTCTTTTCTCTCCAGATCTTGGAAGTCAAAGAAGTGATTCCTCAAGTATATGTAGAGCTGGGGCAGGAGTGGGCAGGGGAGTCCCAGAAGAGAAGAGTTATTTGCTTGCCTGAACGAGTCCAGTGGTGTAGAGGAGCAGTAAGCCCTCGGTCTCTACAACAGACTTTCTCTAACTATAGCCATTCATTCCATTAACAAACACTGGGTATACTTTCCATTCCAGGGGCTGTGGGAGGAGATACACAGATAAACCAGGCAAATCCCTAGCTGCCCACAGGGAGCTTATTGGCTTGTCTCCTGGTATGTTTACCATCTCTTCCATCTCCCTGGACTCAGAACAGTAACTGGCCTTGCTGAGTCTGCAAAGAAGGAAAACCATTCTGTCCTGATCCAGGAGAAAACTCACCTTCTCCACCAGCTCTAAAACCTTGAGAGCACTTCCTGAAACTCTGGGATGTGGATTAGAGACCCTGATGCATTTGGGGAAGTCCCGAAAGAACATCAGAGATAAAAAGATGTGAGGAGTTTACTTTGCAGCCTCTCTTTTCAGCCACACACAGACCAGTTCATGTCTTTTGACACTGACTTTTCTTTTTGTCCATTTCTCCACTTCTCTTTATTATGCTTTTTCTCTTTGACTTTAAAAATAGTCTCTTCTCTTAGGAAAGAAAAATATACCCTAATTTACAAATCATTTCTGATACATAGTTATCCAAAGTTTGTATTTTATTCAAATAAGAGATATCAGTAAGTTCTAGGTCAATAAAAAGGGAAGTGAAGTGAAATTCTCCCAGTCATGGAATTCTCCAGGCTGGAATACTGGAGTGGGTAGCCTTTCCCTTCTCCAGGGGATCTTCCCAGCCTTGGGCTTGAATCCAGGTCTCCTGCACTGCAGGTGGATTCTTTACCAGCTGACCCACAAGGGAAGCCTAAGAACACTGGAGTGGGTAGCCTCTCCCTTCTCAAGCAGATCTTCCCAACCCAGGAATTGAACCAGGGTCTCCTGCACTGCAGGCAGATCCTTTACCAACTGAGCTATCAGGGAAGCCCAATACAGAGGGAAGATATGATTTATGCAAATAAATACTTCTAGAGTATGAAGGTTTCCCCTAGACGGTGTCATAGGAAGGCACCCTACAGACCTATAGCAATTTAAATAAGGGTTCAAGTCAGTCCCAAGTGAAACAGTATTTGAAAAGCATTCACTGTTGGAAGGAAGGGGAGAAGTAGGAGAAGGAAGGAGAGGGGGAAAAAAAAAGGAGGGGCAGGGGGAGGCGGAGAAGAAGGAGAAGGAGGGGAACTGGGAAGGGGAGAGGAGGAGAGGAAGGAGAAGCAGTAGCAATTGCCAAGAGACAGTTGTTCAATCCAATAAAGTAATGATCTGTGTGAACTCTAATTATTGTATTTGCAAAACAGTACGTGTATAATTTGTGGGCATCCCTGTTCCAACATAATAAAAGAGTCATTTCATGAAAACCTTTTGTGTTTTCTTTAGAAGATTTGGACAAAAACAATGCATCTTTAACTCTGAAAGCAGAATAATGGATTCTTGAAAGATTTATCTGGAATCCAATGCACATGTCATTCTGTATTGATTATCTTGGCTATTCATTATCATACTCAGCCTATCATTTATATGCAGATGACACTATCATTTATGGTAGTAGGTTATGCTGGAAGAAAGCTTAATATTATCTTCAAGCTGATTTAAATGAGCTTTAAGATCATCTGGCACAATCTAAATTACTCTTAAATATTAATGAAACAAAGATCTCGTTATTCGGCTCAAAACAAAAAGTTGGAGAACTGAAAAACTGGTCTAGCAGCATGACCTTGGACAGAGCAGACAAATGTCGAAGATTCAAGATCTGAGTATGCCCTGCCTTCACCTGTGACTGATGATATAACTGACCAGCAGGGAAGGAGAGAAACATCCCAACCCCTTATTCTCATACATATCATTCTTTTATTTATAATAAAAAAAAATAAGATTGTTTTCCATCTCTCCAATGTTGCAATTATGTGCCTTGGGTTTGGTTGGTTTTATTTATCTGAATGCAGCTCAACATTTGTTAGCCAAGTTAAAGATGCTGTATCCTCTCTATCTGGACAGATTTGCCTTGAATTATACATCTCATAAACATTACCATCTGTCGTCTTTTAAACAATTGGCTAAAAATTAGAAGACTCTCAACATTTTGTTGACATAATAGCTTCCCTCACACTCTACTCCCCAACATCAGACCACTTAACTCTTCTTTCTCAGGCATGCACATTTTGTCAGCAAAATTCACCGCATGGAGGGAATAAGCAACAGCTGAGAGAAGGCGTCGTCTGACAGCCCCTAGTATTTCCGCTCTGCGTGTGTGCATGTGGGGATCTGTGCCCATGCATGCACGTAAGGGGGAAAATATCTTAAATTATGTAGATGACCTTTCTGAACCCCTTTGACTCTCAGATGTCTCACTAAATGGATGGGAAATCCCTCAGCTGCCAACCCAAGGTGTGATGGGGCTTATGAGATGCCACAGTTGAAGCAAGAATGTGGCCATATCCTTGGCTGCTTTCCCTGACGAGGAGGTAGATGAGGCCCAGGCAGAGACAACTCAGCCCCTTACCAGCGATGGGATAGAACCATCTTCAAGGAAGAAGCAGGGCTGCTCAAGAAGAAAATAGTGAGAGATGGGGCAGACTGCCATCTTGGCTGTTATTAATGCTAATAGTTTTCCTTTACTATAATACAACATGCCTGACTTAAAAAAAAAATATCCATTCATCAGTGTCTTTAAGATCCATCTCTGGAACTTTCCTGATGATCCAGTGGTTAATACTTCACCTTCTAATGCAGGGGGGTGAGGATTTGATCCCTGGTTGAGCAGCTAATATCTCACATGTCTCAAGGCTAAAAATCAAAAACATAAACTAGAAGCAACATTGTAACAAATTCAATAAAGACTTTTTTTAAAAAAAATAGTCAACATTTAAAAAAAATCTTAAAAAGGAAAAGATCCATCTCTATGGCCTCATCATGCCCACTGCCAGGGGCCTCCTAAAGGTGTGTGTACGTGTGTCCCAGGTCACATGCTTATTCTGTACACCACTTCTCACTGGCCAGCTTTCTCCATCTGATCTTCCAAGAGAAGGAAGTTGACTCAAAGAAAGGCTGGGTGTGAGGGAAGGTGGATGAATGGAAGGTGAGATGGTGACTACACGGAGCAAGAAATTAGGGATCTGTTTCACCACTGGCTCAAGAGACTTCCTTTCCCTTTCTTTAGAGAAAAATGAAATGAGAGCAAGCAGAAGAATAACTCGAGAAAGCCACGGGATGATGCCGGCATTATTCTGAAGAGCTTCACATGTCCAGGAGAAGTATGGACCACCCCTCACCTACCGGCAGAGCTTAGCTAGGCCATGCTTGTGGCAAGTGACTATCTTTAATCTTATCTTTCAGGGCTCAGTTAAGAAGCAATCTTTTCTAAATCTCCTGGGAAGGCTTTACCACTCCTTTCTCTGTGCTCCCATAGCCCTTTATTCCTACATCATTTAGAGCCTTTATCTTTTGTGTGTGTTAGAATTGCATACCTGTTGGAGTCTCCACTGAGTCAGTTCTGGTGGTTATCCACCGACAGCCCTTCCCACGCCTGCTCAGTGTCAGAGCCCAGCAGCAGCCCAGCCTCAAGGGGCACCCTGCTGCTTCCATCCAGTGATGGAGATCAGTCATGTATCCATCACGGACACACGTGTGATAGATCTCATCAGTGAGACCAGAGGGGAGATGCTGGGGCAGTGGCAGTGGGGGCTTATGAGAAGTGTTTCTCCTTAGCAAGAGAAACAGGAAGAAAGCTCTCAAACTGATGCTGTGGGCAGAGATACGGTAACAATCTTATGACCATGAGGGAAAAAACTGAAGTCGAAGTCAACGTGCTGAGGAAGGCAGGAAAGAGACATGGGAGGAACCGGAATCCTTAATGATGTTTGCATTGAATCAACCCGAGGACCATCCCATCTCTATAGACTCTGTCAATTCTGAGCTGCATCTACTGTGATTCACAGCCAAAAATATCTTTATTGATTTCTCCTCTAAATCTGCTCTGTTGAATAAGGTAGCCATTCACAAGTGCCTATCTAAATTTAAATTTGAATTAATTAAACTTAAATAAAATTTAAAATTCAGTGTCTCAGGTGCATTAGCCCTCTATTGAGCGCTCAATAGCCCACATGTGGCTAGTGGCTACCTTACTGGATAGCACAGAGTTAGAGAGGACATTTCAGCATGCGTGCTAAGTCACTTCAGTCATGTGGACTGAGCCTGCCAAGCTCCTCTGCCCACGGGATTCTCCAGGCAAGAATATTGGAGTGGGTTGCCATGCCCTCCTCCAGGGAATCTTCCAGACCCAGGTATTGAACCCTTGTCTCTTACCACCTCCTGTGTTGGCAGGTGAATTCTCTACCACTGAGCCCCCTTGGGAAACTCAAGAACATTTCTAGCACCTCAGAAAGGTGTGTTGGTCAGCACTGCTCTGATTGCAAACTTGAAGGCGGAAACTACATTGTAGATGTCTCTGTTCCCAGTTCCTAATGGATCATCAGCAGAAAGTGAAGAGGAACTAAAAAGCCTCTTGATGAAAGTGAAAGAGGAAAGTGAAAAAGTTGGCTTAAAGCTCAACATTCAGACAACGAAGATCATGGCATCCGGTCCCATCACTTCATGGGAAATAGATGGGGAAACAGTGGAAACAGTGTCAGACTTTATTTTTCTGGGCTCCAAAATCACTGCAGATGGTGACTGCAGCCATGAAATTAAAAGACGCTTACTCCTTGGAAGAAAAGTTATGACCAACCTAGATAGCATGTTCAAAAGCAGAGACATTACTTTGCCAACAAAGGTCCATCTAGTCAAGGCTATGGTTTTTCCAGTGGTCATGTATGGATGTGAGAATTGGACTGTGAAGAAAGCTGAGCGCCGAAGAATTGATGCTTTGAAATGTGGTGTTGGAGAAGACTCTTGAGAGTCCAGTGGACAGCAAAGAGATAAAACCAGTCCATTCTAAAGGAGATCAGTCCTGGGTGTTCTTTGGAAGGACTGATGCCAAAGCTGAAACTCCAATACTTTGGCCACCTGATGCAAAGAGTTGACTCATTGGAAAAGACTCTGATGCTGGGAGGGATTGGGGGCAGGAGGAGAAGGGGACGACAGAGGATGAGATGGCTGGATGGCATTACCGACTCGATGGATGTGAGTTTGAGTGAACTCCGGGAGTTGGTGATAGACAGGGAGGCCTGGCATGCTCCAATTCATGGGGTCTCAAAGAGTTGGACACGACTGAGCGACTGAACTGAACTGAATGGATCATCATGCAAAATAAATAAAATTGCTGAATAAAAAATGAGTGGTCTAACTAGCATCTTTTCTGAAGAAGCAGGTCCTACTGGGTTCTGACTAAATTTTGCCCCAGTGACTCTTCAGTTCACACAGGTGGCAAACACCTGTGGTCCACTCACCATCCCCACTCCCCATGCCCAAACAGCAGCTCCCTTCAAGGTCCCACATCTGCTTCTTCTGCTCCAGGAGTCCACTTTCTCCAGCCTTGCCCACAGACTGCCAAGCCCTCACCACCTGCTGCCTCTGAGAGATGTGGCTGCAAATACAACAGTCATTGGCTCCAGGTTTGCTCCACTCTTCAGGGTAGCATAGACACGGGAAGTGTGCCGGTGTAGACAGAAGCGGCCTGTCCACTGGCCAGACAGGATGATATTCCAGTCAAGCCTGTCAAGAGCCAGAGGCTCCGACAGGGACAGCACTCCTGCCCGCTAAGTCTGGCTGATATTTGTCCTGTGGCCAAGTGCTTCCCTCTGGAGAGAATGTTCTTGGGATGAACAAGAACACCGAATGAAGGTCAGTGAAGGTCAAGGTCACAACTAACACTGAGAACTCCACAGACGTGTCCTGCTGCTCCGGTGGAGTTCCAGGGTGGCTCTTGGCTTGGTGGCCTTGGTCAGTGACTGCCCTCTCCTTCAGACTTGCATTCGGGGAAGTCTCTGGCCTGGAGAGGTCCACCTTCTCCTGTTTGAATGGCCCTGGGAAGAGTCTCCCTTGAGCCTAACAGAGTTTCTCCTGCTCCCTCCACTCCCACTCCAAGCAGGTGCTCCAGCTCTGCACCCAGTTCCACTGTGTATGAGTGTGTGTGTGTGTGTGCGATTTAACACACCAAGCAATGCTCTGGGTACAGTTAGGTGTCTGACCCTGTCTCCTTGGAGATGGCACTGGATGTCCCAGGTTAAGAGCTCTGCCCTACACCACCACCCCTCCCCGCTTCAGACACCAGTCACAAGTCCAGGTCGTGACTTTCTAACCAGTCAGCTACAGATCAGAGCTTCCCACGCTTGAGTTCGATTGATTTGCTATGGCGGCTCACAGAACTCAGAGAAACTTTATTTACTAGATCACCTGTTTGTTGGGAAGAGATACAACTCAGGAACAAACAGTTGGAAAAGATGCACAGGGCAAGGGGTGGGGAAAGGGTGAAAAGGCTCCATGTCCTCTCCAGGTGCATCGTTCTCCCCGAATCTACATGTGTTCCCCAACTCAGAAACGCACAGAACCCCATCCTTCTGGGTTTCTATGGAGGCTTCCTCACATAGGCACCATTTATTAAATCATCAGCCACTGGCATCTGAGTCAGCTTCCAATCCCTCTCCCCTTCCCATCTCAGGTTACCAGGGTGCTTTCCAAAAGTAGCCTTATTAGCATAGCAAAAGACATCTTAATTGTTCTCACTACTTAGAAAATTCCAGTGGTTTTAGGAACTCAGTGCCAGAAATGGGAATGTATACCTTATTATAAATCATGATGTCACTTTAAATAGTAATGATGTTTCAGAGCTTTTGCTCTGGGGGTGCAGAGCTGCCCATCAGAGGAGGCTGCAAAAAGAAGCCCTTTGGCTTTGCCCCAGCCCTCTTAGCTCCTCGCCACACCTTCCCCAGCACAACTGCGTTTATGTGTGTGTGTGTGTGTGTGTGTGTTTATCTTAACCCTTTGCATTAACTCTCTCATCCTTTACTTGACACACCCACCTCACAGACACACACGTCTGGCTCTGCGTGGGCCAGGTGTTACTCAGTTGACCGTGTCTTAGGCTCTGACCAATTTAAGCCACTTGGAGCAGGATGTTGGGGTACTATGAGAATCTGAGGGGTACCCAGAGATTTACGATGTGCTGTTTGGTTTGCAGTGCCAAGGAGGGCTGCCTGCCAAACTGGGCAGGTTAGACAGGAACAAGGTGGGGCCTCACTATCGATCTGTAGGTTTGAAGGGGCAATATTCACATGCTTGGTTTCAGTGTCTTTACAACGTACCGATTTCAAGGGCTGGAGTTGATCAGTATGAACTTTGAACCGCAATGAGTCACGTGTGAAGGAGAAATTTAAATTTAGCCAAGCAGGGGTGAAATGTCCTTCGTGCTGAGGTTGGGTCTCATTTTCGCTTCGGGTGTCGTGCTCTCCAGAATGTGGCCAAGCGGGTGGCCAGGGGGCGGAAGTCCAATGGGGCCATGACAGTGTCCACAGGCACAGGGACGTGGTCGTGGGCTCTTGCTTCAGAGTCAGGAAGCCAGGGGCTCCACCAGCTCCCATGACGTCTCAGTTGTCTAAGGGCATGTTTCTCAGTTCTCTAGTCTGTTTCCTCACTTCTTCAAGTTTAGATGATAATAATAGATTCTTTCCCCAAAAGTTGCTGTGAAGATCAGAAGAACAGTGCATGCAGAGTGTTTAACATAATTTCTGGCATCATCCCAAGTGTTCAATAAATTAGAAGTGCACTTCTTTCAAAATATAAGTCCAATGACATTATTTATCTGTTCAAAGCTGGCCACGACTCCCCATCTTACTCAGAGTAAATGTCAAAGTACTTACAAAGCCTACCATTCCCGTGATGCTCCGTGACCAGGACCCCACCATCCCTTTCTGACTGCTCTCCCCTCATGCATTCTGTTGCAGCCACACTTTCTTTGCTATCCTTGAATGCCACAGGGCCTTTGCACTGGCCCGTCTAGAACCATCTGCCTAAAGCGCTCCAGTATTTGCATAAATCCTCCCTCACTTCCCTTAAGGTTCAAATGTCACCTTCTCTTTGAGGCCTATACTGAATTCTCTTGTCTCTAAGAACCCAGGTTGTAGGCTCCCTGGGGGTGCCTTAATGCTCTTTCCTGCCTTCTGGATTCTCATCAGCACCTATGACCTTCCATTTGTTCATTAATTTGCTACTTTATCGTATTTAGTGTCTGCAAACACTAAACATTCTCAGTAGAATGGAAGCACCATGAGGATGGAGATTTTCCTGTTTATCGATATACCCCCAGAGTCTAGATGTCATAGTACCCAATGAGTCGGTGCTCACTATTTATTCAGTGGAAGATGCGTTATTTGTTATAGATATGAATGAGGTCACAGAAGCTCAAAGAGCCTTGTTTGCCTTTGCATGGTCTTTCCTGCATTTCTTCCCTTTCTAACTATTTTAACTTTTATTTTTACTGGAATGATGATGTTTGTTTACTATACAAAGAACATAGCAAGAAGCATCTAATAACATGGTTTCTGTACAATGTCCCTTCCAGACCTTCAAGAGTTAAAGGCTGTGTTCAACAGTGTTCCAGGAGCATGCACTAGAGCTTAGGATAATTTTCGACAGCAGAGTCTTCCAGAGTGTCAAGATCACAAGCCAGAGTAATGAGCATGGACCAGACTGTCAGGTCCAAGAGAGCTGGAGGAGAAAGCTTCTGGTAGAAAGAGGCAAGATTAAAGGATCGGGGGCCACTGGGAACTGGTGGCAGGGAGCAGCGATGGAGGCAGATGAAGCCTGGGGGTCCTGGGGTTCTGGGGCTGCAGGAAGGGGGTGTGACCCCAAATCAGGGCGCAGACAGAATGGAATAGTTGCACTCGAAAGCAACATCTGAGTGCAGTGTTCATTTGCCTTGAACCCTACCCAAAGAGGGGACGTGGCTGCCAAATGGATCGCATAATGATGCCGGTTTTTTAATCAATAATGTAGCTGAGGGTGGAGGGGAGGGGTGGGGGCATTGAGGCGAGGTGGAACTCACTGTCATCCAGTAACAGCTCATCTCCTGTGGACTGGAAGGACTGGCTGCAGCACAGCCGGGATGGCTGCCGGCCAGAGCTTTCAAGTTGACCATTCTTTGGTTTTCTCCTTTTTCTTTCCCTTTCTCTTCCTTCCTTCCTTCCTCCCTCCCTTTTTTCTTTCTTTCCTTTCTCCCATTCTTTCCTTTTTTGGTTTCATTTTCTGGTTTTGGTTCCTATGTATGTTAGTGGGGTTTTGTGTGTGTGTGTGTTTTTCTTGGTACATTTCCTTTTGATTTCTCTTATTTTGAAGTTGATTTCCCTTTGAAAATTTTGGCTTGCCTGGCTTGAGTGAAAACACACCAGGAAAAAAGACGGCAGTTTTGTCCGTGTTGAACCCTAGAGAGTGGTCCTCCAGGGCCAGGAGCAGTGGTGTCAGGGCCTCCCTCAGAGAGACCGTCTTCAGGGGCAGGGACTAGCAGGCTCACTCACACCACAGATCTCTGCCACCAGGAGACCCTTCCTCACCTCAGAGGGCTTCTGAAAGTGTAGCCAATTCGCTGGGACCAACCTCTGTTTTAAAATATAAGATATAAAAAGAATTTTTCAGGAAACAACTGCCAATGAAGATCAGAGCTTGTTACACTCACAGATCCCAAGAGGAGGGGGCTACGTGGGGAAGCACCAGGGTCAACAGCAGAGGCAGGGAGGAAATTTGGAGCTGGAGACACTTTCCATGAATGGATGAAACAGGTAAGCAAGCCTAGGATTGGCTATTTGAATAATTTCAGCAGGTTCTGGGGCACAGGGGTGTCCCTAGGTGCCTGGGACCTAGCCCTGCGATATTAGGAATGTGGATAGTGGCCTGGAGTGCGAGAGTCTGATCTAGGAGGTGATTGGTTTACAAGGCGTGTTTGCAAGACAGGTAAGCTGTTTGCTGTCTCTAGGAATTAGCTGGGAGAGGCAGTCTCACTGGGTTATCAAGGCCCCAAGTGTCAAAGCATCAAAAACACAGAATAAAAAGTCTTGATTAATACAGGCCTGGGAGCAGCTTAGTTCAAGGAGAAAAAGGACTAGCCTGGCAGTCGGAAGCCATGAACATAGCATTCACCCTTCTACTTCCTCCTGAACAATGAAGATAATGTGGATCAGCATGAGGACCCCTCACATGGCAAATATTCTATTATCTTCATCTAAACCGTATCAGTGACCTTCCAAACTCATTTGAGAAAGGAGGGAATGAGGAAGAGGAGATCAGGCATAAAGAGCTGGGACCCACACTGGGTGAGCTGGGGGACACAACAGATGGACAGAAAAGTCACAAGTTTGGGGACTGAGGAAACACAATGAAGGAATAAAGTGGAAAGTCGGTGAAGTGAGGTGGCTCAGGATCCACGTCTTCCCCATCGGTCCCTCCCAGTTCACCTCTTTTACACAACCTTCCAGGCCAAGTCCAAGCAGACTGTTAGGACAAGATGGAAAAGAAGAGGCAGTGAGTGCGGAGGGTCTTCAGGAAGGAAAAAACCCCAAGTGCTTGGAAACTAATTGGGCTAATTATCACTAAAGTGATCGTGACTTGATATATATTTCCTTTCAGAATTACTTGCTTGAAATTGAAGTATAGGTAATTTACAATGCTGTGTTAATTTTTGCCGTACTGCAATAGAATTCATCACACATATATATATTCTTTTCCATAAGGTTTATCACAGGATATTGAATATAGTTCTATGTGTTATACAGGAGGACTTTGTTGTTTATCCATCCTGTATGTAATAGCTTGTGTCTGCTAATCCCAGACTCCCCACCGATTCCATCCCCTGCCTCCCCCTTGGCAAGCACAAGTCTGCTTTCTCTGTCTGAGAGTCTGCTTCTGTTTTGTAGATAAATTAATTTGCGTCATATTTTAGACTCCACATACAAGTGATATCATATGGCATTTTTATTTAGGAAGAAGACACCTAGAAAGAGAAAGAGACAAAGACAGAGATCACAAGAAAAAGTCAGCCCCTGACACTGCAACACTTTCAGTCTCAAGCACTACTCCAAATTGAGCTGACGATGACAGAACATTGGAACACTGCTTCCTACTTCCTTTCTTGGAAGTTCACAGTTAACATCAACACCTTAACAGCTCAGGGAAGATTTGAGGTGAAGGGAACCTGTCTAACCATGTTAACCCAGTATTTCCTAAATGATTTCACCATAAAACCCTTTCCCTTCTCCTATTACCATCCCAAGCCCTATACCCTAGACTAAAGCCATGTATCTTTAATGGTAAGATGTTAGTGACCTTCAAATAAACAAGGAAGACCATCTCCGTCAGGGTACCTGCCCAGGTGTTCATGTGTGTGTGTGTGTGTGTGTGTGTGTGTGTGTAAGTCAGTCGTGTCCAACTCTTTGCAACCCCATAAACTGTAGCCCGCCAGGCTCTTCTGTCCATGGAATTCTCCAGGGAAGAATACTGAAGTGTGCTGCCATTCCTTCTCCAACCTCTCCAGGTACATCCCCACATTAATTGACCCAAGCAGAGTGACTACACAGAGCCAGAACATGGGAGAGTGTGGGTCTGAGGTGAGAGCATCCAATCTGGGGCAAAACAGCAGGTAATGTGAGGGAGGTGCCCGCTGTTCAGGCCAGTGTGAAATCTGAAGTCCAAGGACAGCAGCTGGATATGGGGTCAGGCAGAAGCCAAAAGAGCAGGAGATAAATTTTGAGAGCTCACTCACAGTCAGAGGCAGGTGTTATTGCCCAGTCCCACGGGTAGCATCCTTACCTTAAAAACACCACTTGGCTTCAGAGACAAGTGTCTCTCAAGGGAAACCATGGAGCCAGCTGGCATGTAACCACACCTTTGGTTACCTGCCCACAGTCACCAAGAGTAGTAGCGAGGCACTCGGTAATGACTGCTCCAGCGCTGTTCATAAGTACAGAACCATGGCACCGATTCCAACCAGACAGAAGATTAAGCTCCCGGATACCAGGGGAGTTCACTTCATCACACGGGCAGAGCCACACTGCGTTAGAGTAGGAGACGGAAAGGAGCCTGAATGGACCCATTCTCCCCACCAGCTTTACAGAGAGGATGAAGTCTCTAACCGGCCAGCAAAGATCAAAGAGCATCCGACGCGGAATTTGAGTATCACAGACCTGTCAGAATGAGGAAATGGGTCATCACATGTGTGCACAGCAATCAGGATCATAAGGAGGGAGAGGGGAGGAAGGAAGTGCACGAATTCTCCAATCACAGAGACCAACTCATTGACTGCGCACCTGTGACCAGCCCTGGGCTAATCACTACCTAGATTATCTCGTTTACCACTAGCTCTGTGCAGCTCGAAGCTTGGGAAGGTTAAGAAGCTCGCCCCAGGTCAGGGGTACCCTCAGGGCTGGAACCTGGCTTTAGTTCTGGCAGTTGATCTCCAGAGCCCACATTCAAACACTGCTTTCTTTCTGTCCTCTCATTGCGCCCAGTAACACTTCTCACCTCAGAGCATTTGCTGGGTCCTCCTTCCTTCTCCTGGAGTTTCCTCTTTCCACGATATGGCCTCATCTCTCTTTGCTGACAGTTAGGTCCCTAAACCAGCACTGCCTGATGAACCTTACACCCAGTGGGCTCTAATTAGGCTGAGATTTGATTTCCCATCTTGAAGGGCAAGGGGTGGGACCAGATACCTTGGGCTGGTAGTCCTGGGTGCCAACTATAACGATCCCCTCCAGATTCCAGAGCCACCCTCCGCACTCTGCTCCGTGATGAGATACTGGGTGCTGGGGAGCTGCAAGTATGGAGCCATCACAGATGTCTCCATGGGAGGCTCTACCCACAAGCATGAGAGGGAGACTGGAAGGCAAGAGGAGGAAGAGGACCCCCTCCTGCTGGTCTGCTGGCTGTTCGGTCAGCGATGACCTCGCCTGAGCTCTGCCCTCCACCCTGAACCCAGCTTATGGCTTGTGCACCCTCCTGCCTCTCAGAAGGATCGGCAGCAGCCAGGCTGGGCCCCTCCAGGAGGCAGATCCCCAGTGCCCAGGGCCCCCCTTCCGAGTGTCTTGGCTGCCAGCAGCGGCTGGTCAGCACCCCCATTCTGCAAGGACTGGGCCCAGCACTCTGAGACCCTCCTCCAAGCTCCAGGTCTGAGCATCGCAGCGTCTCTGCTCTTTCCCCCAGCCTAGAGGTGCCAAAGTTAATTCCTCCATGTGGGTTCTCGCCTCAGTCCTAATGCCAGTTTTTAACCAATTCCCTGTGCTGTAACCGGAGAAGGCAATGGCACCGCACTCCAGTACTCTTGCCTGGAAAATCCCATGGACGGAGGAGCCTGGTAGGCTGCAGTCCATGGGATGGCTAAGAGTCGGACACGAGTGAGCGACTTCACTTTCACTTTTCACTTTCATGCATTGGAGGAGGAAATGGCAACCCACTCCAGTGTTCTTGCCTGGAGAATCCCAGGGATGGGGGAGCCGGTGGTCTGCTGTCTATGGGGTCGCACAGAGTCGGACACGACTGAAGCGACTGAAGCGACTTAGCAGCAGCAGCAGCAGCTGTGCTGTAACAGAGTAACTCTTTGATACAATAAATAGAGCAGTTTCTGATTTCCTGAACTGCACCCTGATTCACATCCTGGATATCCCAGGATGATCCTGGATAGCCCCACAAGCTTGGTTCTCTGTGTGTCATGCTAGTAAAAAGTTGGTGAAAGCACTACTCCCAAACCCCCACTCCCAACCCCCGATCCAGGCCCAAGGAGAAGCGGCTAGCAGACAGCATCAGAGTTCATCGTCTCGTAGACACACCCAAGAAAGTAATTCCAAAATCAGAGTCAAAATGGATGCTCTTGAGCATTCACTTGTTCTAGACACACACGTGAGTCCTCCCAGGGCTGGATGTACCAACCAACTGTGTGCTGTGCTTAGTCACTCAGTTGTGTCCAGCTCTTTGTGACCCCATGGACTGTAGCCCGCCAGGCTCCTCTGTCCCTGGGGATTCTCCAGGCAAGAATACTGCAGTGGATTGCCATGCTCTCCTCCAGACTAACCATGATTGTCATTAACTCTGTCTGAGTCCACAGGCTTTCCTGAGTGCTAGGGCCTCGGGCGGGGGTAGGGGTAACGGGTCTTTCCTTTCTTGCTCTAAAATCAAGCTATCATGACACAGGAAGGCGTAAATTCAGACTCCTTTAAATGTGAAAAGTAAAGAGTCTCAGATTGCAGCCCAGTATCCAGCTTATCTTTTTCTATTAATCAATCACCCAGGATTTATCGAGCACAGTAGGTGCCAGCCCCAAGGCACTCGAAGATGCCGGCAGAAGGTAATCTCTCCATATGCACTTATTTCCCTTCACAGCCCCTCTGGGCTCTCAGTGAGGACTTAAGAGACACGTCTCATAATTTCCCCGTTGTTGCTGGTCTGTTTTTATCCTTCCTGTGTGAATCAAAGTGTGACGTACTGTCCCACTGTTCAAAGCCTGACTCTGGTAAAGCTTTTGATGTCATTTGATATCTTCAAGAAAAATATATGACTTGCTCCCCGACCTCAAAATCAGATTTAAATGATCTCATCATGAAATACCCTATGCTGAGCGGACAGGTGGATGATATCAGTGCGTGGAGAATTTACAAAACCAGCAACTTGCAAAGCCAGGTCTGCACACTCTAGGAGGTGGACCCCTCGTAGAAGAGAGGGGCCGACCTGCTGTCCACACCAGGCTTGGGCCAGAATTGGCCAGTTCTGTCCTGGAGACCTAGAGATCATTCCAGATGGACAGATTAGGAATTAATCATTTAGGGCAAAATGCATCCTAATAATGGCAACTTAATTACAGTAATAATAAATATAATAATGATGATAATGCTTAGTAATTCTTTAGTACAACTCAAAGTTCTGTACTTATGTTAACCCATTAATATGGGCTGAATCGTGTTCCCCTAAAATTCATATATTTAAGCGCTAACTGTTCATGTATTGAAGCCCTAACATCCAGTACCTCCGAATGTAACTGTGTATTTGGATCATGGGTCTTTAGAGAAATAAGTAAGTTAAACAGGGTCACTAGGGTTTGCCCTAGTCCAATCTGATTGATGTCCTTTTAAAAAGTGGAGATTAGGACATAGAGAGAGGGACCTCGCGGGAACACAGCCACAGAGGCCTTCTGCCAGCCGAGGAGAGAGGTTCTAGAAAAAAACAACCAAATTTATGCCTCAATCTTTGTCCTCTTGCTGCCAAAACTATGAGAAAATAAATTTTTTGTTCTTTAAGCCACTGAGTTTGTGGTCTTTTTTTAGGGTAGCCCTAGCAGAATAATATACCCATAAACTTAAAAAAAAAAAAAAAAACTTCCTATGGAGAAAAACATACTTTGAAAAGATACATGTACCTTAATGCTCATTGCAGCACTATTTACAATAGCCAGGACATGGAAGCAAACTAAATATCCATCAACAGAGAAATGGATAAAGATGTGGCATGTACATATACATATATAATGGAATACTGCCACTGCTGCTGCTAAGTCGCTTCAGTTGTGTCCGACTCTGTGCGACCCATAGACGGCAGCCCACCAGGCTCCCCTGTCCCTGGGATTCTCCAGGCAAGAACACTGGAATGGGTTGCCATTTCCTTCTCCAAGGCATGAAAGTGAAAAGTGAAAGTGAAGTCGCTCAGTCGTGTCTGACTTTAGCGACCCCATGGACTGCAGCCCACCAGGCTCCTCCGTCCATGGGATTCTCCAGGCAAGAACACTGGAGTGGGGTGCCATCGCCTTCTCCTACTCAGCCATAAAAAACAACAAAATAATAATACCATTTGCAGCAACATGGATGGACCCAGAGACTGTCACACTAAGTGAAGTCAGTCAGATAAAGAAAGACATATATCAGATGTCACTTTTATATGGAATCGTAAAAAAAACAGTATAAATGAACTTATTTACAAAACAGAAATAGAGTCACAGATGTGGAAAACAAACTTATGGTTCCCAAGGGGGAGAGGAGGGGAAGGGATAAATTGGGAGATTGGGGTTAACCTGTACATGCTGCTATATGGACCATAGATAACTAATAAG
The DNA here is from genome assembly GCF_003369695.1 of Bos indicus x Bos taurus. Classification (NCBI taxonomy): domain Eukaryota; kingdom Metazoa; phylum Chordata; class Mammalia; order Artiodactyla; family Bovidae; genus Bos; species Bos indicus x Bos taurus. The sequence goes on from NC_040092.1 coordinate 67,100,505, forward strand.
GATCTATTGTATAGTACAGGGAAATCTACTCAATACTCTGTAATGACCTATTTGGGAAAAGAATCTTTAAAAGAGTGGCTATATGTGTATGTATGACTGATTCACTTTGTCATATACCTGATACTATCACAACACTGTAAATCAACCATTGCTCAAAAAAAAAACAAACCTCCCTGACACAAAGGAAGGTTTACTTGACTGCACGTTTCCTCATTTTCAGCTGGTAAAGATGAGGCACAAAGACCAGTGGGCTTTGCTGGGTCTCCCCATTCTCCAGTGGATGGATGGGATTTCACCTAACTCTCTTTCTGGGTCTCCCAATTCTCCTGTGGATGGATGGGATTTCACCTAACTCTCTTTCTTGGCTGTTGGCCGCCACTCTGTTCTTCAGTTGGAGTGATTGGGGACGTCAGTATTAAGCAGATATTTTCAAAAAGCAATCAACTCCAGATTTTCCATTATTAATGTGGAATAGAGCTTATACAGAAAATGAAAACACACATATATTTCAAAACCCAATATTAGCCATTAATGTCAACCCAGTCAAACACTCCAGATTTCATCAACTCCTGCTGTTTCCCTTTGAGGAAAATCCTAGCAGTGTTATGAATTCATCTATTATCTTTAACTCTTCGTAAAGTATCGAGGTTGACAAAGCCCAAACTTCTCTCTGATAGAAGCATTCTAAAGTTTATCTGTATTCTTGTGGGAGAAATGGAACTTCTAGAGCCTTGGCTTATTTTTAAATGACAAATGCTAAAGTAACATTGTGTAAGATGAATCTGACATGCGAAATGGTTGGGTTAGTTTTTCTTAATCCTCTGTTTCAAAGAGAAGAAGCTGTATTTTCTTAGATCAACCAACTAAAACCCAGGATTGTATAGATCATCTAGCCTAATAATTTGCTTTTATCTTTTTTTTCTTTTAAGCAGAAGACTTGTTTTTTCAAAAACGACATTTTTGTGGAAGTGCGATGTAGAACAAGATGAAAGCTCAGCTTCTCTGGTGGAAGAGAAGATCTTCACCTCTAACACTCAGCCTGCTTCTTGCGCCTTCATCTTTCTCGACTCTGAGGAAAATAGTATGAAAACCACAGACGTATCCTAATCCTCTCATTTTGCTGATATGGAAACTGAGGCCCTGGTGGAAAACATGGCTGTGGCCAAGACCGAGCATTTGACAACGGCACAGCCAGCCCAGGAACACACATCTCCTGATTCCTGGGTCGTGATCTTTGTTTGCATCACAGTGTGTTGGTAAGACTGCTGCAGAAAAGGGGGACTCCCTTCCAGGGCCCGAGGATGGACTCTTGTTTCACACTAGGAGATGAATTATTGGGGGAGACACACACAGTGACAAAGAAAAGACTTTATTGGCCATGGGTGCCCGAGTGGAGACCAGCAGAGTAAGGGAACCAGGAGGACTGCTCTGCCATGTGGCAGTCTCAGCTTTTATGGCGACAGGGGTACTTTCTGGGCTGTCTCTGGCCGGTCATCTTGCTTGGCCCGTATTTAGTCTGACACCAGGTCCTTGCTGGTGGTGTGCACATCTCTCAGCCAAGATGAATTTCGGCTCTAAAGATTCTGGGAAGCTGGCAGGACATATTGTAGGCTGGTGTCTCCTCCCTCCTTTTGGCCCCTCCTGAATTTTCCCATTTAGTTTCAGTGGTGGCACCACGTGCCTTACTGAGGCCTCCTGTTGCGAGACAGCTCAAGTGGTTATCATCATGCCTGGCCAAGGCAGACGGATTCAGTCCGTGGTTCCCTAACAATACCAACTTTGTTTGACAGTCTAGCTCCCAGGACCGCCTCAGTGCTTCAACCAGATGCAACTTTCACTGCTAGGACTCACATTGCAGTGAGATACATATGTCCGCATCAGTTACATCAAGCAAGTCTCTTAGGTACCCAGAATTTGGAGGCAGATTTCCAAACACAGGGTCCCAAATGCTCAGGTCAGGCTTCTCTGCTTGAAGAAATATTCCTATACTCTAACTCAGTGGTTCTCCAACTTCAGTGTACCTTTAGAATAACTGTGAGTGGGAGAAGGGTGTTAAAAAATAAAGATGCCAGAAATTCTGACTCAGTAGGTTCAGGGTATAACCTGAAGGATCCACAGACAGCGCGTCGAGATGCCTGACCTCGATCAGTCTTTGTTTTTCAAGCCTTCACTGGATAACTAAAATTTGCTCAAATTTCAGGAACTGCTGAATTTTCAACACGTTTTCCATGTGACAAGAGCATTATCCTCCTGCCCAGACTCAGAACATCAAACCCCGGGAGGTATCTCTCCTCCACCACGGTGTCCTGGTGAATCCACAGCAACTGGCCGCCAGCTCCGGTGGGCCCCCTGGGAGAAGCAGCGGGAGCAGAGGTAAGGAACAGAACTCTGTTTGCATGCAGATCGTTTCCATAGAAAATTAAACAAGCAATAACGGCCTACAGAAAGCATTGTGTATAACCACCACAACAAAAAAAATTGTACTTTAAGGGATAGCTCATCTAAATTTGAAAGTAATATTAGCTCTCAAAGGTCCCGCACTCAGATAAGATAGAGGTCAACTTAAGGAGCTGAGGAACTAGAAAGGTTAAGAATTCATGGTAAAGATCAAATCTTGCACTGAGAAATTCCTGTGTTGAACTGTGCCAAAACCAGATGCTTTTATTGGTAATTATTATGATGATAATTCATTTAACTAGGAATAAAATAGGGCATGATTGTTTACTTCTGCCCATTTCCCCAGACAGGCAGGGAAATGAGAAGGAAAATCTCAGAGGTTTTACTCTTGGTTAAATGATATAATTTCCTCAATTAACCAGGAATAAACATAGCAACAAAATAATTTGCCTTTACATTATACAATAGTTGTAAATAGACTTCTTACACCTCCTTGCTTGGAAAAGTCAAAGTGGAGACAGGATGCCAAAGAATTGAAAACATCTTGAGTTTGGTTTCCATCTGAAAAGACACAGTCCTTGGAAACCTGCTCACATTTTCAGCCTTGGCATGAGACTTCCAAAAGCTAATCTTGGTTTCTCTCCTTTGTACTGAAACCATTCCAAGGCCAAGAGATTGTGGGTTGAATTGTGGTGAGATAAAAGATGCTTCTGAGTGCTTGAGGGGAAAGGCGCAGAGATACAGAGGGGAGAGCAGAGTGCATGTCTGAGAGGAGGTAGACAGTTTGGCTGGGTTTTTTGGAGAATCCTTAATATAAACTAGGAATTGCTGGTGGTCCATGAACATTCTCATGATCACAGCAAAACACACCCTCAGGAAGGGAGTCACTATCACTGAATCAGGCTGCTGGGCAGGACTGGAGTCCAATAGTGTCTGACTCCTCACTCACATCCCAGAGGAAAACCTTTATAACGGTCAAATTTACACAAAATCACCCAGGTATTATACAACCTTGTAAAGCATAAGCTGTAGCCATGTTTGTTCAATAGCAGAGCAGAAACTGATTTTGTTTTAAATCCTTTAAAGAGGATGTTTTGTCAAGAAATTACCAAGATTTTTGTTCAAATGAAACCTCTGCTTATCACCATAAATAAAAATCCTTTTTCCCACTGCATAGTTAAATCTCTCTGATGCCCTCTCTCATTCTGTGCTGCCACAGCCTCTTCCTTAGCCTCACACAGACTTTCTAGAAGAGGATGCGCAGGAGACATTAGCATCTCCAGGTTGTGAAATGTGACCTCGCCCTAAAGTGGCATGATGCTCGTGTTCAGGACCAAGGACAGTGGTCCACGCACTGGCTGCTCCACTGCTTCTGGCCCCTTTCCTCTCCTCTCCACTCTAATATCTAGTCACATCACACCCCTAAGCAGAGGAATGTGGACCACATGGTTGAGATTAGAAACCAAAATAGGGTTGAACTGCCTTATAAAAATAGGAGCTGTCCCCACCCAAGTTCCACTTTTATCAGTCAACAGATACATCCAAGTTCAAGGACGGAACCTGTAAAATTCAAAGGGTTTACTCACTGTTGCCTTGGGTAAGTCTTCACTGCTGACTTAGTTCTGAGATGGCAGTTGCTGCCGTGGGGGATGCCGTGGCTGAGAACCTTTGTTTGAACTCCAGAGCCGCAGTGGCTGCTGCATGCTCCCCTGGGTCCTCACACACTGCTGGGCCAACTCTGCCCTGCTTCCACGTGTCTTTGCGATCATAATGGCATTGAGAGTAGCTCAGTCTAAGGCATATGGATCCAACAAACAGATAAAAGCTGGGCCCACCAGTGTCGTGAAGTGAGATGCTCAACTCTCAAGAACATAGAGTAAGACATTTGCTCATTTTTGCACCTTCTGGAGCAAGGTCAGAACACAAGCATTTCTGGGAATAATGTGTTTTTGCAAGATAAAACAGAAGGTGAAGAGGATATAACTACATTACAATTCTGTTAAATACCTTTATTTATAGAGATGAAAGTTAGGAAGCAGGATTAATTGCTGCAATATGAGGAAAGTAGAAACTAATTAAAAATGAACATTTTAGCATGCTATCAAAGGGCTGGGTTCTCTTTGAAGGTGCCCTTTACAAACAGAAAGAGTTTACAGCCTGGAGGAACTATCCTTCTCCTGATTTGGTTACAGATTCTCTCTCTCTCCTTCTTTCTCATACACACACACACACACACACACACACACACCATATACCTCAGTAAACTTAGAAACTGATATCAGAGGAGGAAGATAAAACGGTGGCAAACCCTAGTTAACCCCGGCTTACTAACTCCATTCTCTCCATTTCAAGGATGAAATGAAACATGAGAGGCTTGAAGTGAGTTATAGAACCTACAATAAACCCAGCAGGGCATCCGGTGCCAACGGTCATGTTCCAGGTCTTGACAGGATCAAACAAAGCCAACAGCAAATAGCCAGCACCCAGAAGCTTGCAGGGAAGAGGGGCCCATTTGAAGCGGCTGAGGGAAGGGAGAGACAATCACAGCAGCCTGGGAATTAGATCATCTGATTGAGCTCAGCCTTCCCTCCACTTGAACCCATCCAGGGTAACTGCTTCTTGGAAATCCTCCCAGTGAAGAATAAAGCAGTTATTTTGCACTTCCATGTACTATGCACCCTTGACATACAGGTTATAGTAATAAATAGGACTGGAGATAATAGGAAAGGAGCCAGACCCTAACCCTGACCCTGACCTTAAACCTTAACCTGCATGCCAGGATCCTTTATTACTTTAATAAAGACAACATTAATTTGAATAACAAAGATAAAACTTTCTACACACAAAGTCCACGATGTATGGCTATTTTCATTATTAATAATAAAAATTGACCCATTATTTTCTATCACTGCAAGATCCCCCTCTGTGACACCTAACTGCTCTTAAACTTACTTCGTCTTCCCAGGTAACTTTATTCACTGCCCTCTTGGGTTTGCTCTGTTGGATAGTCCGGCCTCTTGGGTTGAGAAACATTGACATTCATTGTGCTCCCAAACAGAAAACATCTCGCACATTTTTCCTACCCCTGTTGCCCCAAATCTTTCATGAATACTGCATATCTCTTCCCCACTGTCATCCTCCTTGAGAAGACTACCCTCTAGCTGAGCAAGACACTACACAGTCTGACTGGGGGAACTTGCCAGTTCTTTGCTTTCTCCAAGACTTATTAACTTGGGCAGGACCCTAGGAAGGGGAGAAAGTTGTGGGGCCAGGAATGAATATGCTCTGAGGGGGTGGGTCTAGAGAGGGGATCTGGCACTTGGTGTGATTAAACTCCTGCTTTTTCCACTCCTCAGAGGCTCTGTCTACTCTGGCCAAATAAACCACACCAGACAGAATTTTAGCAACACGGTGCTAGGGTATCGTTCTGAGTGATAAGCAATTTTGCTATCAGTTTCCCCCAGTACTTGGTGCATAATGTCAGTTGGATTTCAGTGTTGTCATGATAAGCTGTGGTCTTCTGCAAATGCTATGTAGATATGCCTGCCTAATGGATCTTAGTTATTCCCACAGAGGAGACTGACTTCCTCCCCTAGGATTTGCTCTGAGTAATTTCTCTTCAGCTCTCTCCTTGGGAACTCATCTCCCAGGGATGGAACGAATCAATGCCCAACCATAATCACTGCTCCTTCCAAGGGAAACCGCCCCCCTTGGGGCTCAGAGGCACAGCTAACAGGTGTCTTTTACAGAGGAGAGACTTGATTTCAGATGGCCATCTTTTTTCTCAGAGATGCAAAGCTGTTTCCAGCCTCTCAGAAGTGTTATAAATAAACAAATAGGGACTTCCCTGGTGGTCCAGTGGTTAAGACCTTACCTTCCAATGTGGGGGCGTCTGTTCCATTCCTGGTCAAGGAGCTGAGACTCTACATGCTACGTGCTCCAGGGCCAAAAAGCCAAAACATGAAACAGAAGCAATATTGCACCAAATTCAATGAAGACTTTAAAATGGTCCACATCAAAAAAAATCTTTAAAAAATAAAATAATAAATAAACACATACACACACAGGTATGTGTGTGTGTGTGTATGTGTGTGTATGTGTATATATATATATATATATATATATATATATGCATGTATGTGTGTAAAGCTTAAAATCAGGTCAGGAGAGGCTCTCTGATCTCCGCTAACATAACACAATGATGCTGCTGAGGGGAGAAATCACAGAGAGGCACAAGGGCTTTCCCCCTTGGACAAGGCCCCCATCTGACCACTCACAAAGTCCATTTCCCTGAAGCCCCAAAATTCCCACTTGAGGCTTCTTCTCTGTCCTAGGAGCCCTCCTCTCCACAGTGGCGTGCTCCTTCATGTGGAATTGGAGATGAATCATCATCTTGGAGAAATGACTTTCCGTGGGGCCAGCTAAGCCCACTGAGGCTCTCAATTGGGTGGCAGCTCCCCCCCCCCCCAGCCCCAGATGGAGTTATACGAGGATCTGTGGGAAAAAATTAAAATCCTGGATGGAAGCTGTGGGGGCTGAAATGAACCAGCCTATTACCCAGTACCTCTCTGACAGTGTGGGTTAATTTATCACAGGGAATCCGATCACTTCTTATAAAACCAGAGCAGGTTTCATTTAGTTTGATGAGGTATATTGCAAGATTTCAGAAAATCAATTTTACTGAGAGCCATATTAAGCCCCAGGGAATATAACACTACATGTACCTCACATAAGTTTTTGTTATTACTCAGAGGATCACTGGGGAAATTATATACTTAGTCCAATGAAGGGTAATGGCTACCTTCATTGTCTTGGGCAGCTCTCACCCTGCTTACCTCTGTGAAATAACAAATAAAAATGGTAGGGCTCCAAACTGGTACTTATCTAAGCTCTGCAGAGCCAGACGCATGATAAGAGCGAGCAAATGTGACTTGATTTCCCAGAGATGCTAACCCCTTCCCGTATGGGATGATAAGAACCCACGCTCAGCTGTTATGGCTGCTGTGTATTTTGACCAAAGCTCCATTCTGATGATGTCCTCTAATTTGAGATCTCAGAGCAGTGTTTGCAAAGGAAGCCACAGTGGGCTCAAAATTGCTTTCAACTAATCTGCCAGGTTAATATTTCCCGAGAGGTATATTTCTTAGTGAGAAACTTATCCTCCAGTGGCTAAGGAACATTTCTATCTATAGTCATCTGGTCTCTTGGAGACTTTGGCTTGTAAAGCAATAAACCAACCTAGCTTTTTATGGGGCCCCCAACTTGAAACTGGTGGCAGGCAGTGCACACTCCACTGGACTTTGGTGATAACTTCCTTCTCCAAAGGCCATTGGAACTGAAAGCAGTGGGTATAGGGAGTGTGTGTGGTTGGGAAGAAGTGGGAGCTTGCGGTGCTTCAATCCAGCTGCATCCCACAAACACCAGAGCTGCTCTTATGTATCCTTGGTCTAGGACTGTGCTGTCCAATGTGACAGTGATTATCCCCATGTGGCTATTTAAACTAGATTACTTAAAATTAACATAATTAAAAATTAAATTCCTTAGCTGCACTTGCCACATTTCAAATGCTTGGTAGATATGGTGGTTAGTGGCTACCATCATCGGACAGCACACATCTAGAGCATTTACATCATCGCAGAAAGTTCTAGTGGACTTTGCTGGGTAGCCATTTAGTTCTTGAGACTTGATAGCTATTACATGGATCTGAGAGTTTAGTTCAGGCTAAAGTCACTGACTGTATGATACAAGGGTCCTTCATTTCCAGATCCTCTTTCACCAGCGTAAACTGGGGCCATACATGACCTCTAGATGGTCTTTGGGTCAGAGAACCTCTCTTCCATCATAGCAGAAACAGCCTCAGGAAAAACTCAGAACTGGTTTTAGAAATTAAGAAATAAGGATGAAAACTGTAAGTTCTAGGACAAAGCTGGTATTTAGGAATGTAGGGGAGGGAAAGGTTTTCATTAGTTCTGTGTGAAAGTCAAGAACAGTTAGAACCAGACATGGAATAATGGACTGGTTCCAAATTGGGAAAAGAGTACATCAAGGCTGTATATTGTCACCCTGCTTATTTAACTTCTATGTAGAATACATCATGAGAAATGCCAGGTTGGAAGAAGCTCAAGCTGGAATCAAGATTGCAGGGAGAAATATCAATAACCTCAGATATGCTGATGACACCACCCTTATGAAAGAAAGCGAAGAGGAACTAAAGAGCCTCTTGATGAAAGTGAAAGAGGACAGTGAAAAAGCTGACTTAAAACACAACTTTCAAAAAAAATAAGATCATGGCATCACTTCATGGCAAATAGATGGGGAAAAATAAGGAAACTGTGACAGACTTTATCTTCTTGGACTGCAAAATCACTGCAGACTGTGACTACAAACATGAAATTAAAAAATACTTGCTCGACAGTGTATTAAAAAACAAAGACATCACTTTGCTGACAAAGGTCCATATTGTCAGAGCTATGGTTTTTCCAGTAGTCATGTGTGGATGTGAGAGTTAAACCATAAAGAAGGCTGAGTGCCAAAGAATTGATGCAGTTGAACTATGGTGTTGAAGACTCTTGAGAGTCTCTTGGATTATAAGGAGATCAAAACAGTCAGTCCTAAAGGAAATCAACCCTGAATATTCATCAGAAAGACTGATGCTGAAGTTGAAGCTCCAATACTTAGGCCACTGGATGCAAAGAACTGACTCATTGGAAAATGCCCTGATGCTGGGGAAGATTGAGGGCAAGAGGAGAAGGGGGCAACAGAGGATGAGATGGTTGGATGGCATCATTGACTCAATGGACACGAGTTGGAGCCAACTCTGGGAGATAGTGAAGGACAGGGAAGCCTGGCATGCTGCAGTCCATGAGGTTGCAAAGAGGCAGACATGACTGAACGACTAAATAACGTCAGCTCTTGCCCTGTACCAAGACCAAACTTTTCTACTCTCCCTTTGTGTCCTGTTTTATATTTCACATTACATAATGTTATACGATATTTGTCTTTCTCTTTGACTTAATTCACTTACCATGATAATCTCTAGATCTATCCATGTTGCTGCAAATGACATTATTTCATTCTTTTTCAGGCCTAAGTAGTATTCCATTGTATATATGCACCACATCTTCTTTATCCATGCATTTAAGTTGTTTCCACATCTTGGCTATTGTAAATAGTGCTGCAATGAACACTGAGGTGCATGTGTCTTTTCAAATTAGTTTTATCTGGATATATGACTAAGAGTGGGATTGCTGGACCACATGGCAACTTTATCTTTAGTTTTTAAAGGAACCTATCTATGAGACAGAGACAGACTCACAGATATAGTGGGCAGACTTATGGATGCTAAGGGGTGGAGGAGGGGGAGGATTGGAAGTTAGGAGTTAGCATATGTAAATTATTATACATAGATGGATAAACAAGAAGGTCCTACTATAATAGAACAGGGAACTATATTAAATATCCTGTAATAAATCATAATGGAAAAGAATATAAAAAAGAATATATATATATGAATCACTTTGCTGTACAGCAGAAATTAACACAACATTGTAAATCAACTATGCTTCAATAAACTTAAAAAAATCTCCAGTGTCATGAGAGGAACTGATTCCTCCTGAATTCACATGTTAAAGTCCTACACTCCAGTATCTCAGAATGTGACAGTATCTGGAGATAGGATGTTGGAAGAGATAATAAAAGTGAAATGAGGCCATTAGGGTGAATCCTAATCAGATGTGATTCATGTCCTTATAGGAAGAGATGAATGGGACACTGACACACAGAAGGAGCCCATGAAGTGCACACAGATGATGGCCGTCAACAGGCCAGTGAGAGAGGCCGTGGAAGAAACCCATCCTGCCAACACCTTCATCTCGGGCTTCTGACCTCCACAGACTGAGTGGTTTGAACAACAGAAGTGCATTTTCTCAAATTTGTGGAGGCAGCCCTAGCAAAGAATGTACCTGTCATGCAGATTCTTCCTAGAGCGAACCAGAGGCCTCTGCAATAAAGACCATGAGAGTTTTTTCAAATCGTTGGGAATTCCCGGGCAGTCTACTGGCTGGGACTCTGTGCTTTCACTGTGAGTTCTGGCTGGGGATCTAAGATGCTGTGAACTGTGTGGCAGAGCCAAAAAAAAAAAAAATTCTTTAAATCAAGCTGGAGATATTTTGAGGATACATTGCCCATCGTCACAATTTTTCCCTCAAGCCTAACAAAGTGGCTATTTGCACAGAGGATTATTATGCCTTTTCCTGTAGGGCAATTCAAGCTTTGATGCTACTCACAGAGCCAGTGGGGAACTGGAACTCAGAAGTGACAGACAAATTACCCATGAGAAAGGGCAGAACATTTCAGAAGAGTGTTTAAAAAATCATTTTACCTTCACTGATATTTTGCTGTGACATCCTTTATTGATTTCTACATGTCAACTCTAAATTACATCTGTGCGTGTGTTTACACACATTGGGTAGAGTTAAACACATTCACAATATATAGATTTAGCCGCTATTCATATATCACTCCTTTTCAAGGTGTTTAACAACAATTAATTAGTGTAACATGCAACCAACCGCATGTTCAACATAACAGCCCACAGGGAATGTGATGCAAACTTTAAAACCCAGTGAAGTTCTGATGCTAATTTTTTTGTTTGGTAGGATTCCTGGGGGAAATGCCCAGTTGTCTACTCCTGAAGACAGATGGGAATATCTAGATAAGAGAAGGTCTTGGATGTGGATGTGGGCGCGCTCAGTCATGTCTGACTCTTTGAGACCCCATGAACTGTAACCCACCAGGCTCCTCTGTCCATAGCATTTTTCAGGCAAGAAAACTGGAATGGGTTGCCATTTCCTACTCCAGGGGATCTTCCTGACTCAGGGATCAAACCCTCATTTCTTGTGTCTCTTTCATTGGCAGGCGGATTCTTTACCACTGAGCCACCTGGGAAGGGCTTAATATTATCCAATTAGTTATCTGTGTATCTTAACCTTTTCTGTAATAGAAATTTTTTCCATTTTTTTCTGGCAGCATTGCAATCTTGCATTTAAAAGAAAAAAATTTTTTTCTGTCAGATTGAACAGAAGAAACATCATTCAAGTTACAACTTGAAACAAAACATTTGCATGACATTTGAGAATTAGAAGATGTTTTTAGAGCCAAAATTTTCGTTCGATGCCCACCACACTTTTTAAAGTTAGGTTATTTCTCCCATTTTGCAGATAAGGTAACTAAAGATTGGAAAGCTTAAGTGACCTTCCAAAACTTTCACATAGGGAGCCAAGACAAAACTTTACATTTGGGATTTTAACCAGTCTGTTACATGTCTTGGAGGGAATGATGCTGAAGCTGAAACTCCAGTACTTTGGCCACCTCATGCGAAGAGTTGAATCGTTGAAAAAGACTCTGATGCTGGGAGGGATTGGGGGCAGGAGGAGAAGGGGACGACAGAGGATGAGATGGCTGGATGGCATCACTGACTCGATGGACGTGAGTCTGAGTGAACTCCTGGAGTTAGTAATGGACAGGGAGGCCTGGTGTGCTTCGATTCATGGGGTCTCAAAGAGTCGGACACGACTGAGAGACTGAACTGAACTGAACTGAACACGTCTCCGTATGCCTTTGTCCTTCCACCATGGCACACAATCCCAGGAGAATGTCCCCAGGGGGCCTCTCCATGAAGCTGCCCTCACCCTTCATCAGTGCTGCCCACAGTGGGCTTCTCCTGCCTGAGAAGATGGTTCTACAGACAGATAGGTAATTCCAAGGGAGACAAGGATGAGACCCAAGGCATCTCCACAGAGGCCATGGTGAATCCATTCCCTCAATCTCTCCTGTCTCATCCCACTGACCTTCGCCTACTGAGTGAGGTGGAGTTAGGAACAAGGGATCTAGAGTGGGGAGTGGGCTTCCAGAAGCCATACATAGGAACAAAGTGACCAAGGTATGAAAAGTTGAGATGAGCTTCCTTCCCTAGCATCCCCTGCAGTCTTTACCACCTGCCTTGCTTGTCTGGAGTTAGCCCTGACATGCCTTCCATGATGCTCCACCACCCCGCACCAGGGGAAATCGCAGAGGTATTCTGGCGCTGGTCTGTGATACAGTAAGGACTTGCCCTCGCCCTCAGCCCCCTTCTCAAGAATGCTTTTCTAGCACAACCTTCCTGGGTTCCCAGATTGGTTCTTGCACTTAGTGGGCCAATCATGCTACCTGCACCGCATCTGATGCTGTGGTATTTGGTGTCCCAACCAATGCAGGCAGGTCACCAGGGTGGCCAATGAGCTCTGAGGAGGCTTGGCACAGACTCGGCCCAATTGAGCTGCTCTGTATTAGATGATGACGAGTGGACCTAATCAGACATCTCTCTTAGCAAACATGAATGCTGTGTGTGCACTCAAACTATAACCCAAATAACTCAGGTTCTCTCCTCTCTGGACCTGAGAGAGCTGAGGACCTGAGCATCTGTGGTTAATGAAAAACAGGAATCCTATTCTGTTCCTTTCCCTTGTGTCCTGGAATCAGCCCCCGTCACCCAAGGAGGTCCAGGTAAGTCTCTTCTGGGCAAGTTGAATAACCCCCTTGATGGAGTATGGTTCTGGGTCTCTGAGAAGTTCTGGGAGACTACAGAGAAATACAAGACACACAAAAATAACCTCACTAGCTCACCAGAGGGACACTGGCCAAGATGCCAATTTTTCTTTAAGATGCCAATATTTAAGTTATTCTTTCCCAAGTTTTTATTGTCTGCTTCCTCGCATCGTTGGGCTAAGAAAAAAAGGTATTGAATATTCTCCCCAAAAGACTCCTGTGAAAAGTAGCTGAAAACTGTCAGAACAGATAAAGCAGAGATTACTGCTTTCTTTCAGGTCTGTTGCCTGATTTCCCTGCTGTGGACAGTAGTGATCTGCCTAGAAACCAGGCATGTGTTAATTTGCATGATTGTGTTAACTAACTAGCAGCCACTCCATCCCAGCCCCAGTATAACCTAAATTAGTTCAACAGGAGTACGTGGTTTAATTCGTACATTATTTACATTTGCTAATAAACAAGCAATTTGAGTTTTAGCTCAAATTTTCTCTTGGGGACAGAGCCAGATCTCTGCTGAGAATTTGACCTGGAGAAATTCACCCTGTGTATTCCTCTCATCCCAGATATCAACTCTGACCCACTCTTTGAGTTTTCATACTGAGAAAGTCTGGGTGGAACTTCTCTCCAGCAACTCCACAACTCCACTCATTGGAAGGATTGATGCTAAAGCCAAAGCTCCAATACTTTGGCCACCTGATGGGAAGAGCCAACTCACTGGGAAAGACCCTGATGCTGGGAAGGCAGACGATGAGATGGTTAGATAGCATCACCGACTCAGTGACATGAACTTGAGCAAACTCTGGGAGATACTGGGACAGGGAAAGCCTGGCATGCTGCAGCCCATGGTCACAAAGAGTCAGATGCAATTGAGTGACCGAATAACAACAGTCCTTAGGCTCAGTCCAGACTTCGGAGGTAAACAGCCCTGTCTAACCCAGGTTCCAGTTAGGGCTCACCTTGGCTACCAAAGGGCCCTGGCTGCCCCTGCCCTGGGAGATCTGGGCTTCCACTGAGCTGAGACCCAGAGCTCTGGAATACCCATTCCCAGATGGGTTTTCTTCCTGTGTCTAATTCTTCTTGGTTTCTTTCTGGCTACCTGCCTAGTTGGTCATGTTTCTTCCTAAAATCGTGCCTGTCTACTCCACCCCTGCGAGCCCCTCTTTCTGAGACTAACATCTCATCATGAACTTAGGAGGTGCCAGATGTAGTCACCCGTAAAATGACCCCAAACAAAGGATCCTTGGAGTCTCCACCACTGAGTTTTGTCCACCTATTAAGTGTGACCACAATCAAAATGCTAGTAATAACACATTAAAAATACTAGTAATAATAGCCAGCATTGATCGTGCTATTTCTTTGTGTCAGGAATTTTGCAGAAGTTAACATTCACATAATTGGATGGTGGAGGAGACAAGCTCAGGAAAGTTAAGCATCTTGCCCTAAGTCACACAGAAAGTCATGAAGAGCTAGAATTTAGTCTGTCTGGATTCAGGCCCCCCATGAAACCATGCTCATGTCACTCACCTCCCACACCTGTTTAATTATCACACCCTGCTGCTTCCTAAGCTCACTTCAGGGCGGGGAGAGCTGGTACCGCTGGCTGACTTAGTTTGGGTGTTAAGGACCAGGGATGGGCATCAGGAAGCCCCCAGACATGACTACAACTGTGTGGGACCCGAGCGTCAGTACTGAGTCCAGTCAGAGAGAGGCCTGAGCCTCACAGCCAGAGACATGTGCTGACTGGACAGAATACTTTGCAGAGATTCCCCACTCTATATGAAAAGAGTATAAACATATATGTGCTGGAATATTACTCAGCCATAAAAACGAATGAAATTGTGCCATTTGCACAATTTTGAATGGACTCAGAGGCTATCATTCAGAGTGAAGTAAGTCAGGAAAGAGAAAAACAAATATGGTTTATTAATGTATATATGTGGAATCTAGAAGAATGGCACAGATGAACTGATGTGCAAAGTAGAAATAGTCACAGATGTAGAGAACAAATATATGGACACCAAGAGGGGAAAAGGGGGGTGGGATGAATTGGAAGATTGGAATAGACATATATACAAAACTATACATAAAATAGGAAACTAATGAGAACCTACCATATCGCACAGGTGATTCTGCTCAGTGCTCTGTGGGGACCTGAATGGGAAGGAAATCAAAAACAAGTGGGGTATGCTGCTGCTGCTGCTAAGTCGCTTCAGTCGTGTCCGACTCTGTGTGACCCCATAGACGGCAGCCCACCAGGCTCCACTGTCCATGGGATTCTCCAGGCAAGAACACTGGAGTGGGTTGCCATTTCCTTCTCCAATGCATGAAAGTGAAAGGTGAAAGTGAAGTCACTCAGTCGTGCCCAACTCTTAGCGACCCCATGGACGGCAACCTACCAGGCTTCTCCGTCCATGGCATTTTCCAGGCAAGAGTACTGGAGTGGGTTGCCATTGCCTTCTCCTAGCTGGTTCGCTTTGCTGTGCAGCAGAAACTAACACAACATTGTAAAGCAACCATACTCCAATAAAAATTTATTTAAAAACCCAGTGAGGTCTGTAGCTCTCCTCTTAGAGATGGCACCCAAGGCACTTTCCCCAAGTGGGCATAACTGCTGTTGAGTCAGGGGATCTGGCTGCCTGATGCCAACTAGAAAGACAGTAGCATCGTACCTCCAGATGACTCTCACACTGCCTCAAATGAACTACAGTCGAAGGTGGTGGTGGAAGCACTGAAGGGGATAAATTCTGGGCTATCATTCAGCTTTCGGAAAAGTTTGTTTCATGCTGGTTGCTACTAAATGCAGTGATGTCATGAGGTATTATGAGACTTACCCACCCCAAACTGCTTTTCTCCACCAAAGGGAACCCAAGAGTGGTGTGTGAGTCTCTGGGTCCCTTCCCTACATGGCTCCTTTGCAGCACCTGAGGCTGGTCCCTGGGCTATAACCACTTTCCTTGGGCATATTCATAAGAGAAAAGAGACCAGCCCCATCAGTGAAGGTCCGTGAGCAGCTCTTCTTTCCCAATACCTCTTCTCTAAAAGGACATGGCACTTCTATTTTACAACAGTTTCAGCCCTGCTCTTCACTACAGTTCCTGGGGCTTGCAAGGGGCTCCTGACCCCGAGGAAAAGTCAGTGACAAGAAGAAGGGAGCTACTAAGGACTGAATGTTTGTGTTCTCTGGAAATTCACATGTTGAAACTCGAACCCCCAAGGTGATGGTAATTGGAAATGAGGATTTGGGATTAATCAGATCATGAGGCTGGGCCCTTGTCTGATGGGATTAGTGCCCTTATAAAAAGAGACACAAAGCTCTCTCCCCCTCTACACGCCCCTCCCCTCACTTCCCCATGTCAGGACACAGAAAGAAGGGAGCTGTCTGCAAGATGGGAGAGTCCTCACTAGAAACTGAACTGGCCAACATCTTGATCTTGGATTTCCAGCATTTGGAACCACGAGAAAATAAGTTTCTGTTGTTTAAATGCCCCAGTCTACACTGTTTTGTTATGGCAGTCCAAGTAGACAGAGACCTGCAGACAGAAGCCGCAGAAGGAGAGAAAACCGGATAGGCAGCATTGGTCTAGATGCTGAGGTGGCCAGCCTGCTCGTGAAAAGGCGGAGCTCTGCAAGTCCTTCTTCCAGCCGTCCCTGCCTGTTTACAGGCAGAAGCAGCAGCTGCCTTCAGCTGGAGGCGTGAAGTGCTCTGAGAGTTCCACCTGCCACACACACCTCCGTGCCACAGTGCTGGGGCTCCCTGCCCCTCGCCTGGCAAGAAGTCTCCCTGCCGAATGGGCTAATGGGTTTGGAGAAAAGAAGACTCTGGGGTACTCACCATCTCAGTTGTTAACAGGGCTTCTCACTTGGTTTTTTGTGTCTGCAAGGACTTTTCTTCAGAGTAATTTAAGCAAGGCAGGAACTCATTGGCTGGTACCTTGACAAGATCACCAAGGTCTTCAGATCTTAGGGTTCAGGAGCGCAACTTGTGAGTTCATGGGAGTTCTGGATGATTGGTTCAGGCTAATCAAACTCATGAAACTGGCTGACAGCTGCTGAGTACATTTTTTTTCCCAAATGGAAAGTATTTTTGAAAGACGAAATTACTAACTCAAGGCAAGGTCACAGAGCGAGGCATGGGAAGATTTTTAATGGTTGATGTTATCAAGCTGTAATGAGCCTTTGCCTTAATGAAGAGCACCTCCCAGTGGGCCAGAAGACCTGGGACCAATCAAAGCACCCACCCCTCTGGCCAGGGCCATAGACAAATAGGAGCTCTTCAACTTGTTCTTCATCTTTATGCTTTTAAATATCCCAAGTAGAGCAACGACTCATTTCTATCATTAATGTGGTACTGTTTCCATGATTAGTATTTTAATCAGTTCAGTTCAGTTGCTAAGTCGTGTCCAACTCTTTGCGACCCCATGGACTGTGCACACCAGCCTTCCCTGTCCATCACCAACTCCCAGAGCTTGCTCAAATTCATGTCCATCAAGTTGGTGATACCATCCAACCATCTCATCCTCTTCTCCTCCTGCCTTCAATCTTTCCCAGCATCAGGGTCTTTTCCAATGCTATTTACTATTTATATCATTTACTATTACAATGCTACTTACTATTTATCTCGGATCAATGACATTCAGATGCCTCTGGGGAGTCTCTCTCAGCTAATCTGAGCACACTCCAAGTTATCTCTTCAGCAGATGGCTAGTCTCATCCGTGGGTCTTTGGACCTTCAATTTCAGTTAGTGGCATTCCCCAACTCCCTTCCCATGCCATTCTCTCTGGGATACAGTGATGAAATAATGCAAAGTTTAATAAATATGAGATTGACAGGAAAGAAAATAATTGGAGAGGTTCTGGTTGGACTTGAAGTAGGTCGACTCAACTTCCTCTTATCTCAGTTTAGAACTGGGTGCCAAGGTCTCTCATCAGTCAAGGCTGGGTCTTCTTTTTTTAATTCTTATTTTATTCTTCCTTTTTGGCCACACCAAATGGCATGTGGGATCTTAGTTCCCCCAACCAGGGATCAAACCCTGGCCCTTTGCAGTGGAAACTTGGACCAGTCTTAATCACTGGACCACCGGGGAAATCCCGAGGTTGGGTCTTATTACTGATTGGTCCTGCAAAACTACAGCTATTTTCACACACACCATTCCCCCCACAGCTGGCAGAGAGAAATGAAGCACATGCACAGAGATGAAGAAGCAGGAAACTGCACATTGCTTGTAGAGAGACGGTTACCCGCTGTGCGCCTGCAGGCACAGCCCGAGGCGGTGGGCGGGGAGCAAGGGATAAAAGGTGACTCCTCTTGCAGGTGGTCCTGCTCTAGTGTCAGCATTGTTAGGCTGCCCATGTGGCTCAGCTGGTAAAGGATCCACCTACAATGAGGGAGACCTGGGTTCGATCCCTAGGCTGGAAAGATCCCCTGGAGAAGGGAAAGTCTACCCACTCCAGTATTCTGGCCTGGAGAATTCCATGGACTGCATGGGGTCACAAAGAGTTGGACATGACTGAGCAACTTTCACTAAGTAAGGTCATTAAGGACACTGAAAGCACCGACTATTCTACCCTCTGCTGCTGCTGCTAAGTCACTTCAGTCGTGTCCGACTCTGTGCGACCCCATACGGCAGCCCACCAGGCTCCCCCTTCCCTGGGATTCTCCAGGCAAGAACACTGGAGTGTGTTGCCATTTCCTTCTCCAATGCGTGAAAGTGAAAAGTGAAAGTGAAGTCACTCAGTCGTGTCCGACCTCTAGTGACCCCATGGACTGCAGCCCACCAGGCTCCTCCGTCCATGGGATTCTCCAGGCAAGAGTACTGGAGTGGGGTGCCATTGCCCTCAAAGACTGGCAATTCCAGAAAAGTTTGGTGTTTTGGAGACTGATCTAACCTGGTCATGACCTTTGCCCAGGCCCTGCTTCCTATACCTTGTAGACTGCTTAAAGAGATGCTCAAATGTCTACCCTTCTGCCACTCCTGTATTGAATGAAAGCTAAAGTAATTTCTTTGCACTTCAGTCCTCCTTTCCAATAAATGCCTGTCTATTCTCTGAAAGTATAAGTGGATTCGGGGATTTTTTGACCCACCATAACTCTAAGAAAAACTCAGTATTTGTTATTCTCGGTCTTAATGCCTGCTCATGGTGATTTTAACTCTGCGCTTTAAAA
Organism: Bos indicus x Bos taurus; assembly: GCF_003369695.1. Classification (NCBI taxonomy): domain Eukaryota; kingdom Metazoa; phylum Chordata; class Mammalia; order Artiodactyla; family Bovidae; genus Bos; species Bos indicus x Bos taurus. Next base: position 67,119,649 of record NC_040092.1, read on the forward strand.
TGGCTGTGGTATTTTAATAATACAATCTTCTTTCTGGTATTGTGGAAACATTACATTATTCAATGTATCCAATTGCAATGCATTTTTCTTTGCCCTTGTGGTGCATTATTACTGTGTACTCTTCACAGAAGTATAATTTGGGGAGCAATTTTCCAGCAAACCGTTGAAGGCGTTGTGTTACAAATGGAGTTGACGTGTTGCTCTGCTCATGGAACCGCACTGAAAGGCCGAGAGCCTTTCTCAGGGTGAACACTGTCGTGGTGAAGTGACCCTAGTGGAACCCCAACCTCCCACCTTGCTCTCTCCAGTCAGCCCTGCTCCACCTCAGGGCTCTGACTTCCAAAGTCAGCTTCTGGTACCCAAGATGCACGGCCACATACAGGGCCCTGGCTGACTGTCTTCCTGAAGCTATTTTGTCTTTAGCGTGGGGTTTCTCTTTGGCAAGGTCAACTTTGTCATCTCCGACAACTGGGTTTGGCTTTCTCAAATACAGAACTCATGCACGTGGTCAACAGATTGCTTTCGACCCACAATTGTGGGGTTTTTATTTTTTTAATTACAAAATTTCAAAACCATTAAAAAAATTATTGTCCAAGTTTGAAACTTAGGAGTTTGCACTTCCAGGACTCCCAGATTATCTCAGCAGTTATGCCACTAAATGAAGGTTTTCCTCTTCGAGGAAGAAGCATCTTCTCCAGGTCCTCATAGACCCCACTAGTCCCTCCTGACAAACTGTGAGATCTTCACAGGTAATTATGCCTGACTATTTTTGCAAGCATTTAAGACTGCAACCTCAGCTTTTATAGCTGTGATAGGTAGAATGCTAAGAGCCATCCACCAAATTCCAGCTCTCTTGGGTACATACCTATCCCCTTATAGAATCCTCTTTCTTGGAGTGTAGGTAGCACCTGTGAACAGCAAGATCAAACCAGTCAAGCCTAAAGGAAATCAACACTGACTATTCATTGGAAGGAGCGATGCTGAAGCTGAAGCTCCAATACTTTGGCCATCTGATGCAAAGAGCTGACTCACTAGAAAAGACCCTGATGCTGGGAAGATTGAGGGCAGGAGGAAAAGGGGGCAGAAGAGCATGAGATTTCTGGATGACATCAATGACTCAATAGATGTGAGTTTGAACAAACTCTGGGAGAGTGAAGGACAGGGAAGCCTGGTGTGCTGTAGTCCATGGAGTTGTAGAGTCAGACACACCTGAGTGACTAAACAACAACAGCAGCCCCCTCTGACTGGTGGCAATGTGTTTTGCTGATATAATTAAGATTTTTAGTCAGCTGACTTTGAGTTAATTAAAAGGGAGATTATTCTAGGTGAGCCCACCCTAATTAGGTGAGCCCTTAAAAGAGACAAGTTCAGTTCAGTTCAGTTCATTCGCTCAGTCGTGTCCGACTCTTTGTGACCCCATGAACCTCAGCACGCAAGGCCTCCCTGTCCATCATCCACTCCCGGAGTCCACCCAAACCCATGTCCATTGAGTCGGTGATGCCATCCAACCATCTCATCCTCTGTCGTCCCCTTCTCCTGCCCTCAATCTTTCCCAGCATCAGGGTCTTTTCCAATGAGTCAGCTCTTCGCATCAGGTGGCCAAAGTATTGGAGTTTCAGCTTCAACATCAGGCCTTCCAATGAACATTCAGGACTGATCTCCTTTAGGATGGACTGGTTGGATCTCCTTGCAGTCCAAGGGACTCTCAAGAGTCTTCTCCAGCACCACAGTTCAAAAGCATCAATTCTTCAGTGCTCAGCTTTCTTTATAGTCCAACTCTCACATCCATACATGACTACTGGAAAAACCATAGCTTTGATTAGATGGACCTTTGTTGGCAAAGTAATGTCTCTACTTTTTTAATATGGTATCTAGGTTGGTCATAACTTTTCTTCCAAGAAGTAAGTGTCTTTTTATTTCATGGCTGTAGTCACCATCTGCAGTGATTTTGGAGCCCCCAAAATAAAGTCCACCACTGTTTCCACTGTTTCCCCATCTATTTCCCATGAAGTGATGGGACCGGATGCCGTGATCTTTGTTTTCTGAATGTTGAGCTTTAAGCCAACTTTTTCACTCTCCTCTTTCACTTTCATCAAGAGGCTTTTTAGTTCCTCTTCACTTTCTGCCATAAGGGTGGTGTCATCTGCATATCTGAGGTTATTGATATTTCTCCCGCTAATCTTGATTCCAGCTTGTGCTTCTTCCAGCCCAGCATTTCTCATGATGTACTTTGCATAGAAGTTAAATAAGCAGGGTGACACTATACTGCCTTGAGGTACTCCTTTTCCTATTTGGAACCAGTCTGTTGTTCCATGTCCAGTTCTAACTGTTGCTTCCTGACCTGCATACAGGTTTCTCAAGAGCCAGGTCAGACGGTCTGATATTCCCATCTCTTTCAGAATTTTCCACAGTTTATTGTGATCCAGACAGTCAAAGGCTTTGGCATAGTCAATAAAGCAGAAATAGATCTTTTTCTGGAACTCTCTTGCTTTTTCCATGATCCAGCAGATGTTGGCAATTTGATCTATGGTTCCTCTGCCTTTTCTAAAACCAGCTTGAACATCTGGAAGTTCATGGTTTACATATTATTGACCTGGCTTGGAGAATTTTGAGCATTACTTTGCTAGCATGTGGGATGAGTGCAATTGTGCGGTAGTTTGAACATTCTTTGGCATTGCCTTTCTTTGGGACTGGAATGAAAACTGACCTTTTCCAGTCCTGTGGCCACTGCTGAGTTTTCCAAATTTGCTGGCATATTGAATGCAGCACTTTCACAGCATTATCTTTTAGTATTTGAAATAGCTCAACTGGAGTTCCATCACCTCCACTAGCTTTGTTCATAGTGATGCTTCCTAAGGCCCACTTGACTTCGAATTCCAGGATGTCTGGCTCTAGATGAGTGATCACACCATTGTGATTATCTGGGTCGTGAAGGTCTTTTTTGTATAGTTCTTCTGTGTATTCTTGCCACTTCTTCTTAATATCTTCTGCTTCTGTTAGGTCCATACCATTTCTGCCCTTTATTGAGCCCATCTTTGCAAGAAATGTCCCCTTGGTATCTCTAATTTTCTTGAAGAGAGCTCTAGTCCTTCCCATTCTATCGTTTTCCTCTATTTCTTTGCATTGATCACTGAGGAAGGTTTTCTTATCTCTTCTTGCTATTCTTTGGAACTCTGCATTCAGCTGGGTATATCTTTCCTTTTCTCCTTTGGTTTTCGCTTCTCTTCTTTTCACAGCTATTTGTAAGGCCTCCCCAGACAGCCATTTTGCTTTTTTGCATTTCTTCTCCATGGGGATGATCTTGATCCCTGTCTCCTGTACAATGTCATGAACCTCCGTCCATAGTTCATCAGGCACTCTGTCTTTCAGATCTAGTCCCTTAAATCTATTTCTCACTTCCACTGTATAATCATAAGGATTTGATTTAGGTCATACCTGAGTGGTCTAGCGGTTTTCCCTACTTTCTTCAATTTAAGTCTGAGTTTGGCAATAAGGAGTTCATGATCTGAGCAACAGTCAGCTGGAGAAGGGAATGGCAAACCACTTCAGTATTCCTGCCTTGAAGAACCCCATAAACAGTATGAAAAGGGACAAGAAATGTCAGCAGATGCTCTCCTACTGGCCTTGAAGAAATAAGTACCTGAGGGCAGCCTTGAGGGGAGTGACTCCCGGCTGAGAGTGAGTAAGAAAATGGGGCCACAATGCCACAACCACAAAGGACTAAATACTGACAGTAGCCTGACTTAGCTGAGAAGAGGACCCTGAGCCTCATATGAGATCACAACCCCAGCTGACAGATGGACTTCAGTGGATGGGACCCCAAGCAGAGGATCTAGCCGACCTACCCGAGGCTCCCAACCCACAGGATTGTGTGATTTGCATTGCTGTAAACTACTAACTTTGTGGCAAGTGGTTATGCAGCAAAGAAAAACTAATTCAAAAACTTACCTGTTAGAGCATTGCTTTCATACTTGTACTCATACCCCTGTGGCTGCTGCTAAGTCGCTTCAGTCGTGTCCGACTCTGTGTGACCCCATAGACTGCAGCCCACCAGGCTCCTCTGTCCATGGGATTCTCCAGGCAAGAACACTGGAGTGGGTTGCCATTTCCTTCTCCAATGCCTGAAAGTGAAAAGTGAAAGTGAAGCCGGTCAGTCGTGTCTGACTCTTCAAGACCCCATGGACTGCAGCCCACCAGGCTCCTCCGCCCATGGGATTTTCCAGGCAAGAGTATGGAGTGGGGTGCCATCGCCTTCTCTGACTCATACCCCTAGCCACGCCTGAATTACAGGAACTGCTTTCACTTAAGACCAAGAAACACATGACAGAGAATACTCTGTTACCTCCAAAGATAAGTGGAGGAGGTGCAAATGCCTGACGGACAAGCTTGATCTAAGAGAGAATCATGATATCAGTGCTGTGAAATGTTCTTAGCTATCACCTGGTCTAGCTCTCGCTCCCATTTTCAGATGAAGAAACTGAGGCCCAGAAGTTAAGTGATGTAGCCAAGGTCCCATGCCTTGATAATTTTTACTCACATTTCCTATAGTTGGCATAAACCTTATAAATTCTTGATTTATAAAAACTCCTGCATCTGGTGGTGGCTAAATACAGGGAGGCCTGAGGAGGTTGATTACAGAAAGTTACTCTTTGCTTGAGGAATCAGTAGGTAAATGGTTGATGCTGTATTAGATCTAAATGGTTATTAATTGAACAAATACCTGTATCTCAAGCATTGTCAGAAGCAGCTGAGAAAACAACGAAGTAGGACATGTGGTCACTGCCTTTAAGGCTTTTCTCATCTTCTCCATGAGAAAGCTCACTGCTTTCAATTTAGATAACACAGGGGCTGAACAAAGAGCAAGGCAGGACAGGCAACACATATTTGACACACATTTTCTGGTCGTTCTGCTGAAGACTGGAAACGCACCCCCCCCCCAGTCACCCCGACTCTCAAACTCCTTCAGTCAGTGCAGTGCCTAACCATCAAACATACTTCTGAATCTGCATTCTGCCATCGTTCTTTCAAATGCAGGATACAGCTCAGTAGTGAGCACAAAGCGGATTGTGCCGGAGATATGAGCAGCAGGGATTCAGCAAAGGGTAAGCTGTGGCTTGTGCTAAAGAAAAGGCAGTGATAAGCCTGTAGTGGATCCTCTTCAGATGTCCGTGGCCTGTGGAGAGAGCTGAGACGCGGCCCCCATGCCAGGAGCCTTGATGGTGAGAGAGAGCCTCACCGCTCTCAGCCACCAGCTCCTGCTTGGTTTTACCTTCGAAACGCTCAATCTTGTGTTTAAGGAAAAACTGTTTCCCTCAGCTCCTTGGTTTCAGGCAGGGTCACGCCCTAAACAACAGGGACAGCTGCCTCCTCTATTATTAACCGTCTCTAAGGATAGAGACTCTGAGTCTTCCTTGGCCATCTCTTCTGCCCGCCCCACCCCGCACCAGCTGTGCTGGTTGCCCCATGTCCATCCCGGCCCCACTGTTCGCTGACCTACCATCTCCAACCACTTGGAACCAATAACCAATTGCAACTCACTACAGTTCTGTCCCTAGGTCCAAACAGTGACACAGCTGGGTGAATTCTGTTCCTTAAAGATTGGCATTTGCCCTTTTGAATCATAGCTATCATGACCATTGGTTCCTATGATCACCCTGGGGGTGGAGGTGCCCCAAGTCTTTCCAGCATCATCCTCCAAACTGTATGGGGTTTGAAACTCCATTCTCTGGAGTTTCAGCTGGCCACATGTCTTTTCAGCTCAAATCTCTATTCCTCTATCTTTTCTGTCACTTTGTGACCCAGTGTGGGCCTGCGGCATATGAGTAGAAGTGATGTGCCCAATTCCAGGTCGGCTTCCACCTGAGGATGGGCCACGTGCCCTGGGTTTCCCCCACCGTCGTCCCCCTTACTAAGCAGCCAAGATGCAGTCACATGGTCAGGATGGCTGAGCCAACTGGCCAGTAAACAAAATTGAACTATCCACCTGTGGACTCTGATGTGAAAGAGAAATAAGTGTCTATTTGTTTTCAACTGAAGTATAATTGTTGTTCAGTCACTAAGTAGTGTCTGATTCTTTGCGACTCCATGGACTGCAGCATGCCAGACTCCCATGTCCTTTACTATCTCCCAGAGTCTGCTCAAACTTATGTCCATTGAGTCGGTGATGTCATCCTATCATCTCGTCCTCTGCCAACCCCTTCTCCTCCTGCCTTCAATCTTTCCTAACATCAGGGTCTTTTCCAATGAGTCAGCCATTCTCATCAGGTGGCCAAAGTATTGGAGCTTCAGTTTCAGCATCACTCCTTCCAATGAGTATTCAGGGTTGTTTAGGATTGACTGGTTTGATCTCCTTGCAGCCCAAGGGACTCTCAAGAGTTTTCTCTAGCACCATGCTTCACAAGCATCAGTTCTTCAGCACTCAGCCTTCTTTATGGTTCAACTCTCTCAAACACACATGACTACTGGAAAAACCATAGCTTTGACTGTACAGACCTTTGTCAGCTAACTGATGTTTTTGCTTTTAAATATGCTGTCTAGGTTTGTCATTGCTTTTCTTCCAAGGAGCAAAGTGTGTTAGCCCCTCAGTCGTGTCTGACTCTGCAACCCCATGGACTGTAGCTTGCCAGGCTCCTTTGTCCATGGAATTCTACAAGCAAGATTATTGGAGTGCATAGCCATTCCCTTCTCCAGGGGATCTTCCCGACTCAGGGATTGAACCTGAGTCCCCTGTATTGCAGGCAGATTTTTTTACTGTCTGAGCCACAAGCAAGCATCTTTTAATTTTGTGGCTATAGTTACTGTCTGCAGTGATTTTGGAGCCCAAGAAAAGAAAACCTGTCACTGCTTCTACTCCCCCCGCCCCCATTTGGCATGAAGTGATGGGACCAGATGTCATGATCTTAGTTTTTTGAATGTTGAGTTTTAAACCAGTTTTTTCACTCTCCTCTTTCACCCTCATCAAGAGGCTCTTAAGTTCGTCTTCACTTCCTGCCATTAGAGTGGTATCATCTGCCTATCTGAGGTTGTTGATATTTCTCCCAGCAGACTTGATTCCAGTTTGTGATTCATTCAGCCTGGCATTTCCCATGATGTACTCTGCATAGCAGTTAAATAAGCAGGGTGACAGTATACAGTCTTGCCATATGCCTTTCCCAATTTGGAACCAATCAGTTGTTCCATATTTGGTTCTATCTGTTGCTCCTTGACCTGCATATAGGTTTCTCAGGAAACAGGTAAGGTGATCTGGTATTCCACCTTATATAGGTATGATTAATGCCCCCCAAATGCACAGAACTTTGGGGTTCTCCTCACTGAGTTTTGACATTTGTAGGTCCACATGTAACCATCATACCAAACAGGATATAGAATATTAACAGCCGTGTTATTTAAACCACTGTGTTTGGCGATTTCTTTGTTACAGCAGCTAACGAGTGGCCTAACACCTCATACATGTTCTCTGCTTCCAGTTCTCTGATGTGTATTTAAGTAGATCTTCCTTGACAGCCAAGTTAGATATTTTGACTCCTGCTGCAAAGCCCGGAGACCTCCTTATTGCCACTGTCATAAAATCAACCCACTGACTTTTAATAGAATTAGCCCTTTTTTTCTCTTAGCTAGGAACTGTCCTTTCTTATGCTAGACAGGATGGCTTCTAACTTGATGCCATCTGCAGTCAGATTTTGATAGCATTCCAGGAAGTCTGTGATCAATTATTCAAAGTGGTCCTGACACTCCCTTGATACCATACATTTTAATTCTTTTTTGGAAAAAGATGGAAGTAACTGATGAAAACTTTTAACTACTGTTCTAGAGCCACACCAAAATTTGTAGGCACTATCTCTAAGGGCTAAATTTTATTTTACTGTAATAAATGGTCTATACTGTGCTTACAAGTTTGATGTGAGAAATCACAGTTGGAAAATTGCTTGCTTTTTAATGTTGTTATAGAAGAACCGGGAGTGACCTGCCCAGGAAACCCTTAATTGAAGTAATGGCTTGTGATCAAATGCCACACCCACCAATTATTCCTGCCCTAAAGAAGATAAAGGCAGTCAGATACTTTGAAGCCAATGTCCCAGAATGACATGAGCCTATGTGTCCACCTCCCAAAAAGAAGAGGAGAGGTTAACATTTGCTGAGACCTATGGGAAAAAATTAATTCATAAGCAGAGGGCTGAAACAAATGAAATATTTTTTTGTTTTGCCCAGAGAATAAAGGAGCAGAAAGTCTGTTCTATACAAGTCTCCTGGAGTCTTGAAATTTCTTAATCATGGTTTATTACAAAAAGAACCAACTACTAGACCTGATGCAGAAGAGAGAGTCACCCCTGCTTTCAGGAAGTGCCTCTTCCAGTGGGGCTAAGGCCACCAACAGGGTGAATGTGTTCCAGCTGTCTGGTCCTGCCTAGCTTCTGGCCCAGGGCTTTATCCCATACCTGCCTCTGCTCACTATAAAGCCAACTCCACACCTCAACTGTGATCAGAGCTGGTAACGGCTACAGTGTTCCTGGATGGATCTGTCCCAGCCCTGCTTCTCTGCCAGGCTGGCACTCAGAGGTGGGCAGATGCCTTGCTCCTGGCCTAGGAGGAGGAAGGGAGCTACTGTCTGCCCAGATGTCCACTGGGACCAGCCAGGTTCACCGCCAGCCATTCACGGGGAAGAAACCTACTCCACTGTTTTGCCTGGGAAATCCCGTGGACAAAGGAGACTGGAGGGCTACAGTCCATGGATTGCAAAAGAGTCGAACATGACTGAGCTACTAAACAACTCCAAGGGCAGAACTAGGGCATCTGGATGGATGGTTCCCAAAACACCTTTCAGTTTAATATGAAAAAATTTCCCATCATTCTGAGTGATGACTGAATGAATGAATTCCTCATCCCTGGTCATGTCCAAGTAGACGTTGCATGATCTTCCACCAAGAGATTTAGACAAGGGAGCCTCACTGTGGGTGGGAAGATGGATTGTGATTTCTAAAACCTCTTCTTGCTGGGGGTAGGCTGCCTCTCTGTTCCACAGAGAACTCTCCCCTTAGTCCTGCAGTGCTCTGACTTTCATTGAGGCACCCACCCTAGGCTTGGTGTTGGCCCAGATTCGGGACAAACTATGACCTCAGCCCTGTGACCACTCAGGAGCTGGATCCCACCACACAGAGATTTGGAGCGAAGAAGCAGAACCCCTGGTCCAAGCTGGGCATTGCAGTTGTGAGATCTGGGATGCACACTTGTTTCTGAAATCAGTCCACCGTTGTGAACTCTGGTCCTGCGATGGAGTCCTGGTCTTATCTCTGTCTGATCTCTGGTGGGCTAAGAGGGGAACCTGTGCAGGAAAGGGGGTGGGAGTAGGTACCTTCAATCTATTAATACCTGTACACTCCAGGTCAGGGGCAGATAAGAACAAACACTGAATCCCCAAGCCTGCTTGTACACGCACATATACGGAATCCATCCACCAAGTCCAGGCCTTGAGTCATCACAACCTTGAAGAGGGTCCGTGAATCCACCAAGATCATACTCACCGACTCACAAGTGCAACATTGAGCCCAGAAGCCAGAGAGAGGTAGGCAGACAGAGCAAGATGAGTCCCAGCGAGCCCCGGCCATAGAACTGGGGTCCCCTCAGGATCCACAACAGGACACTAGCCAGGGTCCATCTAGAACCTGTGGCTGACCGCGACCAGAGCCTCTCCCAGCAGGAAGATCCTGTTCCAGCCACTAAAGGCCCAGCAGGGAGCAGACATGTTCCTGACTGCTATCAGGCCCTTGCTGTAATCAACTGTCTGTGATCCCAGGATCCTAGGGATGAAAACTAAACACAGGATGAGGGGTGAGACCAGGCTACTCCTGACAACAAACGGATAAAGAGGCAAAATTTTATGTTCACTAATGTACATGTGCACAGGCAAAAAAAAAAAAAAAAAAACCTAGAGGCTTAACTACATCAGTGTGGTTATTTTAGGTGGTGGGATTATGGCTAATTTTTATTTTTTTGTCTGCTTTTCTGCACATCTCAAATTTGCTGCAATGAATATGTATTATGGCTATAATCTGTAAAAGGTTAGTTTTAAAATTCATATGGAATTACGATTTTATGGTCGTCATTTTGCAATCAAAGCTATTTTGCTTACACGTGGAAGTTTCGTTTTCACTGTTCCTCCTTTATGCTTTTTCCCATGTCTATTTTTACCTCCCTGCTTTCAACGCTCTAATAGGACAGCTATCTTCTCCAGTCAGGCACTCTGGGTGTGTGGGTTTAAGTGGCACATGTGCAGAGAAAACGATTCCAACAGCACAGGACATGCAGGTTCCGCTTCCTGATCCCACGCATACTCTGTTCCTCGGTCTCTTCAATGCTGTTCCTGCAGGCAGGACCACCTTCGCCACTTACCTCTGCAAACCCAATCCTACATTTTCTTCCATTCTCTGTCAAAAATTCTGCTCCTATAGAAACTGTACACAACTCAGTGCATCCCTTCATGCATAAAATAATTCTGGGGCGCTGTCCACATGCCAGACACTGCTGTGCTCAGGTTGGGACACATAGTCACAAATACACCCAGCCCCAACCTTCCCCTTTAGAATGGAATCCTACAAACAGCAGGCTGAGGGGGTTACCGACAAGCCCTTGGGATTGGCTACTGCAGCTTGCTCTGTGGGGGAGCAGAGGTCTACAGCGTTGAGAGGGATCGGTTCAGTTCAGTTCAGTCACTCAGTGATGTCCAACTCTTTGTAACCCCATGAATTGCAGCACCCCAGGCCTCCCTGTCCATCACCAACTCCCGGAGTTCACTCAAAGTCGAGTCAGTGATGCTATCCAGCCATCTCATCCTCTGTCTTCCCCTTCTCCTCCTGCCCCCAATCCCTCCCAGCATCAGAGTCTTTTCCAATGAGTCGACTCTTCATATGAGGTGGCCAGAGTACTGGAGTTTCAGCTTTAGCATCATTCCTTCCAAAGAAATCCCAGGGCTGATCTCCTTTAGAACGGACTGGTTGGATCTCCTTGCAGTCCAAGGGACTCTCAAGAGTCCCTCCAACACCACAGTTCAAAAGCATCAAATCTTCGGCGCTCAGCTTTCTTCACAGTCCAACTCTCACATCTATACATGACTACTGGAAAAACCATAGCCTTAGACTAGACAGACCTTTGTGGACAAAGTAATGTCTCTGCTTTTGAATATGCTATCTAGGTTGGTCATAACTTTCCTTCCAAGGAGTAAGCGTCTTTTAATTTCATGGCTGCAGTCACCATCTGCAGTGATTTTGGAGACCAAAAAAATAAAGACTCTCACTGTTTCCACTGTTTCCCCATCTATTTCCCATGAAGTGATGGGACCAGATGCCATGATCTTTGTTTTCTGAGTGTTGAGCTTTAAGCCAACTTTTTCACTCTCCTCTTTCACTTTCATCAAGAGGCTTTTTAGTTTCTCTTCACTTTCTGCCATAAGGGTGGTGTCATCTGCATATCTGAGGTTATTGATATTTCTCCCGGAAATCTTGATTCCAGCTTGTGCTTCTTCCAGCCCAGTGCTTCTCATGATGTACTCTGCATAGAAGTTAAATAAGCAGGGTGACAATATACATCCCTGACGTACTCCTTTTCCTATTTGGAACCAGTCTGCTGTTCCATGTCCAGTTCTAACTGTTGCCTCCTGACCTGCATATAGGTTTCTCAAGAGGCAGGTCAGGTGGTCTGGTATTCCCATCTGTTTCAGAATTTTCCACAGTTTATTGTGATCCACAGAGTCAAAGGCTTTGGCATGGTCAATAAAGCAGAAATAGATCTTTTTCTGGAACTCTCTTGCTTTTTCGTTTTTTTGTTGAGAGTGATACAAACCAGTGATTGTCACAGCAACAGCCAAGATCATTAGATCACACAACATTCTCTTACAGACATGTGTGTATACACATGTCTCTGTATGTACATGTATATAGACATACTACAAATCATTGCAGTTACCTTAAAAGCGTTATCCTAGCACAGCTAACAGTTACTGAGGACGAAGCATGTGCCAAGCCCAGTGTAAGTACTTTTACATGTACAACCTCATTTGCTCTCACAATAACCCTGCACTGTATGTTGAAAGGGTCTAGACCACAGACACGGAGATGGGGCTCCCCCGTCACAGCGTGGGAGCGTGGCCCGGGCAGGGCAACGAGGGTCCAGCGAACAGTCGTCTTCTGGCACTGCCTTTCCTCTGCATCTTGCTGTGAGGGCTCTGCGCTCCTTATATAACAGTTGCTTAGGCAATGCCTGCGAGCGGCTTGTTCTCTGCTTGTTCCTGTTTGCGTATCTTGTCTCAGCTTGGCTGTGAGCTCCCCGGGTGAAAGGGACCACTTCTGACAGTTACGATGGTCAGTGCTCAGCACAGCGCTGGATACAGAGGTTGATTTGCGGTGCTCCGAAGAAATCAATTATCATGTTTGTTTCCACGCTGGCTTTATAATCAAGGGACTTTATAATCTAAATGTACCTTGCTGAAATCGAAGGCTAGTTCTGTGGCTCTTCCCTTCGGGTTGATAGGCAATCAGATGCAGTGGAGAACTAGGCGACTATACACATGAAATGCCTGATTAAACAGCGCTGAGGATCAGTAGGAAGACTCATACGCGTAGAAATACACAGATGGGGGGTGTGTGTGTGTGTATTGAGTACACAGGGCGCTACAGGACACGTTCACCTTATCTATATTTGTATCAAAGCTGGAGTTAGCTTCCTGAAGTCCGTTTTCCTCTTCTTTAGGCCTTCTGAAGGATTCATCCACCAAATAACTAAATTATGTCTTGGTAGCTAAACAAATTATGCAAAATTATACGCCATGAATATTTTATCATTCTAAACCCTGAAGCCAGACTCCAGACATTTTTATGTCTGCAGCAACCCGTATCATACCCAGATGAATTCAGCTAAAGACAAATGACTTCTTTCAAAAACTTACCTTTCTTTTCCTTGTTGCATTTCTCCTTAAGGATGTCTCAAAGGTTTTATAGTATATAGGTCCTGAGAGTAAATGAACTCCATCTTCCTCTTAGCTGGCTAAAGCCTGGGATTGTGCCTAGCAAAACTCTTGAAATATACACAAAATTGATCAAGGTTAACAGTGGTCTACGTTGGGTGTGCACTGAACAGCTATAATACGAATAAACAGCTGACGATGGTCCCAGGTCCAACTGGTTCCATGCGCTTCTTTTAGTCTTAGAATGTTGAAATTGCCTACAAAATACATTTTTCTAAATAACGAGGCTTTAGTTACCCAGGAATAAGAACTGCAGCTAGATGTGATGTCTGTGTGAAGGAAAATCAGAACTGCTTGGTACTTTTCTTCTTGTTCTCATTTACCTTTGCTAGTTTGGATCTGCCTCTTCTGGTTTTAAAAGAAAGAGCTACCTTAGGAAGGTTCATGGCTGTGTTCTCAAAGAGACCGGCAGAAGAAAAGGACGAAGCTGTAAGTTAATAAGGCTCTGCTGGGCCCTCTCCTTGGTCCCTGGGATGCGGAGCCTTGCAGGTTAATGCTTCAGGTTGAGCAACTTGGCTGGGCGTCGGAGGAGGGGGGGGGGTGCAGATCTGTCTCTCCCCACTTCCCTCCAACTGTTTTATGCTCAGAGAGGAACCAAACAGCGCAGGAAAATGAGCACGTGCCTCCAGCCAGGGGCTGACAAAGAACGCCAAAAAAAAAAAAAAAGAAAAAGAAAAAATGGAGGCAGTTGATTTTGTTGGGGTGATGGAATTCTGGGGGCTGCCTTCTTCTAGTCTTACAATTTCATTTGTGCAAGAAACAATTTCTTTTTCAGAGCATGACTGACTCAGGGGAGCACCCTGGAAGTCATAAACATCTTTTCTATCTAATTAGCAGGCTGGGTTTCCAGAGATAGCGTTCCCTTCTGCTTTCCCAGGAAAGGGCCAAAAAAAAACCCACCACAGGCTTGTTACTCAGAGGCCAGTGGCAGATCCCTGACTGCCCTCTGAGACAACCTAGCTCTGGGCACAAGCCCCAGAATGTGTCCAGGAACAGGTCACACGGAGATGGGAGAGCACCCGTGGGGGTACCTCTTCTCATCTCCTGTGTCAAACCTGCCCAAAGCTCAAAGCAAAAGAGGATGCGGGCAGCCCCTATGGGTGAGTGGAAGGAACAGAGGGGCCAGGCATGAGGGCAGGAATCCTCATGGCTGCTTTTATGAGCCACATGACCTTTAACCAGTTACTTGAGCCTGGCTGGGCCTCAGTGTTTTTATCTTTAAAACGGCCAAATGTTCTACTCACTTCCCAGGATTGATGTAAGCGTGAAACAAAATAATTGCTTGAAAACGCTGAATAGGGTGTCCGTAGCACAGGAGATGCTTCACAGCTGAGGGGCTCTCGGGATGAGCACCGTGGTAACTGATTCTGTCCTTATAGTGACCCCACGTCCCCTGAATATGAAATGTACACCACTGCCCATGTATTCTTTTCACCCACATCCCTCTCCCCTCCCCCACATTCAGAAACTGGCTCAGAAAGGGACTTCATAAAGGCATTCATACCCAGGAATAAAGATCTGATAAGTTTACCTTTTCCTAGGAATATTTGCATTTTAATTGGGAATTAAAACAAAATCATTTCTAGCAGTGCCATTTTAGGTCTCAGCAAGCTAATAGGAGAGGCATGTTGCTTTGGTTTGTTTTGTTTGTTTGCAGAATGGGTGATAAAGAATTCTTCAGTGACCTCTCAAAATTATGCAAATTGATATGTCTTTAAATGGCTTGAGCCTCTAAATTTAACTACCAGCTTATACACACACACACACACACACACACATACACACAGAGGATAGAAGAACATAATGAATGACACCGAGAGAATGTCACCAGCAAAATCCAGACTGTGAGAGCTTCCATGGGACAAGTAATATTTTTTAAAAATTAATTGCAAGGAAGAGAGAGAAATGTTAGGAAAACATGTAGATTAAGAGATGTAAACCACACATTTAACCAGTCACAAGGTGTGGATCTTCACTGCATGCATGCGTGCATGCTAAGTCAATTTAGTCGTGTCCAACTCTTTGTGACCCCATAGACTGTAGCCCGCAAGGCTCCTCTGTCTGGGATTTTCCAAGCAAGAATACTGGAGTAGGTTGCCATGCCCTCCTCTGGGGATCTTCCCGACCTAGAGATCGAACCTGAGTCTCCTGCATTGGCAGGCAGATTCTTTACCACTAATGCCACCTGGGAAGCCCAATGTCTTGTTTAAAACATAGAGTTCTTATTTTTGATACACATACTGACATAGTTATTAATAAAAAAGTTTGTGATAGTAAATTTTATGTGTCAATTTAGCTAGGTTATGATGCCCAGTAGTCTAGTCAAATATCAGTCTAGATGTTGCTGTGAAAGTAATTCTTTACAGGTGATTAACATTTCAGTTAGTAGACTTTGAGTAAAGCTGATTGCCCTCTGTAATGTGAGGGCTTGATCTAATCAGTTGACACCCTTAAAACCAAATACTGAGATTTCCAGAAGAAGAAATTCTGTCTCAAGGCTCTAATAGAAGAAACCCTGCCTGAGTTTACAGCCTGCAGACTTTAGATTCAAGATTGCAATGTCAACTCTTACCTGAAGTTCCAGCCCCAACAACTGGATGAGCCAATTTCTTAAAATAAATCCAGATAGATTATAGGTGGGCTTCCCTGGTGGCTCAGATAGTAAAGAATCTGCCTGCAATCCAGAAGACCTGGGTTCTATCCCAGGGTTGGGAAGATCCCCTGGAGAAGGGTAAGGCTACCACTGCAGTATTCTTGCCTGGAGAATCCCAGGGACAGAGAAGCCAGGCAGGCTACAGTTCATGGGGTCACAAAGAGTCAGACACGACTGAGCAACTGTGCACAGCACAGATGACAGGCAGACATATAGATAGGTAAAGATACCAGCCTTAGATACCTGCTTGGTTCTGTTTCTCTAGAGAACTCTGACTAATACCTGGTCTTTTGTCTGAGATTTGTTTTTCCAAACGGGTCAGTAGATAGTTGGGGCAAGACTGACCATAAGTTTATGGCTTTGGGTGTTGGGTAGTAGCTGGGGTGTTGTTGCTATTACTGTTGTTCACTTGCTAAGTTGTGTCCGACTCTTGCCACCCCATGGACTGCAGCTGGAGATGGAGCAGTTCTCTATACAGTCAGCAAAAATAAGACCTGGAGTTGACTGCGGCTCAGATCGTGAGCTCCTTAAGGCGAAATTCAGGCTAAAATTGAAGACAGTAGGAAAACCACTACATCATACCTATGACCTAAATCAAATCTTTTATGATTGTACAAAAGAGGTGATGAATAGATAGTAGCTAGGGTAGTAGTATCTAATATTATGTGTGTTCAAAATTCTCTAAAATAAAAGTAGAAACAAAGTAAAACAAAACAAACAAAACCCTCTCACGATTCATGTAATTATTCCCCAGGGTCGTTTGCAGGGCACAAAGGGTTATGTAAGCAAATTATTAACTCAGCTCTATCCAGTATTTATAAGCCCACTCCCCCAACCCCCTCACTCCACCCACCAGTATCAGCTGCCTGACAAAGCTGCCTCACAGGGCTCCAGTGATGGCTTTCACCAGCCAAAGACAGCTAGAATTGACAAGATCCACTTCAAAGGAGGGACCTGCGGTAGGCAAGAGCTCACAGCCCATCCCTTAGCTCACGAGAGGGGCAGAACTGGCTCCAGAATCTTATTCTCTGCACTTCCATCCAGAGCTTCCCACAAACACTGTTGTTTCCCTGAAGGGTCGCTTCATGCATGTCTGACTCTTTGTGACCCAATGGACTATAGCCCACCAGGCTCCTCTGTTCACATACTTGACCACAGCTCAGTGAGAAGAGAAGTCACAGGCTCTCCTCTCCTGACATGTTTCCTGTCTCCCCAACTCATCCCCAACAAACAGTAGCCCCAGCTTTCCTTTGAGGCTCCCTGCATTTTTATGAATGATTCCAGGAACACTAAAGAGTGTAGCTGATAATACCATGGGAACTCCCCATGAATTTACCCCCCAGCTGTAAAAAGCAAACACTACACACTCAACCGTAGGCTGTGAGCCTGCCCAGACTGACTCCCTTATCCCCTTCCTGAGGTCCACTCTCCAGACATAGCATGTGGTCTTATCATGCATTTTCTTTCTTTCCTTTAAAAAGAAAAAAAAAAAAAAAAAGGATCTGTTTTGTTTTTTTTTTAATTTGATATACTACGGATTTTTTAAAATGCTGGTCAGGAGACGCCAGGGATGCGGGTTCTATCCTTGGGTCAGGAAGATCCCCAGGAGTAGGAAATGGCAACCCTCTCCAGTATTCCTGCCTAGAAAATTCCATTGACAGAGGAGACTGGAGGGTTACAGTCCATGGGACTGCAAACACTCGGACACAACTGAGCATGCACGTATGCACATGCATGTACATATAAGCTATTCACATGTAATACACAATAACATTGTCACTGAGGCTTTAAATTTTTACAAATGTTTTCATATAGCAGGTATTTCATAAAGCAAGTTGCTTTTTGTATTCTGCAGTACTTTTTTGAGATCTACCCACATCTACACGCATAACTCTAATGCATTCATTTTCACACCCCTGAATTGTACTCCCTTGTATGAATAAATGTACTTCCATGGATAGAGTCACTTCTCCTGTGATAGATGCTCAGGCTATTTTCAATTTTTCTCTTTCACAAACACAAGTGGGATGAGCATTCTTGCAGCTTCCTCCTGCACAGCTGAGAGCCTTCCTCTAGGCCTCTTTTCCACACCCTTGCTTTCCATCTCTCCTCCATCTGCCAAGTTCACTGGTGAGACCTTGATAGAGCAGGCCTGTATTCCTCTGCAGGTGAAGTGTTTGCTGTCTGCCTCCCTTGGGATAAGTGGCGGCATGCACAGAACTAATGAATTCGCCAAAGAATCATTGGACAAGGTCCGTTTCCTCAGTGTCTTACTTTAAGAATCGGGTTTGGGGAATTTAGTTATCTGGATAACTGGCCTGTCTAGACACAACGGCCACATCTCTCAGGTTCTTGGCAGTATCTAAAAGGGGTCAGTGCGTACAGAGCACAGTTAAATATAGACATCTAGGAATAAAAGGCCTAATTAAGAACCAGGAAGTTGCTCTTGGGAAATTTAAAAAGTTTGCCAAGGCACCCTTAGCTTTGCCAAAGCCTAATTTGGCAGGAAAATGCTGATGAGAGCCCCAAGTTGAGGAGGGAAATGCAGATTTACCCCCTAAATCGCCAGGGCTTGCTGGCTAGCTGTGTTTTTGTCCCTCCCCTCTGCCCGCCCGTGCCCCCCCGCCCCACCCAACTTCTAGAACAGCGAGGAGGGAAAACCACCACCAGGCAATTGGATTAGATTTCCTCCCGTGTCAGAGATGCTCCCCCAACTGCTCTAAATTACAAATTTACCAGAAGGAAGAAATCTTTCTAATTCAAAATGCATTTCTGACCCTTCAGACTTGGGAAGGACATGTACCCTATGTCACCTATGAGGCCAAACTTCACCTCCCCATGTGAGGTCACAGAGCGGAAACGCCTCTTCCATCCTGATCTAAGGGAGCAGGTGAAGACCAGGTCTCTAGCTTGTCAGCATTTAATGAACTCTTGCAATGCCTCATTAACAGAGTTGAATGGACTCTGTGCACTCATCTGGGTATACAGCCATGTTTCTAGCAGATTCTCAGGGATTAAAAACAAGCATGAGTTAGGAATGTTTATTCTTCATACAAATAGACGTGAGATTCTTACAACTCCATAAAAGCTTCTGCACAGCAAAGGAAACTATAACCAAGGTGAAAAGACAACCCTCAGAATGGGAGAAAATAGTAGCAAATGAAACAATTGGCAAAGGATTGATTTCCAAAATATACAAACAACTCATACCACTCAATGCCAGAAAAACAAACAACTCAAGCAAAAAGTGGGAAAAAGACCTAAACAGACATTTCTCCAAAGAAGACATACAGATGGCTAACAAAATGAAAAGATGCTCAACATTGCTCATTATTAGAGAATGCAAATCAAAACCACAATGAGACATCACCTCACACCGGTCAGAATGGCCATCATTAAAAAGTCTGCAAACAGTAAATGCTGGAGAAGTTGTGGAGAAAAGGGAACGCTCTTGTACTGTTGGTGGGAATGTAAATTCATACAGCCACTATGGAAGACTTAAAAAACTAGGAATAAAACCACCATAGGACCCAGCAATCCCACTCCTAGGCATATACCCTGAGGAAACCAAAATAGAAAGAGACACATGTATCCCATTGTTCATTGCAGTACTATTTACAATAGCTAGAACATGGACGCTACCTAGATGTCCACACTCTCGATATATAAAGTTTTTTGTCACTTTTATGTCTCCAACAACAGGCTGATGGAGGCTATACAGAGCCGTACAGACCTGGATCTGAAACATCTCAGAGCCATCTGACCTCGCCTGTAAAATGGGGTTGTCCGTCTCCTAGGGTTCCTGGGTAGATCAATGGAGATAATGTACTGGAAGGCACTTTGAAAAATACAAAGTGCAATTCAAATGGATTATTGACAGCCCTTTGTTAAGTGTTCGTTTGATTGCTGAATGTCCTTGAATGCAATGAGGCATCATTCCTTATAAACTGTTTTATAACTCAGACCTTTCCACTAATTCAGAATGACCTTCCCTCCAATCAGTTAGGCTCCTGTGGTTTTACTTCAAAGCCCAGGAAGCTGCTGCTAAGAATTTTGTAGAGAAGAGGAAAGGGCTTTTAGAGGTCATCTTGCATCCCACCTCCTGCCCCAGTCCCCCAGCAGGGGTTTCCTCTGCATCCCCCACCCCCACCCCCTGCCCCGGATAATCCCCAGAGATCTTCTTGGAAATGGTCCATGAGAGCAGCTTCCCAGGACACGAGTAGCAGCTCCTTTCTATTGAGGGCAGTGAATCAACATGAACTCCATGGAGTCAAAACTCACTTCTACCACTGGCTCCAGGAATGGTTTTAACATTTTTAAACAGTTTCTTAAGAAACTTTTAAGTATTTTATGACACGTGAAAATTTTATGAAATTCAAACATCAATGTCCACAGATAAAGTTTTATTGCAATACATGCATTCATTTTCATATTTTCCATGGCTGCTTCCACACTATACGGCAGAGTTGAGTGGCTGCTACAGAAACCTCACAGCCTGCAAAGCGTAAGATATTTACTTTCTGTCTCTTTAAAGAGAAATTTTGCTGACCCCCTACTTTAGGGTTACATTAGCAATCCCAACCTCTCTTAAAACGGGTGGAAAATGTTTTCATGTCACTAACTCACCCTAGCAAACCCTTTTAAGGGCTTCTGATGGTTCAGGTGCTTGCTGGGCACTAGGAAGATGTTTTAAAATTGTTAATAAGAGTCTAGATCTTAAATGTTCTCACCACCAAACAACAATAAAAAATACAGAGAGACACAGTAGGAATTCAGAGGAAGGGAAGGGAGCATTCCAGAAAGATTTCACAAAAGGAAATTTGAACTTGAACTTAAAGAATGAGATAGGTTTGGGAGTGTAGGAAAGAATTAAGAGGGTTTTTTTTTTTTTTTTTCAAGCATAACTCTCAGGTTCTGTCCCTTGGTCAGGAAGATCCCCTGGAGAAGGGAATGACTACACACTCCTATATTCTTGCCTAGAGAATTCCATGGACAGAGGAGCCTGGTGGGCTACAGTCCACAGGGTTGCAAATGAGTTGGACATAACTTGGTGACTAACACTTTATTTAAAGCATGATTCCTATTTAAAGCCCTGGCATCAGGAAAGCTTACAATATGTTCAGAAAGATCAGTGGTTCATCCAATACTTAGACAATGCAACAGGCTGTTTCCAGTTACTGGGATAAAGCAAGGATAAAGTGGACAAAGCAAGGACCCCCAGGGACTTCCCTAACGGACCAGTGCACGAAATTTTGCCTTTCCATACAGGGAGTACAGGTTTGATCCCTGGTCGGGGAGCTAAGATCCCACATGCCTCATGGCCAGAAAACCAAAACATAGAACAGAAGCAATATTGTAACAAATTCAAAAAGACTTTAAAAATGCTCCACATCAAAAAAAACAAAAGCAAGGATCCCCACCTTGATGTAGATTATGTTCCAGTGCCCACATGCCTGCAGTAAAAGGTTCAGAGAAGGATAAGAAGGGACCCCAGGATGGGGGCAGTTTCCAGGCAGAGTGGAATGCCCACCTGAGGAGCCCCCTGCCCCTGGCCAGTGCCATTCACTCAAGGGCACTGGAATCAGGATTAGAAACAGGTGGCACCTGGCCCTGCCCTTCAGCATTGCTGCACACTCAAGCTTGGGCATTTCATCCTGAATGGGTGCCTCTGTCTCATCTTTAAAACTAGGGGGTGGGACCAGATTCCCAAAGAAGGACAATGCCAGTGAATGGTCAAACTACCATATAATTGTGCTTATTTCACATGCTAGCAGGTAATGCTCAAAATCCTTCAAGCTAGGCTTCAGCAGTACCTGAACCAAGAAATTCCAGAAGTACAAGCTGGATTTAGAAAAGGCAAAGGAACCAGAGATCAGATTTCCAATATCCACTGGATTATAGGAAAAGCAAGGGAATTCCAGAAAATCTACTTCTGCTTCATTGATTACACTAAAGCCTTTGACTGTGTGGATCACAACAAACAGTGGAAAATACTTACAGAGATAGGAATATCAGACCACCTTACCTGTCTCTTGAGAAACCTGTATCCAGGTCAAGAAGCAAGAGTTAGAACAAAACATGGAAGAATGGACTGGTTCCAAGTTGGGAAAGGAGTACCACAAGGCTGTGTATCGTCACCTTGCTTATTTAACTTCAACATAGAGTACATCATGCAAAATGCCGGGCTGGATGAATCACAAGCTGGAGTCAAGACTGCCAGGAGAAATGTCAACAATCTCAGATATGCAGATGATACCACCACTCTAATGGCAGAAAGTGAAGAGGAAGTAAAAAGCCTCTTGATGTGAGTGAAAGAAGAGAGTGAAAAAGCTGATTTAAAGCTCAACATTCAAAAAACGAAGATCATGGCATCTAGTCCCACCACTTCATGGCAAATAGAAGGGGAAAAAGTGGAAGTAGTGACAGATTTTCTATTTTTGGGTTTCAAAATCACTGCAGATGGTGACGGCAGCCATGAAATTAGAAGATACTTGCTCCTTGGAGAGAAAGCTATGACACACCTAGACAGCATATTAAAAAGCAGAGACATCACTTTGCTACCAAAGGTCCATATAGTTAAAGCTATGATGTTTCCAGTAGTCATGTACAAACATGAGAGTTGGACCACAAAGAAGGCTGAGTGCCGAAGAATTGATGCCTTTGCACTGTGGTGCTGAAGAAGACTCTTGAGAGTTCTTTGAACTGCAAGGAGATCAAACCAGTCAACCCTAAAGGAAATCAACCCTGAATATTCACTGGAAGGAGTGATACTGAAGCTGAAGCTTCAATACGTTGGCCACCTGTTGAGAAGAGCCAGCTCACTGGAAAAGACCATGATGATGGGAAAGATTGAAGGCAAAAGGAAAAGGGGGCGGCAGAGGATGAAATGGTAGGATGGCATCACCGGCTCAGTGGACATAAGTTTGAGCAAATTCCAGGAGATAGTGGAGGACAGAGGAGCCTGGTGTGCTACAGTCCATGGGATTGCAAACAGTCAGATGTGACTTAGCTGAAAAATTTTTTTTTCAGCTGAAAATAACAACAAGGATCAGATCTAACTCAAGAATTCGGTGATGGTGCGTGAGTGCGTGCTAAGTCACTTCAATCGTGTCAGATTCTTTGCAAGTCTGTGGATTGCAGCCCGCCAGGCTCCTCTGTCCATGGGATTTTCCAGACAAGAACACAGGAGGGGGTTGCCATGTCCGTCTCCGGGGGATCTTTCAGACCCAGGGACTGAACCCTGTGCCTCCTGAGGCTCCTGCGTTGCAGACAGATTCTTTACCGCTGAACCCCTAGGGAAGCCTCCATGATGGTAGTTACATTTTGATTTTCAAACAAAACTCCTGGAATTTGTAGAGGAAAAAGATCTAGATAACTGCTCATTTTGTTTTGTTTACACGTTGCAGTTGTGTTTATTTTTCTTATTTTGCTGATTTAAGTTCTCAAACTGTGTTTCTTTTTTAAAAAATTACTATGCATGGTTCTGGGCTTCAAGGATCTACAATCCAGTGAGAAATAGGGTGCACACAGTGGTTAAGAGCATGGACCCAGAAGGCAGATTACCAGTAGTGCCCCGCCCACTGGGGAAGTCACCTGACCTGCCAGTGCCCGTTCCCAGTGAGCTGGGGGAGTGACAGCACTAACCGAAAAAGTGTGGTGAGGATTAAACGGCAGGTGTGAGGCAGCGCCTGGCTGGCAGGCTGCTCACGGATACTCTTATTCTTTTAGGCAAATAATAAACATATGTGACAAAGGCAACACAAATAAGTGTGATGCAGTGTGGCTGAGGCAGTGAGCAAAGTCTGCATGGGAAGAATTGTGCTACTAAGTGAGGAGTGTGTCTGTTTGGCAAAGATGAGGCTTCGTGGGTATTGGAGGAGAAGCAGGTGTCTTCCCAGCAGTCAAGTGGGATGGTGGTATTTTAAGGAGCTGAAGCTCCATGAGCAAAGATGTCCCCAACTGATCCCTTCTTCCCCCAGCCATGGCTCCATTTCCTCTGCTCATCTCCCTGAACAGGACTCCTTCCCTTCCCCACCCAACCAGCTGGGCAAGATAGAAGCACTGGGGTCTTCCTTGACTCCTGCCTCCAGGATATCCCCCACCTGGTCATCTGATTTACATCCCACACCTCTCTTAAATCCATCATCTCTCTCTCTCTTTCTCTATTCCTCCGTCTCTCCATTTATACTTCTAGATCTCTCCGTATCATTGTGTCCATCTGCATCTCTACAGGGTTCCCAGGTGGCTCAGCAGGTAAAGAATACACCTGCAATTCAGGAGACACAGGAGACATGGGTTCGATCCCTGGGCTGAGAAGATCCCCTGGAGGAGGGCATGGCAACCCACTCCAGGATTCTTGCCTGGAGAATCCCATGGACAGAGGAGCCTACTGGGCTACAGTCTATGGGGTCACAAAGAGTTGAACAGGACTGAGCATGCACACACATATCTCTACACCTCTCTCATGGCTTCCCCTTGCTCCCAAGATCAAATCCCACTTATTGACCTTGTGGGGTCAGTTCCCTCCTTGCACCCTGCATTTCAGCAGGCTACATTTTTTTCATGTCTCCAAATGCCTCCTGTTTCCTTTGTCTGGAATGTTCCTTCCCAATTGCCTCTCCTGCTCTCCTTGTAACTAGCAATACTCACCCTTCAAGTGGCGGTTTTAATGTCACCTCCTCAGGGACACATCCCTAACTCCTGCACTTGGCTGACACTCTCTCTAGCTTCTACATACTTACCACAATCAGAATAAATTGATTATTTGTATACTTCTTGTGTATAATCTTAAATTCCACTAGGGCAGAAATTTTTTTTTTTAGTATCTTTTGCACTGATGCACTGATACAACCCCAGCCCCTAAAGCAGTGACTGACAGATAGGTAGGCACTCAAAAAACATATATTGAACGATCATCTTTTTCTCACTATACAGTGAGCTCCTTTAGTCTGGGGCTTTGTCAGTCTTACATTCCCAGAGCCTTGTTCAGTGCTTGGGCTGTACTAGACATACCATAAACAACTCTTGGACAAATGAACAAATGAATGAATAATTTTAAAAGTACATCTCCCAGTGTGTTCCCAGAATGGTTCCCGATACTCTGGTTTGTGGTCTGAATAGCCGGGAGCAGTGCCTCCTTGACCTTCCAGGAGATGTACACCATGCTTCTGTTAATGTGGCCTAAAATGTCAGGAATGCTTTAGCAGTCAGTTCCACTGATCCAACCAGAGCATAAACAAAAAGGACCTTGGGGCTGAGTTAATTCAGTCTCCGTTTGATATTTGAATCCTTTCTGCATCACTCTCATCAGGCCTTCATTCAGCCTGAGCTTGAAGAGTGGAAGAAGCAATCATTCACTGCTCCAGGGGAAACCAACATCATCTTTTGTCACCTCCGCCCATAGAAGTTGTGATCCTGAAGCAGTAATTAGCATCTGTGCGTCCCAGATCTAGTCCCTAAGACACAGACTTTTAAACTGTGAATTTCAACCCTTTAATAAGTCAGGAAATCAATTTAATAGGCTCAAGAAGCATTTTGTTATGAAAAAGAGTAGACTTGACTAGACTAGAAAATATCAAAGTAAAGGTGAACATGATAAGAGTATTAATGTTTTCTGGAATGATTATCTCAGTGACATACGTGTGTTTATGTACATTCTGGGTTGAGCTATAAAACGTCATTCTTACTATAGGTAACAGCCAGGCAAGTTGGAAAGTCACAATCCTGGAGAGTGAGTAGACAGATGCTCTGGCCTGACGGCCCTTCCAGCCCACGGAGACCAGGCACAATGGCCGCTAATACTGTATCTTCCCAGCCAAACATCCCCAGCATATTCCTCCCTTTTCCCCGTGTGATGGGGTTGTTAGCTGGTGCCCTTGGCATCTTGTCTGCATCACAATTATCAAGTGACTTCAGGAAACGACAGCAACATACTAGCTGCCACATTTCTTTCTCCCCGGTTGACTTCTCAGGACTTTGGCCCAAGAATATCAAAGGCAAATGGAGGAAGACAAAGAGGAGGCTGGGGAGGGGGGAGTTCCTTCTTCCCACCTTGCTCCAGGGCTCACTACATTGTCCTCAAGGTGCTCACAGATTAACCCTTCCATGACCAACTCTTGTCCAACATGCGCAACACGCGGACCTGTCCATAGCCTGTAAAATAACTTCCTCTCCATTTTGAAAAATGAACACATGGCCTAGCCAGCACTTTTCCCTTAACACATCTTCCTTTCTGTAAGATTCTTCTAATTTCAACCAGTTATAACTTCAGAATCTCATCTTCAAATTGCCCCAGTAATTTGCAGCATCATTCATTTAGTGCTGAGGTCTGAATTCAGAGTAGCTGCAGGTCTCTTACAAGCTCCCCAGCTCCCGCCATCACTTAGCGGTGCTCCTTCTTTCTCTGCATTGTTCCATCATCCTCTTTGTCAGAGAAAAGAGAAGTAGGTCTCTCTCAACTCGGCCTTCTCTAGGCCCATCGAGCTTGGATTTCACCATCACTCCAAGCTCTGGGTCTGTCGCTCTCTCCCTGATCTCACCCGGGACTTCTGTAAGGACTTTTTGTAGTTTTCAAAGTGTTTGACACGCCTCGCTCCCCTCCCCAACAGGACTGTTGTCGTCACTCTGGTTGTTGTCGTTCACTTGCTCAGCCATGTCCGACTCTTTGTGACCCATGGACTGCAGCACGCCAAGCTTCTCTGCCCTTCACTATTTCCCAGAGCTCGCTCAAACTCATGTCCTTTGAGTCAATGATGCCATTCAACCCTCTCATCCTCTGTGATGATGCCATTCAACCCCTCTCATCCTCTGTCACCCCCTTCTCCTCTTGCCTTCAGTCTTTCCCAGCATCAGAGTCTTTTCCAATGAGTGGGCTCTTGGCATCAGGTGGCCAAAGTATTGGAGCTTCAGAATCAGTCCTTCCAATTCAAAGTTGATTTCCCTTAGGATTGACTGGTGTGATCTCCTTGCTGTCCAAAGGGCCCTCAAGAGTCTTCTCCAGCATGACAATTTGAACACATCAATTCTTTGGTGCTCAGCCTTATTTACAGTCCAACTCTCATATCCGTACATGACTACTGGAAAAACCATAGCTTTGACTGCACGGACCTTTGTTGGCAAAGTGATATCTCTGGGGAGTGTGCTTTTTCTCAGTTTTCTGCAAAAGTCCTTTTAAAGCTTGAGTCAGGCAGTCCATCACGGCTACCTTGGAGTCTCTAAATATTTCCCCACTTCCTCCCCGCTCAGAAACTGCTGTGAAGATGAGTGGAGTTTGTTTCTGAGAGCCTCTCCTGAAACTTCAATACTTTGGCCACCTGATGCGAAGAGCTAACTCATTGCAAAAGACCCTGACGCTGGGAAAGATTGAGGGCAGGAGGAGAAGGGGACGACAGAGGATGAGATGGTTGGATGGCATCGCCGACTCAATGGACGTGAGTTTCAGTGAACTCCAGGAGTTGGTGATGGACAGGGAGGCCTGGTGTGCTGCGATTCATGGGGTCACAAAGAGTCAGACACGACTGAGCAACTGAACGGAACTGAACACTTTCAGGAGTGGTCCTTCCTGGAAAGGTCACACATCACAGAAACACACAGTGGGCTGTTTTCTTTCCAGGCTTCCTGACCTGTGCCTTCCTCATGGTGTCCAATCAGATCCAAGTTTTCACTTCTTGTTGATCAAGAACCCTGGGAGGACACAACCCCTTTCTTTTTTTGGACAGAATATCAGGTCTAGAAGTAATGATTTAACCTTGTTCCCTCTCTCCCTCTGGGAGACCAGTATGCAATCCAGTGAGCTTATCAGAAAATCACTGACTGCAGCTGGGCAGGCTGAAAAACAAAAGTTGAAGATTTCTCTTTTCTGCTTTTTCTAAAAGAGCCCTTTTTGAGTAATAATAATAGTCGTTAAATCTTACTGAGTGCTGGTTTTTTGCCAGCCAAGTTTCTAAGCACTTGAAATGTGTGATTTCGTTTAATTCTCCAATAGCATTTTGGGACTGCTGCTACTAAGTCACTCCAGTCGTGTCCGACTCTGTGCGACCCCACAGACCGCAGCCCACCAGGCTCCCCCCTCCCTGGGATTCTCCAGGCAAGAACACTGGATGGGTTGCCGTTTCCTTCTCCAATGCATGAAAGCGAAAAGTGAAAGTCAAGTCGCTCAGTCGTATCGGACTCTTAGCGGCCCCATGGACTGCAGCCTACCAGGCTCCTCCATCCATGGGATTTTCCAGGCAAGAGTACTGGAGTGGGGTGCAGGACCCATTATTACTTCCATTTCACAGATGAGGACACTGAAGCAGAGAGGTGCAATTTGTCCATGATCATAGAAAAAGTAAATGCTGGAGACATGATCAGAACACGGGCCACCCAGCTCATAGTCTGTGCCTTAGCCACCATGTCATGTCAACAAAGACCCTTGATCTTGAAATTATTCCATCAGTCGTTTTAAGCCTATTCTGGGCCATATATTTATATCCATTCCATATTCTTCCTACTAGTTTCACCTAGGATTTGGAGCATACAAATGTCTTCTTGAATTTTGATGATAAACTCATGAACACTTCTACTTTTATGCCAGAAATGTCTGCTTTCTCTATTTGCCTCTATAATGTTTCTTATGGCCCCCCTTGCACCGCAGTAATTTGCTTACATTTCAATGAATGCCTGTGTATTAGGGGCCATTACTTATTCATTTGTGAGTCTGTTGAATGAATGAACGAACAAATGAATTCTGTGTATTCATTCACATTAGCAACTTTAAACATGTTGGGTAAGCTGACTCTAAGAGAGAAACAACAGCACCTGTGTTTTTTCAAGAATGATCTACCTTTTCCTGGTGGGGTTGACCTTTCCAAGTAGGCTGCCTGGTAGAATGCTGTCAAATTCCCTTCAGTTTCATAATTAGAGATTCACTCCTTTGACCTACACTTACCAGCCATCTGCATGGTAGTGAGACCCCTCCAAAGAAAGATTTCATAGAGCCTGGAGGAGAGAGCATGAAGGCCATGAAATCTAAACAAAGGAACACACACAGCCTCCGAGAAGGGCGAAGAGCCAGCTGATGTACCAGGGTTGGAAGCCGTGGTTTCCACAAGCAGAAGACCCTTAAATAACAGAAGAAAGGACCCAGAAGAACCCTGTTAGGTGACTCTCAAAACACTTTTCAGTAAGATGTAGGCTCCTACTTTTGTAGCAGAGAAGAAACTCAAACCAAATCAGCTTCTTCAAAAATGAAAGCAGTTGATCAAAGCAGTTCTTTAAGAAAATAGCCTCAAAGGCCTGGGTTAAAAATCTGAGGAATTAGACCAAATGAGGTCAATTTCAAACATGCTGTGTGTATCTATAAAGACGTGGCCCAAATTGCCTTGTACTTATCAGGAAAGTCCTGAGCTGGCTGAAGAGGCCAGCTGCACCCCAAGTGCCACTTAGGAGAGGCTGGCCCCGGGTTTATCTTGGCCCAGTGCCCACTCCTCTTCTCAGCATATTTCTGACTTTCCTGCAATTCACACCTGGTGCTGGTTTAGAAATAAAAGTTTGCTGTTATCTTGAGTGATTTAGCCCTTCTCTCCACGTTGCTTTTAAACAAAACAAAACAAAACAACTCCATCAGCTTCCTCGGCAACAGCCTTCCATCCCACTCACCACCCCCACCCTCACCCCACACCCCCAGCCCACCCCAGGTCTTGCTTCTGCCTCTCACTCTCTCTGGGGATCCTGGGCCAGCAACTTCAGCTCCCTCGGCCTCAGCTTTTGGGTCTGAGCTTAGGGATTTAGGGGTGGGGGCAAAGGAAGTGATTATTTCATTAGTAAAGTGCTTTGTAACATTTCATTATCCATTAACATCTTTCTTCCCTTCTTCCTCCCTGGGATATTTTGAGAACTAATGAGATAATGGTCTGCAAGTGGTTGGAGCCCCTCAGAGGGAATCAGATGGTACCCAGGACACTGGCCCCACTTCCTCTGAAAGTACTTCTGGTCATTAACGATGCTCACATGCTTAGATCCACAGAGTGTCCTCACGCAGCAGAGGAAAGTGGCAGGCATTGCCTCCCTGTCAATTACCACAAGAAACATCCACGTTAGTTGCTGGTTTCATTCTGAACATCAAAGCAAATGGAAATGGCAACCCACTCCAGTATTCTTGCCTGGGAAATCCCATGGACAGAGGAGCCTGGCAGGCTACAGTCCCTGGAATCACAAAAGAGTTGGATACGACTTAGCAACTAAACAATAAACATATATGCATAATAAAACAGTGTATATACACTAAAGTATATATAACTAATTATACATAAATATCACATATATATGTATATGGACAAAAAATAGATATATAGTCAATCACAGTTCTTGTCTCAATAAGTGGTAATTGGTATAATTAAAAAAAAAAAACAGCAAATGGATAAAGCAAATCTATGGTAATCCCGCATGAGACCAACAATTTCACATTTTTAAATGACAAATAGCAAATAAATAAGAAACAGAAACCCACTCCATTCTAACCCATAAGAGGTGGCACAATGTACTTGCAGTAAGAATGCTAAAAATAATAATAAATCCAAATTATTCTTTGAATAAAATCCATTTGTGTGCAGGGTTAGGGGTGCTCATCTTCCTGGATGTCTGAGAAGCACGCCACAGAAAGCAAGTTCGCTGGGGCCACGGAACATGAAAAGACAAGACGGGGTTCTCTAACAAGCTCACAGAGATCAACCTAATTACTGATCGATTTGGAGTGGTGGCAAATTAGGAAATCTTTTCCAGCATCTCTGATAAAATTGACAGGCAAGTTTGGTGCAAATAAGTGGGTAGAAAGGGAGGCTGGGATGGGAGACACAGAGAGAGATGAATCTCAAGCAAGGAACTCTTTCCATATCTCTGGTTGGTAGATTTTTGAGGACAGCCCAGTCTCCACTTTCACAGCTTTGCAAAATCTGTCTTCCACTGAAATACTTCATTTCAGAATCCCACAAAATGATTTTGTCTCCTGCTCATTTGTGTTAGGAGTTTAGAGCCTGACATCCATCCAAGCGGTGCAGGCTATGGGAACTAGGGAAATAATGTTAGAGAGCTATTTAGATTTCTTCTTTTCACTGTACAAATATAAGGGGAAGATTTTAAATATTAATGGAAGAAATAAAATATGGATAAAAAGGTATTCACACTCGGTTTTTATGGAATAATCATTGCAAACCTTTTCCAAATCTTTCTCTTAATTTTGCTTCAAATATTGTAGTAGCCTCTCTTTAGTTTTTATGGCTACATTCACTCTATAGCATTATGTTGGGCAAAGAATTTGAACACAAACAGCTCCCATTACTTCGGCTCTCAGCTCTTGCGTTCTGACAATTGGGAAGTAGGTGGCAAGTAATCTATTACAAATAATGAAGAGTTGAAGTTTATCAATGGTTTATTATACAGCATGTAAACAGAGTATTTCAAGCTTATTGCCGTAAAGGATATCAGTCACTTATCCAAATTCCAATTTGATTTTATTGCTGTTTCTTCTCTTTTGGATCAAAGAGTTGAATTAATTCTACTCTTAAGTTCGTGATGCACTCATCAACCCACAAAATATCCCTCTTTTATCTTATAATGGTTTTCTCTCCTACTTACTGATCCCCACTCCAAACACCCTCACTCCTATTTTTATATCTACTTGGTGGGGCTTCCCAGGTGGTTCAGTGGTAAAGGATCCTCCTGCCATTGCAGGAGATTCGGGAGACACGGGTTTGGTCCCTGGGTTGGGAAGATACCCTGGAGGAGGAAATGACAACCCACTCCAGTACTCTTGCCTGAAAAATCCCATGAACAGAGGAACCTGGTGGGCTACAGTCCATGGAGTCATAAAGAGTCAGACAAGACTAAGTGACTTGGGCACGCACACATGCAAATTGTTGTTGCTGAGTTGCTCAGTCATGTCTAACTCTGTGCGACCCCATGGACTGCAGCACGCCAGGCTTCCCTTCTCCTGGAGCTTGCTCAGACTCATGTCCATTGAGCCGGTGATGCCATCCAACCACCTCATCCTCTGTCACCCTCTTCTCCTCCTGCTCTCAATCTTTCCCAGCATCAGGGTCTTTTCCAATGCGTGGGCTCTTCGGAACAGATGGCCAAAGTATTGGAGCTTCAGCTTCAGCATCAGTCCTTCCAGTGAATATTTAGGGTTGACTGGTTTGATCTCTTTGCTGTCCAAGGAACTCTCAAAAATCTTTTCCAGCACCACAATTTGAAAGCTTCAATTCTTCGGCACTCAGCCTTTTTTATGGTCCAACTCTCATATCCATACATGACTACCATAAAACCAAAGCTTTGACTAGACGGACCTTTGCTGGCAAAGTGATGTCTCTGCTTTTTAAAATGCTGTCTAGGTTGGTCACAGCTTTTCTTCCAAGGAGCAAGCATCTTTTAATAATGGCAAACCACTTCTTGCCTTGAGAACCCCATGAACAGAATGCACACATATACCCACTTGAATAATACATGGTATTGCTTTGTGTGTGTGTTTACTTTAAAAAGGCAACGTGCTAAAAATCTGATTCTCTTTCTTTTTTTCTTTTATCCAATGCTATGCTTTTGCATTCCATCCTGTTCTTGTATGTAAATCTAAGTATGACAGCCAAGGGCTTACATACTACCACATCTGCCCTGTCCCTGTGATGGGCTCATGGCCAACTCCAATTCTTTCCCACAGGGAGTATTCTCAGAGCTGTCCCCTCACAGATTTGTGCCAGGCTGGCTCTGGGGCCTCACCAGGAGTAGACTGCTAAGGCAAAGGATATGATCCTTCCTCTAGTAGCTCAGGAGGATTCCCATTTCCCTGCATCCCTTTCAGTACTTAGTATTAAGATTTCCAATTTTTGACAACCTTATGATTTTGAAGTGGATCACACTGTCATTGAAATTTGCATTTCTCTGATTACTAGTGAAATGGCATCTCTTCGTATGCTTCTTAGCAATTTGGATTTCTCCTCTGAACTGCCTAAATCCTTTGTCTGTATTTTTCCTATGTGGATTTCCTCTATTTTTCTTGCCAACCTGCAGGATTTTCTTGGGGCATTAATTCGTTATTGATTTTTGGACACTGCAAACATCTTTCCCCAGTGCCATCTGTCATGTAGGTTAACTGTTCTGAGTTGAAATCTTTACTTTTGATGTAGTCGTACTCATCAATTTTCCTCTTGTGGTTTATGTTGTTTTGGTCTTGGTTAAGAAATTCCCTACAAATCTCAGAGCCACAAATATATTCTTCTACATGGTCTTCTATAAAACGTGCATCTTTCCCCTACATTCTTAGGTCGTTAATCCATTTGGAATTTTTTTTTTTTGTATATGTTGTAAGATAGGAACCCCGCCCCCTCCATTATGAGTCCATTTTCCCAACCGCATCCATTAAATGACCCATCTTCTCCCCACTGGTTTGGAAAGAAGTTCTATTGTATACAACTTTCCCGTGGAAGCATGGGTCAATGAATAAGCTCTCTATTTAAGCTCTTTGGCCAGTTTTCATGTTCCTACAGTGCTACCCCATGGTTTTATTGTGGTAGTTTTGAAATACATCTTCATCAATATGTTTTCTTCAATGGGAGAGAAGCTAGGGCAGCAGTTAATAGACCAAGAAATATATGTAATCCCCCAGTCTCTCTTATTTTTGCCCTAGCCCATCACGTTTACACTGGGTACCCATGGGAGAGTACCCTACATGTGAATGTTATCCTTAATGTATGCCAAAATGGGGGAAAAAAAGAGTAAAACATCTAAGCGATCACATGTTTGCCGCACACAATTCTTTGGAATTAAAATTGCATGTCTTTCAAGATAAGAAAGTCAATATTTTTTACTCTTAATCTTGAAAGCTATTACCTTGGAAACCCATAAAACAATTCTTCTATGGAAATGAAAGATCTTCAGGGATGACTTTACTGGGTCTCCAAGATTCACAAAGAGGGTAATATGGATGAAGCCGCTGAGGGACCAAGTGCTTAGTAATCTGCTCATTCCAACAAGCAACCTGTAGTGGAACTGAATGCAACCCAGATCTCCTGAGACTTCCTTTTCAATGTTACACATAGGCATCCAACATCTCCTGTGTGCTAGATATCACTGCATGGAGCAGAGAAATGAATAAACAAATATGGTCTCTGCCAAATATTAATCAATCGGTGACTTGTCTGGAACCTGGGATGTATACTCATTCATAAAAGGATGAGCCTATTATGAAGTTGGACAGTTTTTAGTCCATCCTATCTACCAGAGGCCAATTCAAATACATTTTACACAGATCAGCTGGATATCACTAAAAATTCTGACTAGCTATTGCCATGTTGGATTTACTGGCCAAATATAGACCTTGTCTCTAACTCAGATGAGACAAAATAGCATGCTAAAAATGTCCTTCCAGAACAGGAATGAGCCTAAAACTGCACTAGAGTTTCAGGACACTTGCAGCTGAAGAATTTCCAGATAAAGGAAAGCACAGAAAATTCAGGTACAGAGGGGAAAAAAAGAAAGGAAAGAAAGGAGGGAGAGAGGAATGGGGGGAGAGGAAGGAAGGAAGGGGAAATAAAAGAAAATAGAAAGAAAAGGAAAAGGAAAAGCTTGGACTCAGTTGGGAATAAGACCTAGGGAAAAAGACCGGAGAAGCCGATGGCACCCCACTCCAGTACTCTTGCCTGGAAAATCCCATGGATGGAGGAGCCTGGTGGGCTGCAGTCCATGGGGTCTCAAAGAGTCGGACATGACTGAGCGATTGCACTTTCACTTTTCGCTTTCATGCATTGGAGAAGGAAATGGCAACCCGCTCCAGTGTTCTTGCCTGGAGAATCCCAGGGACAGCAGAGCCTGGTGGGCTGCTGACTATAGGGTCGCACAGAGTCGGACACGACTGAATCGACTCAGCAGCAGCAGCAGCAGCAGGGAAAAAGACAGCATGTAACAGAGACACCACAAAAGAGCCTTGTCTCTTCAACATCCCTGATTTCACCAGAACCCAAATTATGTCAGCTAAATGCCAGCACTCAAACAGCACAGATAGGCTGACACATAGACAGCATTCAATAATTATTAGTATTTTTTAAAGTAATTATTGCTTAGAAATAATAGAATCAAGGAGTGAGTCAAACTATCACAAGTGTGAAATAAACTGAATATTGTTCATACTGTTTATTTTTTGTTTTTCCTTAAGTCCTATTCCTGAAGGAATTATCCCATTTAAAAATAATCCATGTAATGTAGATCAAAGCATAAATAAATAAATAAATAATAAAACTAAAGCTAAGGAAAGGAAAACCAGTTTAAATGTTTGGCTTTTAAAAGTTCAGGATATTCATCTTTTGAATTCTAATTGTCTTCAAAATTATTCAAAATTGTTTGGTGGAGCAAGAGTAACATGAAAAGATATTGAGAGTTTATTAAAGTTTAAAAGTGGGTTAAATAATGATGTAACATATTTAAGAGTTCAGAGCCTAGTGCCAGTCTTCTTGGTTCAAATCCCACCTCTTCCACTGAAATAGCTATGAAGCTTTGGGCAATATTTTTAACCACTCTGGGCTTCAGTTTCCCCTCAACTGCAAAATGGGAATAGAAATTACGCCTCATAGGATTCTTGAAATTATTCAGGGAATTAATACATGGGAAAGCAATCTGAACAAATAAGTCAACAAACAGTCATTATTAACAGCACAACAGTATCATCCCATGTCTATCTATCTGCCGAGAAAGTGAGTGAAAGTGAAGTCACTCAGTCGTGTCGGACTCTTAGCGACCCCATGGACTGTAGCCTACCAGGCTCCTCCATCCATGGGATTTTCCAGGCAAGAGTACTGGAGTGGGGTGCCATTGCCTTCTCCAGGGGATCTTCCCAACCCAGGGATCGAACCCAGGACTCCCACATTGTAGGCAGACACTTTACTGTCTGAGTCAGCTGGCAAGTCATCTGCCTAGAAAAGTCTGTAAAAACAGACCATAAAATTGTAACAGTCTTTATCTCTGGAAGGTGAGATTATGGATTTTTCTTCTTCTTTCTGCTTATCAGCATGTCTCTAATTTTTCTAACCATGAAAATATGTTCATTTCATAATAAAGAGGAACAAGTTCTTTTTAATTTTTGACAACAGATCTATGAGATGGGTAGGGGCTGGGGAGAATGGGACATACCTATAATCAAGAGTTACCTGTAAATGAACAATCCAGCAAACAGGCAAAGTTTTGAGTTGTAGCGCCAAATAAATAGGGAATTAGGGGCTGATGAGGTGAGAAAAAAAAGTGGTGAGTGACATTCTTCTCGGAAATTTTGTTTTGTGCTCAAGGTTAAGGTTCAATACAACAGCAAAATGAACAAAGAAATGAAGTACAGTGAGGGGTCACAGGCGCAAGCATCAACTGGGTCTGGAGTTTTGAAAGGATTGGATAATTTCATGACCATTAATAACATCTGCAGTCCTGCTAGGCAGACTAATGGCAGAGGTAATTAGAGCCTGTGCTCCAGGACAGATGACTGCACGTCAGAGAAGAAGAGCAGGGCCAGGAGGGGCGGGGCCTTGCCTGAAAGGACTCTACCTAATCACAGCAAAGGGCTGTCCTGGACTGGCCTCTGTGGGCAGATTCTTATCTCACAAAGGAAGCAGTGGGTGTGGCTTGGATACGGATATAAAGCTGTCCTGCACTAATATCCTGCAGTGAAATACTTCACCCCTCACATACCCAGGATTTAGGCTTTTACAAAAATACATTCGGCTCGAAGAATTTGTAAAATCCATCAATTATTAACCCAGCAGTTACCCAGCGGTGATTATTCAATTAGAGGGATGATTTTCCAGTCACCCAAATTAAGAAGTGATCATTTCAAAACATTATCTTCCTTCAAAGACAAAGAGAACAATGGGTTTCTTGTGAATATTTTGGTATCTCCTTGTCTCTAAACCAGCTTGCGTTGTTCAGTTCTTTAATCAAGATGACTATATTACAAAATGAAAACATATGTTCTCAAAGTGAAGGTGTCCATCTAGGTAAGTTTCAGAATGAACCTTTCCATTCACAAGGAGTTTCACCATAGAGAATGCTAAAGGAGAACACTTGTAACGCCACTTAGACGTTTGTCCCAATAATGTCACCTAAGCAAAAACTAAATTAAATGACTACATCAGGAGACTTCCTTTCTTTTTCAAAGAAAATTAGACCTCCTAGAATAATGGAAATGAAAACAAAAATAAACAAATGGGACCTAATTAAACTTAAAAGCTTTTGCACAGCAATGAAAACCAC
The DNA here is from genome assembly GCF_003369695.1 of Bos indicus x Bos taurus. NCBI lineage: Eukaryota > Metazoa > Chordata > Mammalia > Artiodactyla > Bovidae > Bos > Bos indicus x Bos taurus. The sequence goes on from NC_040092.1 coordinate 67,156,572, forward strand.
AAACAAAATGAAAAGACAACCTACAGAACAAGGGAAAATATTTGCAAATGATGTGACTAACAAGGGATTAATCCTCAAAATATACAAAAAGCTCACCCAGCTTAATATCAAAACAACAAACAACCCAATCAAAAATGGTGGGTGGAAGATCTAAATAGACATCTCTCCAAAGAAGACAGACAGATGGCAAAAGACACGTGAAAAGATGCTCAACATCACTAATAGAGAAATGCAAATCTAAATCACAATGAGGTATTACCTTACTCCAGTCAGAATGGCTATCATCGAAAAAAATCTATGAACAAAAAATGTTGGAGAGGTTGTGGGAAAAAGAGAACCCTCCTACACTGTTGGTAGGAATGTAAATTGATATATTCACTATGGAAAACCGTATGGGGATTTTTTTCAATAACTAAAAATAGAGCTACTGTATGATCCTGCAATTTCACTCCTGGGCATATATCAGGAGGAAAACATAATTTGAAAAGATACATGCACCCCAATGTCTATAGCAGCACTATTTATAATTGCCAAGATACGGAAGTAACCTAAGTGTCCATGGACAGATGAATGGATAAAGACGACGTAATATAAATACACAGTGGAATATTACTCAGCCATAAAAATGAAATAACATGGATGGACCCAGAGATTATCATACTAAGTGAAGTAAACCACAAGATAAATACCATATGATACCACTTATTTGTGTAATCTTAAAAAATAATACAAATAAACTTATTTGCAAAACAGAAATAGACTCATAGACATAGAAAACAAACTTATGGTTGCCAAAGACGGGGGTAGTGGGACAAATTAGGAGCTTGGTTTTAAAATATATACACTATATATTGATAACAAACAAGGACCCACTGTATAACACAGGGAACTATACTCAGTATCTTGTAATAACCTAAAATGTAAGAGAATGTAAAAGAATATATGAAGTCATGAAGTGAAGCCGCTCAGTCGTGTCCCACTCTTTGCGACCCCCTGGACTGTAGCCAACCAGGCTCCTCGGTCCACAGAATTTTCTAGGCATGAATACTGGAGTGGGTTGCCATTTCCTTCTCCAGGGGATCTTCCTACCCAGGGATCGAACCCGGGTCTCCCGCATTATAGGCAGACGCTTTACCATCTGAGCCATTAGGGAAGCCCCAAAAGAATATACATATGTATATATATATACAGATACAAAAATATATATATGAATCACTTTACTGCATACCTGAAACTAACCCAATGTTGTAAATCAACTATATTTCAATAAAAATTTAAAAAAAAAACGAATTTTGGATTCCTGATGCAGTGCTACACAATTCTAAAAAAAGAATCCTACCAATTTCAATTTAAACACTTTAGACTGAACAAAAGTGTTTATCTCAAATTTCTCCTGGAATTCCTCTAAATTGACAGAAAGGGAATTGAAAATGTTAAAAATCATAAAAGCAAAAAACCAGAAAAGTTTCTGACAGCTGACCAGTGATGTCAATGAACCATTACAAGAAAGAAAGCATATGGATGTGATTTGGGACTTCCTTTTCTAGCAATATGACAGACTAGACATTCTGACAAACTCTGTTGCCAAAATACACTGAGGTAAATTACATGCAAGAAAGACAGGAGATGGAAAATATGAGGAGAGGTTAAGAAAAGTGGAAGATGAAGTGAGAAAAAAAGAAAAAGTAGAGCAGAGGAAATGCAAATGTTATTGAACAGATTTCATGAAGAGAATTAATGAATGAATCTATGATTCAGAAAACAATCCATCTCAGAAGAAATTCACCAGTGTTAACAATCTCCTACCTTTTGTGGTTAGATGGTAAATCCATAAGTTCATTGCATTATTATGCTTTTATTATATGTTTATGTTAAATATATTCTTCAAAATGTGTTCATAATGGCATAATTTAGTAAGTTAAAGTATTTTGAGAGCCATGAACTGCTTAGGCCTCAGTTTCCAGTCTTTGCTAGGTTCCTGTAGAAGAACCTAGCAAAGAGAAGGAAATGGCAATCCACTCCAGTACTATTGCCAGGAAAATCCCATGGACAGAGGAGCCTGGTAGGCTACAGTCCATGGGGCCGAAAAGAGTTGAACACTGAGCAACTTCACTTCCTGTAGAAGAACAAGGAAGGCTGGAGAACCAACAAGTCAGTCTACAGATATGCAAGCCCCTGGAAAGCCTGAGAGGCTGGAGGCACAACATACATGTGAACACAGGGGTGGAGGATGAGAACAAATACTAGAATTTTACTGGTTAAAATCTGTGCAATGAATAATTAGACCCAGATTCCATCTCTCAACATACTCAGCCAGAAAGCTATCCTTTTTTTTATCCCAGAAGATTGGAAGGTTTCCCTCTGGAGAAACGGAGTCAAAAGGATCTGGCCTTGGAGACACAAAACTTAGCTGAAAACCTGGTTGTATAAGTGAGTTCCTTCTTCCTCCCCAATAACCTCTCACCTTGTTTAGCTCCTACAATTCTAGCTTCCAGAGTTGGAAGAGTTGTAATCACTCCCACTCTAACTCCCAGTCCAGAGTCCTCTAATGACTGGTGTCTGAAGAAATGAAATGACCCAAAAAAGAACATCTACAAACTTTAATTTCAATAGAAAGGATGGACAACAAAGTTGAGGAACTCTTCCAAAAAGTAGAACAAAATAGGTAGAAAGTTGCAGAGAAAAGATAAGAAAATGTGAATATCAACCAACATACGAGTAGCAGAAGTTCCAAAAGGAGAAAAAAATAAAGAAAAAAACAGGAAAGGGCGAAGTTATTAAAGAAATAACACAAAAAACTCCCCAAATTAGGGAACACCAGTGTACGGTTTGACAGGGCCCACTGAGTACCCAATGAGGAATAAAAATCCATCCTGAGTCATTATGGGTGAAATTTCAATAGAGTAAGAATAAAAAGAAGATCCTAACAGTTTTGGTGCAGGGAGCAGGAGGAAGAGGTACATATAAAAGAATCAAGACTATCATCGTACTTTTCAGTGGCCCCAATGAAACTTCAGACAGTGGAACAATGCTTTCAAACACGCTGAAGAAACAATCTCCTGTGTAGAGTTTTCTACCCAGCCAAATTATCAATCAAATGTGAGTACAGAACGAAAGTTTACTGAAGCACACAAGTTCATTTTGCATGCACTCTTTGTTAAAGTTCTAGCAGGCTGTGCTCCAGTAAAACAAGGAAGCAACCCAATATGGGAGCCAAGGGAAAGTGGAATCTAACATAGGAGAGAGATCAAAGGAACTCTTAAAATGATGGAAAAATCAAGAAATAAAGTCCTGTTATCTAGCAATTTGGAGATGAATACCAGAAGGAAAAAAGGCCGAAACCTGAAGTGATTGCCTCAGGAGAATGGAACCTGGAATTGAGTATTTTGGCTGTTTCTCAACATGTTCTTAAGTACTATCTGATTTTTGAAAATCTATAGATTAAATGCAATTTTAAAATGTTTAAGTGAAAAAAAATCTAACTCGAATCTATTCTAGGACACCCAGAAATTTAGTTTTTTAAATTTTTTAAAGCATCAGCTGTAATTTATTTTATACAGTTTTGCCACTTAAGCAAAAGCACATTAGAGAAAAATTGGAAATGCTAAAGAAATGGAAAAAAAGAAATCATATTACCCAGAACCCCATAGTCCCATTCTAATCATTCCTGTACAGGCTTTTCTCATGTAAATTTACAGTTTCCACTGTGGCTTCGGTACATCTGTCCTGCTCCCCTCTCCCCACCACATTATACCATCATCAATTTCCAGCTTGCTGCATAGCCTTATGACTTTGGCTTGACAACTTTTTGATCTGAGTGTCCCAATCAATAACATGGATTGCCCCCTCCCTTCTCCCTCCTCACACTGCTCTTTTCCCTGCTCTTCAGGCTCTCCAAGCCCGTAAGGACCTCAGCCCTGGGATGCTCTTCCTCAGGATGGCCCCCTCTTTGTCCTTCTTTGAGAAGCTTCTTATATGCAGCTCCCACAGACCCTCCTTTAACCTTAAACTAAAATAGGCCTCATTTTTTTATTTTTTCAGATCCTGTTTTCATCACAGCAGTTTTCACTCCCTGATCCTTTCCTTTTCTTTTAACCAATCTGTTTGTTTGGTTTGTTTATTTATTTATGGCCTGTCTCCTCAATAGATGGTAAAGTTCACAGAAGCAGGAATTCTATCTTTTTTCCCGCCCCACAACCAGTACAGAGGGCAGAGAATGGCACAAAGCAAGTACTCAGCTCATATCTAGGGGGATGAATGAGTGAGTTAACAAGTGACTGACTGATGTATAACTGCTTCAGGCCCCAGAGAGAACCCTGAGGCCAAACAGGAATAATCAGTGAGTCTGGAGATCTCTTTCCAGACCTGGCCACCACCAACCAGGCCATGACTTGGAAGAAGGCACGCTTAACCTCTCTGTTTCTGGCTTTCTCACCCGTGAAAGGAGAGGGTTGGAGTAGGTGACCTCCAACCTCAGAGGACTGCACCTTTGCAAGTTACTTACTAAAGATTTCTGTCCTGAGTTTTGGAAAATAATCTTTTGGTTCCAGTTGCAAGGATGGAAACCACATATCACCACTATTTGAGTTGTCTGCTGTTGTTTTATTGTTGCTTGATCTAAGTCTGTTTCTTCATTCATTCACTCAATGAATATTTACCAGGTACTTCTGAAGAAGCATCATCTTACTTTATTAACTTAGGATGAAGCTTCTGATTCCCAATTATATTGCCATTAGCCTGAAGCAGTTCCCCATTTCTTGGCACCAGGGACCGGTTTCATAGAAGACCATTTATTACACAGACCAAGGTTGGGGAGATGGTTTCGGGATGGTTCAAGCACCTTACATTTATTGGCACTGATTTCTAATCTAATGCCACCACTGATCTGACAGCAGGTACTGGTCTGAGGCCTGGAGGTTGGGGACCCCTGGCCTATAGAACTGGAGAGAGAAATGCTAACCTCTCTTGCAATAGTTGTCAAACATGCCCCCAGCAGTACACTTAGGGGAGAATTGCCTCTTGAGTGCACTGGTCACCCCTAGAAGCACGTTTCACCGCCACTCTGCAGCATCCCCACTCCTCCATCATCTGATCAGCCCACTCTGTGCTCAAGATCAAATCTTCCGGTTCCCATATGGGCCAGAACCAGCAGGGGAGATAAATGATAGAGAGAAGGGAGACAGAAGCTCAAAAGTGAGAAGATAATCAGATATGCAGAGAAAGAGAGAGGTGGCTGATAAGGTACCAAAAGATACGAATATGGGATGTGACTTTCCTCTCGACTTTCATTTTCTCTGTTAATTTCCTCACTTCCATTTCTAATCGTGTGACAATACTTCTGGAACAGGGATTTGGATCAAGAATTAATGACCAGTGACTGAAACATAAAATATTTAGGCTTTCCTGATGGCTCAGGTGGTAAGCAAACTGCCTGCAATGCAGGAGACCCAGGTTCAATCCCTTGGTCCAGAAGATCCCCTAGAGGAGGAAATGGAAACACTCCTATATCTTGCCTGGAGAATTCCATGGACAGAGGAGCCTGACGGGCTACAGTCCATAGGGTCACAAAGAATCAGACACAACTGAGCAACTATTACTTTAACTTTCAGAAGTAAAAATGCCAAATTTATACGGAAAATAGTATAAAATAGTATAAAAGTTGCTAAGAGTATATTTATTCACTTCCTCACAGAAGAATTAAAGTTTAAGCTCATAATTAAAATAGAGCTTGAGATTATAGCCACTGAATAATTCTTGGATCAATAACTAAAATTTATCCTGTGGACTATTTCTATTTCTCCTATTCTGTATTCAAAATTAACATCAATAATTATGTTTTGTCCAACTGTTTGAAGAAGGGCTTCAGACTTTAAACAGAACTCATAATTTTCTCCCACAGACCTGGTATTTCTCCATGTTTCCCATCCCCATCTAAATAAGTTATAAAACCTAGAGGTTATTCTTCACACTTCAGCAAATCCTATCACTCTCAGCATACAAATCTCTTTCAAATAGGTTGGTGTTTTTCTTAGTTCAAAATAGTTGTGTTCACACCAGTCAGAATGGCTGCGATCCAAAAGTCTACAAATAATAAATGCTGGAGAGGGTGTGGAGAAAAGGGAACCCTCTTACACTGTTGGTGGGAATGCAAACTAGTACAGCCACTATGGAGAACAGTGTGGAGATTCCTTAAAAAACTGGAAATAGAACTGCCTTATGATCCAGCAATCCCACTGCTGGGCATACACACTGAGGAAACCAGAAGGGAAAGAGACACGTGTACCCCAATGTTCATCGCAGCACTGTTTATAATAGCCAAGACATGGAAGCAACCTAGATGTCCATCAGCGGATGAATGGATAGGAAAGCTGTGGTACATATACACAATGGAGTATTACTCAGCCATTAAAAAGAATACATTTGAATCAGTTCTAATGAGGTGGATGAAACTGGAGCCTATTGTACAGAGTGAAGTAAGCCAGAAGGAAAAACATAAATACAGTATACTAACGCATATATATGGAATTTAGAAAGATGGTAACAATAACCTGGTGTACGAGACAGCTAAAGAGACACTGATGTATAGAACAGTCTTATGGACTCTGTGGGAGAGGGAGAGGGTGGGAAGATTTGGGAGAATGGCAATGAAACATATAAAATATCATGTAGGAAACGAGTTGCCAGTCCAGGTTCGATGCATGATGCTGGATGCTTGGGGCTGGTGCACTGGGACGGCCCAGAGGGATGGTATGGGGAGGGAGGAGGGAGGAGGGTTCGGGATGGGGAGCGCATGTATACCTGTGGCGGATTCATTTTGATATTTGGCAAAACTAATACAATTATGTAAAGTTTAAAAATAAAATAAAATTGGAAGAAAAAAAAAAAAAAAGAAACTTAAAAAAAAAAAAAAGAAATAAAAACTAAAATCTATGAAAATTAAGAAGAAATCACTAAACAAAAACTATATGCAATGCTATAATAAGAATAGGTGGATAGGGGAAAGAATCAATTAGAAATCTCAAAAATTTTAAAAAGTCACTAAAAAATTAAAAAAAAAAATCTCTCATTGCTAAGTCATGTCTGACTCTTTGCAAATCCATGGACTGCAGCATGCCAGGCTTCCCTGTCCTTCACTATCTCCCAGAGTTCGCTCAAATTTAATGTCTACTGAGTCAGTGATGCCATCCAACTATTTCATCCTCCGTTGCCCCCTTCTCCTCTTGTCCTCAATCTTTCTCAGCATCTGGGTCTTTTCCAAAGAGTTCGCTCTTTGCATCAGGTGGCCAAAATACTGGAGCTTTGGCTTCAGCATGAGTCCTTCCAATGAATATTCAGGGTTGATTTCCTTTAGGATTGACTGGTTTGATCTCCTTGCTGTCCAAGGGACTCTCAAGCACCACAATTCAAAAGCATCGATTCTTCACCCCTCAGCCTTCTTTATGGCCCAGCTCTCATGACTACTGGAAAAATCATAGTTTTGACTAGATGGACCTTTTAGGCCAAGTGATGTCTCTGCTTCTTAACAGATGCAATTTAACTTAGATTGGATGTAGTTACAAAGATATTCAGTTATTTAGTGAGAAGGAAGATAGTCCTGCAGAAATCACCCAGAATGCAATATAATTAAAGAAACAAACAAAGAAATTAAACAAATAAACAAAGAAATATTGAATGTGAAAAGGAGTTGAGAGATGAGGTGGTGCGGTAGCCTCTCTCCAAAGAGGGACACCATTGATGTCTTCTCCCCCTGGAGGCACACGCTACTCTCTTACCATGAGGTGGGTTTTCCCCTGCCCTGGAATAACAACTTTTTATTGCTTTAAAAACATAAAAGATCTCAAGCAAGACAGTAAAACGTTGACATTTTGCTCAAATTTGAATGGTGAGTTCTTTTATGTTTTATTTAAACAATTCAAATGTTAACAAAATGGAATTTTTTCACCAATAATTTATGGAAATCAGTTCTCTTGTTTTCCCTTACAGCCACAGCGCGTAGGTAACTCTGCCTGTGTGTGTGTCAGTGATAGTCCTTGTTTGGCTTGGCCCTGTGGGAGGAGAAGTGAGATTCCCACCACTCCTTGAATGTATTCATCTGCATTTGGGTCTCTGATGCTGCGGGATGGAGCTGGGCTGTGCCTCCCACCTCACTCTCAAATTTACACAGGACTGGAGAAGAGATTCCCAAGTAACTGATCATGTTTGATGAAAGTGAAAGTGAAGTTGCTCAGTCGTGTCCGACTCTTTGTGACCCCATGGACTGTAGCCTACCAGGCTCCTCTGTCCATGGGATTTTCCAGGCAATAGTACTGGAGTGGATTGCCATTTCCTTCTCCAGGGGATCTTCCCAACCCAGGCCTCAAACCCGGGTCTCCCGCATTGTAGACAGATGCTTCACCCTCTGAAACAAGTTCCCAAATGAAACCAAATTGTATTAAAAAAAAAAAAAGTCCTGAGAGGAAATTTACTTAAGCAGGGTGACCCATACCTGGAAGCTGAAAGGATGTGCTTGCCAGACCAGAGGAAGCTAATGCTAAGGAAAACGAGCAGAGATCAGGAGGAGTGGCAAAGGAGCAATGTGGACACGAACGTGAATCCAGCTTCTCCAGGGCGTCTCCTGACCATCAGCTGGACCTCAGCACCAGCTGCCTGCCAGGCCCGGTGAAGGCCAAGCAGGTTTGGACATCCCCAGCCTCCGTGGACCCGTGCTGATCCCCTCTCCCCGTGCTGATCCCCTCTCCTGGTGGATGGCCACCGGCAGGCAGAACAGGGGCTGACTGATGGACAAGTCTAATCCATTCCAGTGATTCTCAGGAATATTTTGGGAGGAAAACTCAAGAAAACGCTGAGCTTTCTGCTGATTCGACAGGTCAGGCTTGGGCCTTTGTGATTTGGGGATGTGAGAGTATTCACGTCTTATTTTGGAGATACAGATAGATGATGGCCGGGTTTTGGGCTATTGACTTAATCTCCATCATCCGTACACACTTGGTGAAGGGGAAGCAGAGCTGGAAATACTGCACCAGTGCAGTCAGTGAGGCCTCGCCAACCCACCCTGTTTAATACTGACCCACTCAACCTGGTGCCCCTCATCGCCCTCCCCACTGTATTTTCTCAATAGAACTCCTGCCTTAATTTTTTCTTAATTGGAATCTTTGCTTTTTTTTCTAATTTATTTTTTTTTTTTTTTTTATTTTAATAAATTTTGTTTTATTTAATTTTTTAAAAAATTGAAGTTCAGTTGATTTACAATGTCATTTCAGGTTTACAGCACAGTGATTCCATATTTTTTGCAGATTCCATTCCATTCTATGTTATTACAAGCTACTAGGTATAATTCCCAGTTCTGTACAGTACATTCTTGTTCATTTCATGTATAGTAGTTTGTTAATGCCAAACTGCTAATTTAATTGAAAGGTAATTGTTATTGTTTTACAGAATTTTGTTGTTTGTGCACCTACGGCTGATTCATGTTCATGCCTTAATTTTTTAAACTACTTACTTTTTTTTTTCCTCTCTCCAACTAGAACAGCAACTCCATGAAGTCCAAAATTAACTACTTTTCTCACTTCTTGTTCATAAGTTTAAAGCAGAACCCAGTACAAGGTATGAGCTCAGTAAACATTGGAATGAATGATTGAAACTGTGCTAGGTTTAGGAGAGTCAGACATCACGTATGTCAGAAACACATCTCACATACACATATATACAAATATATACACACATATACACATATATCAGAGAAGGCAATGGCAACCCACTCCAGTACTCTTGCCTGGAGAATCCCATGGGCAGAGGAGCCTGGTAGGCTGCAGTCCATGGGGTCGCTAAGAGTCAGACACATCTGAGAGACTTCACTTTCCCTTTTCACTTTCATGCACTGGAGAAGGAAATGGCAACCCACTCCAGTGTTCTTGCCTGGAGAATCCCAGGGACGGGGGAGCCTGGTGGGCTGCAGTCTATGGGGTCGCACGGAGTCGGACGTGACTGAAGCGACTTAGCAGCAGCAGCAGCAGACACATATATACACACTCAGGCTTCCCCGGGTGGTGCTAGTGGTACAGAACCTACCTGCCAATGCAGGAGACATAAGAGACACAGCTTCAGTCCCTGGGTCGGGAAGATCCCCTGGAGAAGGGAATGGCAACCCACTCCAGTATTCTTGCCTGGAGAATTCCATGGACAGAGGAGTCTGGAGAGCTATAGTCCATGGGGTTGCAAAGAGCTGGACACATCTGAAGTGACTTAGCATGCACATAAACACACACACACTCACATACACAACAATCACATATACACACGCATGTACACGCATGTACACACATACATACACACATATGCATACATATATACGCACATACACATAAACACACTTCCCCATGGCTCAGGTTCTCGGAAAGGAGGATGTTCAGTCATGGGTCTTGGAAAATTGACCATAAATAGTCATGTCAAGCCGGCCTAGGTGAGAGTAAAAACCTGCACAGCAGCCTCCCAAGCTGACCCGTCCCAGCATCGCTGAATGTTAGGGCCTCCAGAAAGCAGGAGTGACCGGAAGCAGTGAGAACTGAACATCAGCTTTTGGGCTTTAGCAACAAGCTGTAACCCTGAGAGGGCTGGAGCGAAGCAGGCCCTGCTCTCATCCGCAGTTCCCCACCTGCCGGGAGCGGGCCCAGCCCAGGTCAGGAGCAGAGGTGGCAACGGAGCAGGGGCTGGTTGACTCTACGCTTCGCTCTCTGTTGCCCTGGAAAAGTAGTCTCCCTTCATGTCCAAATCCCAAACTTCCAGCAGTCTCTCTAGCTCCTTCCACCAGGCCAGGGAAGAAAAAGAGCTTGAGGAGGAAGCAAAGAGGGCCAAAGTAGCGGGATCCAGGGGAGCACCTTCCGGGGTGTGGACGGGCAGGGGCGGGGCTGCGGCGGGAGCGAGCCGGGCGGGTGGGGCGGGGCCCGAGCGCTCACGCCGGGGAGAGGCAAGGCCCTGCCCAGCCCTGGTGAGCGGCGGCAGGGGGCCGCCCAGAATAGGGGCCGTGGTGACTTCTGAAGCCTGGCTGGGCCCCGCTTCTGAAAGGAAGCACGTGGTGGGTTTTCGCAGGGACCCCTGAACCGTCTTATCTCACTGCCTGACCTGCAGGAGGCCGAGCCCGCTGACTTGTTCACCGCCTCTCGCCTTCCCTGGCAGGCCTGGGTTCTCCGGAGAGGCTCCGCGGGGAGGGGTTCCCTCCCTTTTGCTATTTCCTACCATACACGGTGCCGGAGGCGATTACACCTCTGCAAACTAATAACTCCATGTATAAGCTTCTCATTCCGGTACAACAAACACAGGTTATGAGTTTCTCTTCGTATTTTAATCCTTGCTTAACGTCTTTCCCCCGCCTGTGGAATTCGGCACTCACCCTGCTAAAGGCCTCTGCCTTGTCTTCAGGCCGAGGCACAAACGCAAGGCCCACTCCCACTTCAGGCCTGCCTTCTCTTGCTTTCTGTTTCTCCTTCCCTCTCCCTCTCCCCATTTCCATTCTCACCACCCCGCCTGCTGCCCCAAATCCACTCTATTCCTCTGAAATCACCAACCCAGCCTTTCCCCCTGGCAGCCTGAGTTTCCAAGCCACAGCCCAAACCAGGCGTGGTGTTTAGTCTATGTGCCTCTTTAGGCAGAACAGGCGGCAAGAAATCCTAAGGAAAATGCAAGTTTGCAGCAGTGAGCTCAACTTCTGCACACACAGACCCACATGATGAAGTACGTGTATACCTTCCCTCCTTTAGGGGCCACATTCAAGGCTAGCAGAGGGCAGAGAGGCTAGGAGGGCTGCCCAGGCATCCAGGTATAGTTGATTTATCATGATGCGTTAGTTTCAGGTATATAACAAAGTGCTTCAGATATATGTATCTGAAAACATATATATTCATTCATATATATATATATTCTTTTCCAGATTCTTTTCCATTATAGGTTATAACAAGATATTGAATATAGTTCTCTGTGCTATACACAGGTCCTTGTTGTTTATCTGTTTTATATACAATAGTGTGTATCTGTGGTATATGTATGTGTGTGTGTGTGAGTAAATACATATAATGGAATATTCAGTTCAGTTCAGTTCAGTTCAGTCGCTCAGTCGTGTCTGACTCGTTGCAACCCCATGAATCGCAGCATGCCAGCATGCCATCCAGCCATCTCATCCTCTGTTGTCCCCTTCTCCTCCTGCCCCCAATCCCTCCCAGCATCAGAGTCTTTTCCAATGAGTCAACTCTTTGCATGAGGTGGCCAAAGTATTGGAGTTTCAGCTTTAGCATCAGTCCTTCCAAAGTAATCCCAGGGCTGATCTCCTTCAGAATGGACTGGTTGGATCTCCTTGCAGTCCAAGGGACTCTCAAGAGTCTTCTCCAACACCACACTTCAAAAGCATTAATTCTTCAGCGCTCAGCTTTCTTCACAGTCCAACTCTCACATCCATACATGACCACTGGAAAAACCATAGCCTTGACTAGACGGACCTTTGTTGGCAGAGTAATGTCTCTGCTTTTCAATATGCTATCTAGGTTGGTCATAACTTTCCTTCCAAGGAGTAAGCGTCTTTTAATTTCATGGCTGCAGTCACCATCTGCAGTGATTTTGGAGACCAACAAAATAAAGTCTGACACTGTTTCCACTGTTTCCCCATCTATTTCCCATGAAGTGATGGGACCAGATGCCTTGATCTCCATTTTCTGAATATTGAGCTTTACGCCAACTTTTTCACTCTCCTCTTTCACTTTCATCAAGAGGCTTTTTAGTTCCTCTTCACTTTCTGCCATAAGGATGGTGTCATCTGCATATCTGAGGTTATTGATATTTCTCCCAGCAATCCTGATTCCAGCTTGTGTTTCTTCCAGCCCAGCATTTCTCATGATGTACTCTGCATAGAAGTTAAATAAGCAGGGTGACAATATACAGCCTTGACGTACTCTTTTTCCTATTTGGAACCAATCTGTTGTTCCATGTCCAGTTCTAACTGTTGCTTCCTAACCTGCATATAGGTTTCTCAAGAGGCAGGTCAAGTGGTCTGGTATTCCCATCTCTTTCAGAATTTTCCACAGTTTATTGTGATCCACACAGTTAAAGGCTTTGGCATAGTCAATAAAGCAGAAATAGATATTTTTCTGGAACTCTCTTGCTTTTTCCATGATCCAGTGGGTGTTGGCAATCTGATCTCTGGTTCCTCTGCCTTTTCTAAAACCAGCTTGAACATCTGGAAGTTCATGGTTCACGTACTGCTGAAGCCTGGCTTGGAGAATTTTGAGCATTACTTTACTAGCGTGTGAGATGAGTGCAATTGTGCGGTAGTTTGAGCATTCTTTGGCATTGCCTTTCTTTGGGATTGGAATGAAAACTGCCCTTTTCCAGTCCTGTGGCCACTGCTGAGTTTTCCAAATTTGCTGGCATATTGAGTGCAGCACTTTCACAGCATCATCTTTCAGGATTTGAAATAGCTCAACAGGAATTCCATCACCTCCACTAGCTTTGTTTGCAATGATGCTTCCTAAGGCCCACTTGACTTCACATTCCAGGATGTCTGGCTCTAGGTGAGTGATCACACCATCGTGATTATCTTGGTCATGAGGATCTTTTTTGTACAGTTCTTCTGTGTATTCTTGCCACCTCTTCTTAATACCTTCTGCTTCTGTTAGGTCCATATCATTTCTGTCCTTTATTGAGCCCATCTTTGTATGAAATGTTCCCTTGGTATCTCTAATTTTCTTGAAGAGATCTTTAGTTTTTCCTATTCTATTGTTTTCCTCTATTTCTTTGCATTGATTGCTGAGGAAGGCTTTCTTATCTCTTCTTGCTATTCTTTGGAACTCTGCATTCAGATGCTTATATCTTTCCTTTCTCCTTTGCTTTTTGCTTCTCTTCTTTTCACAGATACTTGTAAGGCCTCCCCAGACAGCCATTTTGCTTTTTTGCATTTCTTTTCCATGGGGATGGTCTTGATCCCTGTCTCCTGTACAATGTCATGGACCTCATTCCATAGTTTATCAGGCACTCTATCTATCAGATCTAGGCCCTTAAATCTATTTCTCACTTCCACTGTATATTACTCAGTCATAAAAAAGAACGAAATAATGCTATTTGCAGCAACATGGATGGAATTAGAGATTATTGTACTAAGTGAAGTAAAACAGAGAAAGACGAATATCATATGATGTCATTTGTATGTGGAATCTAAGAAAATTGTATAAATGAACTTATTTAAAAAAGAGAAACAAATTCATAGACATAGAAAATAAACTTACAGTGAAGGTAAGTGGGTAGGGATAAATTAGGAGTTTGGGATTAATAGATAAAAAGAAAATTTTAATTAAAATATAACATATATAACATACATACAGGAAAGTGCACCTAAGTGTACAGGTTGATGAATTTTTCCCAGACTAAATATACCTGTGTGACCAGCTTCCTGATGGAGACAGAACCTGACCAGCTCCCACAGAAACCTGGCTCACACCCTCTTCCACTCTCGGGGTCTCTTCTAGTGCTTCACAAGTAATATACGTTTTACTCCACAAGTAATCTGCCAAACAAAAACCTGTTCGTTGTTGAGTCGCTAAGTCGTGTCTGATTCTTTGTGACCCCATGTATTACACGCCAGGCTTCCCTGTCCTTCACTACCTCTTGGAGTTTATTCAAACTCATGTCCATTGGGTCAGTGATGGTATCTAACCATCTCATCCTCTGCTGCCCCCTCCTTCTCTTGCCCTCAATCTTTCCCAGCATCTGGGTCTTTTCCAGTGAGTCAGCTCTTTGCATCAGCTGGCCTTCAGCTTCAGCATCAGTCTTTCCAATGAATATTCAGGATTGATTTCCTTTAGGATTGACTGGTTTGATCTCCATGCTGTCAAGATACTCTCAAGAATCTTCTCAAACACAATTCAAAAGCCTCAGTTCTTCAGTGCTCAGCCTTATTTATGGTCCAACTTTCACATCCGTACATGACTATTGGAAAAACCATAGCTTTGACTATATGGACCTTTGTCAGCAAAGTGATGTCTCTGCTTTTAATACACTGTCTAGGTTGGTCATAGCTTTTCTTCCAAGAAGCAAGTATCTTTTAATTTCATGGCTACAACCACAGTCCACAGTGATTTTGGAGCCCAAGAAAAAAAAATCTGTCACTACTTCCACTTTTCCCCTTGTTTGCCATGAAGTGATGGGATTGGATACCGTGATCTTAGTTTTTGAATGTTGAGTTTCAAGGAAGCTTTTCACTCTCCTCTTTCACCTTCATCAAGAGGCTCTTTAGTTCCACTTCACCTTCTGTCATTAGAGTGGTATCATCTGCATATCTTAGGTTGTCAATATTTCTCCTGGCAATCTTGATTCTAGCTTGTGATTCCTATATCATCATCCTGCTTATTTAACTTATATGCAGAGTACATCATGCGAAATGCTGGGCTGGATAAATCACACATACCCATAAACACATATATAATTATACACACATATACACATACACAATACACACTTACATACACATACATACACATACATAAAAATGCGTGCACACACACACACATACACATTGGCATGGTTCATTTCAGGCACTGAATCTAACTCCTTCTTTTAGAGAAACATGAAGCTTTATGGCCTCAAGAATCATGCAGACTCACGCAGCACTACAAACACATTATAACTTCTACAAAAATGTGTTTGTAATTTCTGTATCAGCTTAAGGGGTGATGGTGGAATCCACCGGATTTTCACGGACTGTGACAGCACGTGTTGAGCCTGACTCCACACTTGGGAAAGGCTCAGAGGTGGGGAAGGGAGGGGACAGCCTGTTTCTGGAGGGGCTGGGCAGGGCTGGAGGGAGGACCAGAGTTTCCGAGATGGAAGGAGCCTTTGGAAAACAGACAGCACAAACCCTCCAAACACAGATGAGGAAACTGGGCCCAGGGGCTGCTCGCCATGCCCTTCCAGAGTGTCCAAAGCAGGGAAGACAGAGGAAGCTGGTTCTGTGCCCACGGTGCTCCCCCAGCCCAGCCTGGGCTTGGCGTGCAGTCTGCCGAGACTGTCCTCTGCCCTTTCTCCTCACTGACCGTGGGGACGCAAGGGGGATGCGGCCACCCTCTCTCCAGTTCAAGCCACACCAGCGTCATCCACCCACACCAGTCCCCTCTCTGGCTTGGGCAAGGTCTTGGCTGTTTTCTCCTCCATTCCAGCCCCATCTGCATTCCCTCCCTCCCCTTCCTCCTTCTGAGGCATTCCCGTGCACATCCTGGAATGTCTATGTCCTTGTAAAACGTGTGGCTTCATATCATACGCACCTAAGGTTTCTACACGAGATCAGTGCTGCTGTGCTTCTTTCTGCTTTTCCCCTTTCTGTTCTCTCCATGGAGCTGTAGTCACAAAGGGGTCAATGCTTCTCACTGCTGTAATGTGTTCAGGGCTGCAGACATCCTATTGTTCTGATGAGCCCTGCAAGCCAGGGATGAATTTGGTGGTGCCCCTCCCCATGGTCTCCTCTTGCCCCCAGCTATGCGCATGTCCCTCTCCTTTCCTCCCCTGCCCCAGACTGTGCGTCATCTGTGGGCTTTCCTTACTGTCTGTCCATCCAGGGCTGACATCCAGGGACCTGGTTTTCAGGGCCCTGTGAGGTGAGACAGATCTGATGAACCATGACTCAGTGTTGAGATCGCCTCTCCTGAGTTTTCAGGGAGGCGCTGAGTCTGCTCACACATGCACATTTCCACCACCATCTCCTCAGCCCTGAGACGGACTTACCTCTCTGCCTCCCTTCTCGTCTCATGGAGGGTGTGTTTCCTGTACCATCACAAGACTCAAGTGTCTAAACTTCTGCTTTCCATGGATTCCTCCTCTAACGAGTAATTCTGCCCAGTGAGCATGAATAGCTCTCCTGATTGGGCCCTGTCTGTATAGTGGAGGAGAAAATGGCAACCCAGTCCAGTATTCTTACCTGGAGAATCCCATGGACAGAGGAGCCTGGCGGGCTATAGTCCATGGGGTCACAAACAGTCAGTCACAACTTAGCAACTGAGCACGTAATTGTTAAGAGAATGAGCCAAAGTCAGCACCCCTGCCTGTGCGTCTTGGCTCTGCCATTTACTAGCTGTGTGACCCCTGGCAAATCAGTTAACCTTTTATACCTCCATGACGGTTAAAATGAGTTAAAACACGTCAAGCATTTAGATCAGTGTCTAGCACGTATGAAGTGCTTAGTAAATGCTAGTTTTTATGATTACCGTTCAACGTGCTGCTTCTCAACACGGACTCTCTGGTTGATCCCCACAGAGGCCACATTACCTTCTCTGCAAAGTCCCAACGTTTTTACTTTGACTGTTTAATTAACCCAGTTGTCTGCCTTCCACAGTATCAAATCCAGGTCTTTGCCACTCCCCGCAGCCCACAGCTCCTAAACCACCAGAACACACTTTGTCTATATTATTCTTTTTGGTTCTTGACTATACCTTGCTTCAATTTGTTATATACCCTGAATACAATGCAGAACTCCACGTGGCTCATTCTCAGCTCAGGGTCATGTTCAGAGAAGCCCAACAACTAAAATTCCTTACTGCTTGAATTCTTTACTCTGCCTCTGTAGCATGTGTGGAAGGAAAGAGTAATGGTTAACACTATTGGAAACAGTACAAAGTCTCTCTATGTATAACAGCCTCTCGTGATGTCTTTCAGGAGGAAGGAAAAAGTTCTCCACTTGGTTCTTTGCCACCCCACAAACTGGAAATGACCACCATCACTTCCTTCCCTCCACTCAGCCGCCAGTTTGATCCATCAGAATGGGTGGAAGAGGGGCCTCCACACCTCCCAATCCTTCTCTGTGAAGGTGAGCACAGAGACCCCTGGCACATCTAATTCTATGAAGTCATTTTTCTGTGGAAACCTGATGAATGTAATTCTCTGCTTTTCTAACAGTTATTTAATTTTTTAGCAGCCTAATGTTTGGGGTGGAGAAGAAAATGGCAGCCCACTCCAGTGTTCTTGCCTGGAGAATCCCAGGGACGGGGGAGCCTGATGGGCTGCCATCTATGGGGTCGCACAGAGTCGGACACGACTGAAGCAACTTAGCAGCAGCAGCAGCAGCAGTGCTTGGGGTAAGATTAACCAGAGCCCCAGCCTTACAATATAGTCTCATCCATAAGGCCATGGTCAGGGGGTGGGCATGAGCCACTCAGTGCATAGCCTTCCCGTCACTCACGGCAATCGGCTAATCTCACCCAAGGAGCTGCAGGACTTGGTTCTTAGTTGAGAAGACAGGAGCTTTTCTTGCCCTGATTGGTATGTCATGCAGATATGCGGCCTGAGGCTGTGGCAGCCTTTTTTGTTGCTCGGAGGGTATCCAGTCTGGAGGAAAGCAGAATCTGGAAAATCACGTAAAGACACAAGAGCCAGAATCCTGATAAAGCTGTCCCCACAATCTGCTGCATCTACTGCTTAGCCAATAGGTTCCTTTCATTGTTTGAAATAGTTCAAGCTTAGTTTGCTATTAATTTGCAGCCAACGATATTCCAAACTACGTAGACCAAAAAGTTCATTAACTTCTCCAACCTCAATTTCCTCCTTTGTAAAACAGGATTTTAAAAAAATTACTTCACCTCACAGGAGTTTTAAAATTACCTCCATCTCACAGGATTACAGGGCAGTCCATTTGTCAAGTGGTAGCTCTTTGTCTAACACTTAACAAGGAAGCATTTAGTAAAAGGTTTTCTTTCTAATTCCCCTACTGCCTTCAAGGATTGGCAATTAGTAGGGAGAGAGCTGGAGAAGGAAATGGCAACCCACTCCAGTGTTCTTGCCTGGAGAATCCCCGGGACGGGGGAGCCCGGTGGGCTGCCGTCTATGGGGTCACACAGAGTCGGACACGACTGAGGCAGCTTAGCAGCAGCAGCAGCAGGGAGAGAGCAGTGCTGTGTATGCACCCCCAATTCAGAAAGAAGAAAGGAAAAACAGTGTCAATGAAAACCAAACTCAGTGGCAGGAATTTGGTGTCTATTCCAAGCAAATGGGGTTGGAGACCCAGAAAGGCTCTATGAGATTCCTCAGTTCACAGTGCAAAGACCCTACCCTGTAGCTCCGCCTGCAGGAGCCTCTGCTCCTGTACCTCAGTACGCCCTGAGCAGGCTGTCGAGTCAGGGGATGATGGTCCTAGTCAGTGTGACTGAGACAGAAAACCATGAGCCACATTAGACACGGAACCTGTAAGGGGACCCACGCTTGCAAAGGGGCATTGCCTCCTTGGCATGCTTCTACCCCAGGAAATGAGTAAAGATTCTTCAGTAAAGAATGTAAAGACAATTGTGTTTTATTAAAGAAAAGACTTTTTTTTTTTTTTAATATTTATGTATTTGGCCTTAAGAAGCATTACTACGAATAAAGCTGGTGGATATGATGGAATTCCAGTTGAGCTATTTAAAATCCTAAAAGATGATCCTGTTAAACTGCTGCGCTCAATATGCCAGCAAATTTGGAAAACTTAGCAGTGGCCACAGGACTGGAAAAGGTCAGTTTTCATTTCAATCCCAGAGAAGGGCAATGCCAAAGAATGCTCAAACTACCGCATAACTGCACTCATTTCACATGCTAGCAAGGTAATGCTCAAAATCCTTTGATCCAGGCTTCAAAAGTACATGAACCAAGAACTTCCAGATATACGAACTGGATTTAGAAAAGGCAGAGGAATCAGAGATCAAATTGCCAATATCCATTGCATCATAGAAAAAGCAAGAGAATTCCAGAAAAACATCTACCTTTGCTTCATTGACTACGCTAAAGCCTTTGACTCTGTGGATCACAAAAAACTATGGAAAATTCTTAAAGAGATGGGAATACCAGACCATCTTACCTGCCTCCTGAGAAATCTGTATGCAGGTCAAGAAGCAACAATTAGAACCAGACATGGAACAACAGACTGGTTCCAAATTGGAAAAGCAATACGTCAAGGCTGTATACTGTCACCCTGCTTATTTAACTTATATGCAGAGTACATCATGCCAAATGCCGGGCTGGATGAAGCACAAGTTGGAATCAAAATTTCCAGGAGAAATATCAATAACCTCAGATATGCAGATGATACCACTCTTAAGGGAGAAAATGAAGAGGAACTAAAGAGCTCCTTGATGAAAGTGAAAGAAGAGAATAAAAAAGTTGGCTTAAAACTGGACATTCAGAAAACTAAAACCATGACATCCGGTCCCATCACTTCATGGCAAATAGATGGGGAAACAATGGAAACAGTGACAGACTTTATTTTCTTGGGCTCCAAAATCACTGCAGATGGTGACTGCAGCCATGAAATTAGAAGACACTTGCTCCTTGGAAGAAAAGCAATGATAAACCTAGACATTGTATTAAAAAGCAGAGACATCACTTTGCCAACAAAGGTCCAGACAGTCAAAGCTATGGTTTTTCCAGTAGTCATGTATAGATGTGAGAGTTGGACCATAAAGAAGGCTGAGTGATGCTTTCCAACTGTGGTGCTGGAGAAGACTCTTGAGAGTCCCTTGGACAGCCAGGAGATCAAACCAGTCAATCCTTAAGGAAATCAAGCCTGAATATTCATTGGAAGGACTGATGCTGAAGCTCCAGTATCTTCACCACCTGATGCAAAGAGCCAACTCATTGGAAAAGACCCTAATGTTGGGAAAGATTGAGGGCAGGAGGAGGAGGGGATGACAGAGGATGAAATGGCTGGATGGCATCACCAGTTCAATGGACATGGGTTTGAGCGAATTCTGGGAGCTGGTGAAGAACAGGGAAGCCCCGTGTGCTGCAGTCCATGGGGTTGCAGAGCCGGATGTGACTTAGAGACCTAACAACAGCAGCAAATGCGTTTGGCTGTGCCAGGTCTTAGCTGCAGCGTGTGGGATCTAGTGCCCTGACCAGTAATCCAACCCGGGCCCCTTGCATTGCAAGCTCAGAGTCTAAGTCACTGGGACACCAGGGAAGTCCTCTAAAGACAGCCTTTTTAAAGAAAAGAAGAGAGAAAAGCAAAGAAAAGAAAAACTTTCTGTATGGGAAATAACAGAACTCTCAGCACCCAGAATCAGCTTGTGCTGAGGTGGTCTTACTTACCCAGGTTCTACATTCTTTTTAAAGCAAATCCAAAACATATCATATTTATTGGGAAATATTTCAGTATGTATCTGTAAAGGACAAGGAGTCTCTTTTTTAAAACATAACTACATTACCACCATCACATCTAGAAACTAATAATATAAGGACCAGTTTTCTATACTTCAGTGTCCAGACCTGTAAACAATACATAAAAGACTGGCAAGGAATTTCAGTAGATGAGGATAAAGGATTCACCAACAAAAAATGTTATTTCACAGACTTCCCTGGTGGTCCAGTGGTTACGACTCTGTACTTTCACTGCAGAGGCGTGGGTTCAATCCCTGGTCCGGTGACTAAGCTCCCACATACAGCTCACCATGGCAAGAAAATAAAAGGTAAATAAAATTAATATATAGAATTATAAAAAACGAAAAAATATTATTTCAGTTAGTTTACTAGTCTTGGAATAAAGCCTTTAAGGAAATCTCATGACTAAGGTTTTAAATGTGGAAAAGGAATCTGTTAAAAATTAATCTGATTTAGGGGTCACAATGGCAATTTGATAAACTGTCAATGAAAGACAGAATTTTCCTCCAAACAACATATTAGAATTTTCTCCTTAAAGCGCCCATCTAATACGTTTTCAAGGATCTTGTAAGAAGTGAAGAACGCACCAGCACTGGCTGTCGCCTGTAGCTCACACTTCCGCACAGTGGAAGTTCCTGTAATCAGTCTAGAGCAGCCAGCTCAAGTGTGGTGGACAGCGATGCATATTCCTTTCATTTCTCTTAGCCCCGGGTAGCTGAAAAAGCTGTGTTGAAAAAGACTTCCTATCGTGGTTGTATTACCATTCTCCCAGATGGGCACTTATTTTAGGGGGCGGGAAAAAAAATCTTTACTTTCTTGTACCTTTTTAATATGTAAAGTTGAAGAGCTACTCATCTTTATTTCCTATTCCCAGGAAGCCTGCTTTATAAACTTGGGGGTTTCACGTTCTTTTCTGTTAAAAAGGGTATTACTTTGCCTTGAAATAATTTTCTGAAAAATCATTTGGGATTTTTATACAGCAATGCTATACTTCTCATTTCTTAATTTCCTTCTCGAACATGTACCTGTTTTGATCTTTGATTTTTTTTAAACTTACCATGAGGCAAATGTACTCTCCAACCACCACCTTTGATGCATCTCAAATTATACCCCTTGGAATTGCTTCAGTATTATTCATTTCAAAATGGTTTCTCAACATTTCTTGAATTTCATTTATACAGGTAAAGTCTTTAAGCAAAAGGTTATTTGGGGGCCAGCGCTCACAGAATCCCAAGCTTACTCAGCCTCCTGAGATGAGTTCCTTTGGAAGCAGCCCAGGAAAGAATTCAGGTCGAAAGCTACAAAGCACAGAAAAATGGGCAGAAAATTAAATATATATCTGAACATATTTGCACTTAAGAAAATTCAGAGTAGAATGCCCGATTCTTTCCAAAGACCTATTAGACTGATATGTTTGTTTATTTCATAATTTAATCTTTCCATTGCAGATGTAATCTCCAATTAAATTCCCCCTTAAAAACAACGTTCACTTCAGAGAGCAATTAGCATTTTAAGAAAAGAAGTTTGCTCGTGATTTGGGTTCTGCATAGAACTCAAGCAACTGCAGTCGACCTCACTAAAAAGATGATTTCCAGGAGCCAAGTAGATGATTGGTGAAGTAATTATGTTATTTAAGGCCATTCTCTAGCACTGAAAGATGAATCACATTTGCATAGGTGAAAACAAAGCCTCATATGGGAAAAAATAAAGCAAAGTTGTTTTGCAGAAACAAAAAACAAAGCTTCTGTGGCTTCTCTTTCTGAAACATTTTCCTGTTACTGCCAGTCTCTGCAGGCTAGAAACCAAATCTTGGGTGAAGCACTGAGGTGACCCAGGGAAGGTCCCTGTGATCCAGGTCCCCACAGAGCAGCTGCAGCATCACTGCAATCCTGTGTGCAGGTTTATTCAATGATAAAGGAACCAAGTTTAAGACAATGCATGATGCACTCACCTCCCAGTAACATTATTCATAATATCTAAAATACTGAAGCAACCCAAATGGCCATCACCAGATGACTGGAGAAACACAGTGTGGGCTATACCCACAGGGGACTAGGACCCAGATTTTCAAAGGGAGGGGATTTTGACACATGTTACGATACGGATGAACCTTGAGAACATTATGCTATGTGAAATCAGCCAGTCACAAAAGGGCAAATACTGCATGATTCCACTTAAAACGAGGTACCTGGAGTAGTCATATTCATAGAGGCAGAAAATAGACTGGTGTTGCCAGGGGCTGTGGAAGAGTGGAAGGTGGGGAGTTATCATCTAATGGGTACAGAGTTTGTTTCACAGATGAAAAAGCTCCAGAGATGGATGATGGTGACGGTTCCACACTGTGAATTTACCTAAGGTCACTGAATTGGGCGGTACTTAAAAATGCTGACACTGGTAAATTGTTTTCTTAGAGACTTTTAGTTTTTTAATTAGTTTGTTTGGAGTATAGTTGTTTTACAGTGTTGTGTTAGTTTCTGCTGTTCAGCACAGTGAATCAGCTATACGTATACGTATGTCCCCTCTTCAGTAAATGTTATATTATGTATATTTTAACACAACAAAAAATGCATGTTAACAAAAGACCCCAAAACTTGTAGGTTTTAAACAGATGGACATCCCCTCTAAGGTGTCTTTAAAAGGTAGCACACATCTTTAGGGCTCTTCAAAATATTTATACCTCCACCTATTCCCTTCAAGTTGCAATGTTGACAGACACTCCCCAGCATCATTATCATTAGTTGAGACCAGGACCAATGTCAACCGTGTGCAAGCCCTGAACTTGGGATTTAATGCAGTGTCATCCTGTCTTAATAGTCTTATTCACTTTATCTTTGGATTTGTGTTTTTTAAGTGAAATTTACTGGGTTAGTGGAGCGTGCACTGGGGACCCTCGGCCAGCACACTGGTCTGTCCTCTAGCTGCCCTCCCACACCTCCCGGGGACCGCTTCTCAGCACCCAATCCCCTACATACCCGACGACTGCTGCCCAACACCCAGCAAGCTGGTGGCTCCACAGTGCAAGGCCTTAGAGGGTGACTCTGCACAGGTAACTTACCCACTTCGGTCCAGCGGTTGTGGGTGGGGCACTGGACAAGCCCCGTGTGCCCTGAAGTGTTCTCAGGCCCTCCTTGAGGGTCTGTGCTTGTCCCTCAAGCACACCCCAGCCATGAGGGACCCTGTTTTCCTCCTTCCTAGCTTTCTGAATCTGGTTAGTGTTTACCACCTCTGGCCAATTGAAAGCACCCTCCACAGATAAGCCAGGAAATACGAATTGTATAATCTCAATAAGTTTGCACACAAGTTAAATGCTCTTATATTTGGATTTAAAAGAGATATTGTACAATGTGAAGAAAAGTAAAATTCATGCTAATATTTTTCATTTTTGTTTTCTTAGCAAACTAACATATGAAAATAATATGGCAAATTGAGAGAGAAATGCGAAAAGGAGAAGCTTTATCTCTGAGTTCTCTTTGCAACACTTTTTTCCAGCTTTTTGAACGCGGGGTCTGAACTTCCATTTTGCACTGGGCCCTGCAAATTATGTAGCAGGTCCCGTTGGGCCCTCGCAGTATCTCTAGAAGACCTGTTAGGATGCCAATGTGTTATCTCAAGGCGAGGGTCTGTGGACTTTTTCTGTAAAGGGACAGATACAGTATTGTAATATTTCAGGCATTGCCAGCCATACAGTCTTTATCACCATGACTCAGCTCTCCCACTGTAATGGGACAGCACCCATAGATAACATAGGCATATTTCAACCAAACATCATTTACAGATAAATGGGGCGGTGGGCTTAGACAGGTTGCCAGTTCCCGTCTTAAGGGGTCCATCCATGCCTTCCTTCAATCCCATTTACTAAATCAGCCTTCTTAGAAAAACAGGCTGAGGACCCTGATAGGAGAAATAGAGATAGATACTCGCTCGAAAGTTTTGTTTTAGCCAAAATAGCCAAGAAAACCCTGAAAATGAAGGGTGGATTGGAGAGCTTCTATAATTCAAACAGTACAGTATTGGCATATGAATATACAGAAAGATCAATGGTATGGGAATAGGCCAAATCATATGTTGAAATTTAATATGTAATAAGGGTGCCATCTCATACCCACGGGGAAAAGGTGGACATTTTAATAAGGAATGTTGGACTAAATGGAAATTCATGTGGAAAAAGATAAAATTGGATCTTTTCTTCATCCAAACACAGTAAGATAAATTTTACATGAATTAGAAATTTAAATGTAAATAAAAATGGAACCACACATATGTCCAAATAAAAGATGGATGAATTCTTTTATAACATTGGAGTAGGGGACAATGACTCAAAACTCAGGTGCAGTAAGGAGAAGACTAACAAATCTGACTACTTAATAATTTAAAATAAAATACTTTTGTAGGGCAAAAAGCACCATAAGCAAAATAAAAAAGGAAAGAAGAAAAGAAATAAAAGACCAACTGAAAAGAATTATTTGCAATGAAATCACAGATAAAAATATATGATTAAGTAAAAATCCTATAGTCTTGAATTTTAATTGGAAGCATCAGTATCAACTTACAATATATTTTATCTTTAAAAAAATACTTATTTACCCTGAAAAAGCTCAGAAATGAAAACCAATTCTGTACCACAAACATCCCTAGTGCCTAGACTATGGTCTTTAAATGTATTTTCTGTTGAAAGTAACCAGGAGAAAAAGCTGACCCAGGTCGGGTAAGATCTGTGCAAGATGATCCTGGAACATCTTATAATATGGGCAGCAGGGAAGACCTCAAAGACCATGGGAATCAGATCCAAAAACTCTGGAGCCAACTTCAGGAAGTTCCCAGGATACAAAGAACATTACAATCATTCATAAGAATAATAACTGCAGTGGACCACCTCAAATATATTTAAAACCACATGTTCAGAATAACCCTTGACAAAGAAACTCATTGGTCATGTCTTACAGATGCTAGGGAGCGCAAACATTGATCTTGCCTTTCCTTTGAACTGCGCATGCGTGCTAAGTAAGTGACTCGGTCGTGTCCGACTCTGTGCGACCCTATGGGCTGTATCCTGCCAGGCTCCTCAGTCCACAGGATTATCCAGGCAAAAGTACTGAGCGGGTTGCCATTTCCTTTTCCAGAGGATCTTCCTGACCCAGGGATCAAACGGCCGTCTCTTACATCTCCTGCATTAACAGGCGGGTTCTTTACCACTAGCGCCACCTCAGGGTAAACAACTAGCTGATGAGAATTGAGAAGCAGTCTTGTTCCGAAGATCACCTGGAGAAGGGAACGGCTACCCACTCCCGTATTCTGGCCTAGAGAATTCCATGGACTGTATAGTCCATGGGGTCGCAAACAGACACGACTGAGCGACCTTCATTTTCACTTTCACTGGTTAATAAGTGAGGGAAGAACGACAAAATTAGGACATTGCCACTTTGCAACCCCGAATGGTCTAATGGATTTAGGCAATGATCACCAATGGCTCCTGATGTCAGGAAAACAAAGACAAAAAGGCCCGATGCGGCATTTGGCGGTGGTACACGATATTGCCTTTACGGTAGGGCCAAAAAGTTGAACCTGAGACTGAGTGTGTGTCCAGTCTAGAACTAAACAGCAATTTAAGGACAATAGCGTGAATCAAAGACCGCTGTAAATAACAGCACAAGAAAAGTGGTCAGCAAAATCTAGACTGTGGAAAACTACAGGACAATGACTCTCTTTCTTCAACAGATAAATTGCAAAAGAGAGAAAGGAAATGAGAGGGAGAAGAGGGCAAAAAAGAGAAGGGAGAGGAGGATGGGAGGGAGAAACTTAATTGAAAGTGACTTAACACACGTGTCAATCATGATAAGGTTATTAAAGCTTATAAGGTATTAAGCTTATTAAACATGATTCATATAAGGACACAAGGAAAAGAAGGAAATTTGAACAGTGACTAGATACTTGACATTGTTTAAGAGTAATTATTATTTTAACTTAGTTATGATCATGGTATTTTGGTTACATTAAAATTTTTTCTTTTGGAAATATGCATAGCAATATTTATGAGGAAAATAATGGGATATTTTAGACTTGTTTCAAAATCAGTTTGAGAAAAGAGGAGACAGGAGGAATATGCAAATACAGAGATGAAACAGAATTGGTCCTGAGTTGATTAGTGCTGAATCTATGCTATGGATATATGGGAATTCATTATATTATTCTCTCTACTTTTTGTGTTTGGAACTTTCTGTAATAAAATACACATATATTTTTTAAGTTGTGTTTTCTTGGGTGAGGAAATGGCTTTGGGGACTTCTGGTTAGTTCAAGTGCAACAGAAACATCCTACAAAGCACTTAATAAGCGCTAACTGATTACATAACATAGTGAGACCACCTAGGAGGGTACTGCAGTGGTTCAGGTGAAAGACAAGGTCTAATTATAAGGGTGACAGTGAAAATACAGAAAAGCACAGAAAGTTGTTTCTTTATCAGGAAAAAATGTTAGCTGCTGTGAAATCTATGCAGACGGCAACAAAGGAACATTCATATGTGTTTTATTTAACGTCCTTGGAAGGACCCAATGAACAAGCCAATTGTCTAAAAAGATAATAGATTTCTCTATTTGAATGGAAGTTTAAGTCCTTTGAATTTCATTAGAATTAAATACCTTGAGAATTTACATCTTTTTTATTCATTTATGTTCAGTAACCAAACATTCTATTATAATTTACAAGGTCTGCACTGTTATCTGAAAAATAAATGGTGACAAGACTCCTTCTAGAATAATGAACAATACTCCATATTGTTGCTACAATTTATCAATCCTGACCTTTCTTTCACCTATTTATTTCACCCTCTGCTTTCTTACAGCAACCCACGCTGGGCTTGAGGTGGTCTCTTGTAAGTGTCTAGGAAGAATCAATCTTCAAGTACCTTCAGGGAACAGGGGGTCTGTTGAAATACGTGAAGACTGTGTCTAGAACTAGAAAACTATCATCTGACCCCGCTGTCTGTGCAGAGACCCTCTTCTCTACTCCCAACAGCTTCCTCTTCTTTCTCTTAGCTTCTGTGGTATCTTAACTAGGTCTTATACAAGGCCCATTAAAGCCTTCAGCCTCATGCCTTTACAGCTTCCCCACTCATTTTCATTTCAATGACTGAGTGAAGAAATATCACTGGCCAAACCTAGCTTGCCCTGGAGGTTGGGCAGCCTGAAGACTGCTCTGGACCAAGGCCCTGTGCCCACCTTATCAGTGGTGGCCTGAGCAGGGTACTGGCTGAGTCGCAGGGCATAGCACATGGTCTCCTGAGGCTGACCCCTGGGCATGCCTATGATAGGGTAGAGTTTCTTAGAAGGAACCTTGGGAAAAGTAGCACTACACAGCTTTCTAATACATTCTGCCAACCCTGAGTCTATGACTGCTAAGTTTTTAAAATTTTTATTTTATACTGGTTATAGGTGACTAACAATAATGTGCTAGTTACAGGTGTACAGCAAAGTGATTCAGTTATACCCAAACAAGTATCCACTCTTTTTCAATTTCTTTTCCCATTTACATTATTTCAGAATATTGAGGGGACTTCCCTGATGATCCAGTGGCTAAGAGTCCATGCTTCCAATGCAGGGGGCCCAGGTTCCTTCCCTGGCTAGGGAACTAAATCCCACATGCCACAGCTGGGGGTTAGAGTGGTGCAGCTAGAAGTTTCCACATACTGCCACAAAGATCGAAGGTCTCACGTGCAGCAGTCAAGGCCCAGCACAGCCAAACGAATAGATAAATATAAATATACAAAAAAAGAACATTGTGCTATGGCTGCTAATTTTGATATGAGTCTCAAAAGCAATTTGGGCCTCCATTTATGAAACTCTGAATTCTAACTCATCTCAAGTGAAAGACCATTCATTCAGGATTTGGCAGCCTACTCAGTACAATTCATCAAGAAATAACCTTGGGTTCCAAGAACAGAACTGTTGTCAACTCCTGCCACTCTCTCAGAAACTTAGAAGATACAAATGGAGCAAACTACCATCTTGGTCACTGGAGAAAATGCTTGGGTGGGGTGAGGGTCAGTTTTGCCACTGACATTTACCAGTGTTTAGAGCGACCAATAATTATTTGATTAACTGCAGTTTGTTGTCCATCTGTTGTGTGCCAGGCAGTGTGCCTGGGGCTTTACATATGCCACTTCCTCTCATTCTCCCAACAACAGGCACTGTTTCCATTTGACAGATGGGTAAACTGAGGCTCAGAGAGGCTGAGCAGTTTGCCTAAGGTCACACAGCTGCTTAAGCGGCACATCCAGAGTGCGAACACAGAACTGACTCACTCAGCCTGTTATGTCGTCTTCTGTGAATTCACTAGATCCACTGCTCCCCTGTGACCACTGCTCGTGTCACTTAACTCGTTGGTTCTTCAATGAAGAGGAACCAAATTTTGATCATTGAATGTTTTCCCACAGATGGTGTGGACATTGCTAGGTGCCCAAGCTGGAGTGTCAGAGAGTGACCAGGCTCATTCCAAGGACAAATGTCCCTGATGTGACAAGCTCATTGAATGGCTATAAAGTTTTCTGAGAAGGGGGTCTTGTCCTGCTCAGCATGCAAATGCATTTCAAAATGAAAGCTTTTATGATCGCATTAGGAAAAACTCCAACATAATGAGTTTCTGTGGCCTTGTTTATGAAAAGGGAACGTTTAGACTCTGCAATTACCCAAAGCAGTAAAGCAGCAAAGAAAGCCAGCATGTTAAATAATAATTGCAAATGTTATATAAATGAGAGTGGTTTGATTGAATTTATTAGATATGTGTTGCTGGCATTTTAAGATATAAAGCATTTATCACAAAACGATGATTTCTTCACTTAAGCTCATTAGGAAATCACACATCAATTCATGCATAATTACAGAGGGAATTTCTGCTGCTCCCCACGAATCATTACCACGTTAGCTAAAGTTGAATTGGTTTTTACGTGATTTGGAAAGAAAGCGTTCTTAACAAGAACCTATGAAGGGGATACACCTCAATGGGAGCCCCATCTCCATGAATCAATGACTCTGAGACATCCCTAGGCAAGACCTGAGCCTTCCTCTCTTCCCTTCATGATCTCATCACATGGATCATCCTGCTCCAGGTACTTATGAAAAATCTAGACGTAACTACTTAGTGGACCAAAAATTTTGCTCAGGTTTTTCTGTAACATCTTATGGAAAAATCTGAATGAACATTTTGACCAATTCAATTGGAATAAATTGGAAGGAAGAGTTAGAAGAAAACCAAAAAATAAGAAAGTTTGAGAAGTTTGTTAAATCTGAGCATTAATTTATGGTCAATGAGCAAGATATAAGGTTACCAATGTCCGTCAATCAACCAAGAGGAAGAGCAATCTCTTTTTATGTATCCTTCCTTTTTTTAATTGGAGTATAGTTGATTGGTGGCTCAGACAGTAAAGAATCTGCCTGCAGTGTGAAGACCTGGGTTTGATCCCTGGGTTGGGAAGATGCCCTGGAGGAAGGCATGGCAACCCACTCCACTATTTTTCCCTGGAGAATCCCTATGGACAGAGGAGCCGGTGGGCTATGGTCCATGGGGTCACAAAGAGTTGGACACGACTGAGTGGCTAAGCACACACACACAAAGTTGATTTAAAACACTGTTTAGTTTCAGGAGTACAGCAAAGTGATTCAGTTATTCAGAGTGTGTCTATCTATTCTTTTTCAAATTATTTTGCCTTTGTAGGTTATTACAAAGTATTGAGTATAGTTCCCTGTGTTATACAGTAGGTCCTTGTTGGTTATTTTATATATAGTAGTGTATATATCTTAATATCAACCTCTGAATTTATCCCTCCCTTTCCCTTTCCTCTCTAGTAACCACAAGTTTGCTTTCTCAGTTGTGGATCTATTTCAGAGCAATCTTTCAATACTAATGTAGTTGCCAAGTAACGGGCCTTCTGGGGCTTCCCAAGTGGTGCTGGTGGTAAAGAACCTGCTTATCAATGCAGGAGATGTAAGAGACGCAGGTTCGAACCCTGGGTCAGGAAGATTCCCTGGAGGAAGGCATAGCAACCCACTCCGGTATTCTTGCCTGGAGAATCCCATGGACAGAGGAGCCTGGTGGGCTGCGATCCATAGGGAGGGTCACAAAGAGTCAGATACAGCTAAAGCAACTGAGCACGCATACAAAGGGCCTTTCTGGCTTCAGATATTGTTAAATATATACTCTCTGGATAGTAGCTCTGCACCAAGCTCTTCCGTCCACTGGATTTTCAAGACAAGAAGTACTGGAGTGGGTTGCCATTTCATTCCCCAGGGAATATTCCCAACCCAGGGATCGAACCCATGTCTCTCACATTGTAGACAGATGCTTACCGTCTGAGCCACAGGGAAGTCCAGGATATTCAAAGTATACTTCCTCACAAGCCTGATTCTCATCTTTCTTTTTAATCCACATAAACAAGATAAAATAAACATACAAGAAAGTAACAGAAGAGACAGGTGGGAGAGAGAGTGAGGAAGATGATATATAAGAGGAGTAACTGATTGTTAGAGACAGAAGAAAGAGCCTTAGAGGGCAGGAGTCACTGATCCAGGTCCTCAATATATAAAAGACTGCTATGAACCAATAAGAAAATAACCAAGAGTTCAATGGGAAAACAGGCAAAGACCATGAACAGGTAGCCCACAAAGAAAGAAATGCAAATGGCTTTCCAACACATGGAAGATGCCCACTCTCATTTGAAATTAAATAACTGTAAATTGAAACAATAAAGAGACACAACTTTTAATTATCAGGTTGACAGAGATCACAAAGTTTAAAACACAACATATTGATAAGGATGCCAAGAAATACTCATGTAATTGGTGAAGTTTAATGTGATACAGCTTCTTTGGGGAACAAAATTTGTCAAAATTTTAAAAATAAATTTTTAAAAGTGCACATATTCTTTGACCCAGCAACTCCACTTTTACAAATTTATTCCATAAGTATATTTAAACATATTGACAATTTGTATAGGACTAGCCATCATCGCATTATCATAGCAAAATAGTCAAAATGCTAAATTGTCCAACGATTAAGAACTAAAGAATGTGCCATGCAATAACTAAAGAAGAGTGAGATAGGCTTGTTTCTACGTGTTGAAACATAAACTTTTATGCACTGATATAAATTCAAGAACTATCACAATGTTTTAAAAGGAAAATAAACTAATCTGCCAACATTTACATAAAAACAAAAAAATATGTATATATGTGAATCGAGGACATATTTATATAAAGAATATATGAAAATAGAAATATCACTTTGCCCACTTAGAATGAGTAATAGAGTTTGTTATCATTGTCTATGCCAAATCAGCAATAAAAATTCGAGAATTTATTCAATATCCCTCTGAAGGCTTTTTTTCCCCCTCTGTGGGAAAAGTAATCTTTAAAAAGTAGATCTGTGTGTGTGTGCGTGTGTGTACATACAAACACATATGCTTGGAAACAGGATATTTCTAGAAGGACACTAAGGAAACTGTAGTAGCTTCTGGGAAAGGATGGGTCTGGGGTATTCAGATTGAGTATTTTTATAGTAAATTCATTCACAGAATTTTTTAAACCAAGTTCCTATGTTACATTTTTTATTAAAAACCAGACTTATGCAGGAAGTACCTTGTGATACAAATAGAAATGGCACCTATAAGAATGATTTAAACCAAGGAAAATCACAAGTTGGGTTCTCGGGAGCGGAGGATCCTCATCTTGAGAACACAGACAAAATCAGACGGAGGGGCCACCCCGAGGCGGGACACCTCTGGTCATTAGTGGACACACGGGGGCTTTTCTGCTGCTTTATAGGACCGAGTTGTGGAAGAGGAATATACTCTCAGCTGCAACCCCTACCTCTCAGGAGATGTTTCCAGGGTGAAGGAACCATTATACTGAGTGCTTCTTTTGGCTTTTCTACAATACACCTTCTCAGAAAAGATGTGGGAAATAAATGACAGACATCAATATGAAAATTCCCCTTCCAAGAGCAAACCACCCTTAGGAGGGAAACTGCTTTGGAAAGTGAATGAACATCTTCAGGGAATTAATGTGAGTCTAAAATCTTCAAAGAGAATTGCTTAATTGAACCCCCAAGACCTTTTCCCATGAGTGGTTCTGGAAGCTAGAATTTCTCTTCAACTCACCTTGATCCTCATGAGGAGACATTTGGTGCCCAAGATCTCATCTATCCACCAGGAGAGCAGAAATAGTGGCTGAAAGAGAATGGCCCATTGCCACTGTTCTCTCTGAAAAGTCACAGATGGAACATTGCAGTGCTCTGAAGATACACTCTGAATCAGACCATCCCTCTTCCTGGACCCTACCTAGTTCCTAGGAATCGGGACCGAGTCTCTCCCAGACTTCCTGGAAGCATCAAGGTTTTGAATGATCTTCCACCAATACCAGGCTTCCCTGGTGGCTCAGTGGTAAAGAACCCGCCTGCCAGTGCAGGAGACTCAGGTTCTATCACTAGGTTGGGAAGATCCCCTGGAGAAGGAAATGGAAACCCACTCCAGTATTCTCGCCTGGGAAATCCCATGGACAGAGGAGCCTGGCAGGCTACAGTCCATGGGGCCACAAAGAGTTGGGCACGACTTAGCGACTGAGCATGCACTCCAATACCTCTGGGGCAAATGCTGACTGGAACATTCTGTTTCAGAGCTGCAGACAGCCAGTTAAGAAAACAGAACCAGGGGTGGAATGGGGAGGGAGGTGGGAGGGATGTTCATATGGGAGGAGAATGGCTGATTCATGTTGATGTGTGGTAGAAACCAACACAATACTATAAAGCAATTACCCTTCACTTAAAAATAAATAAAATTTTAAAAAAGAATAGACTAACAAAATGCAAGGTTATTTATGAAAATCATAAAGGATATTTATGAAATCAGTTCTTCGTGAGCTTAGGAATTCAAATGTCACAAAGAAAAGACACATAACCATCTAAAATGAAAGAAAGAAAACAGAACCAGGCCTTTTGAAAAAACTCTCTCTGTGCTGAGATACAGGCAACTGGAGGCATTTTCTCCCATGAGTGACCTTTACATAATGAACTTAGCATGCTGCTAGTTTGGGATCTAAGCTACTCAAATCCAAAATTTGCTAACCTAATAGTCAATAAAAACGAACGAAAAGAGAGACAGGGGAAAAACAAAAACAAGACCACCAACACCTTGAAAGATTAGTTGAAGAATCATACGCTCCTTCTTTCAATTGAAGTACAGCTGGTTTACAATGTTGTGCCAATCTCTGCTGTGCAGCAAAGTGATTCAGTTATACACATATAGACATTCTTTTTTATATTCTCTTTCATTATGGTTTATCGCAGGATTTTGAATATAGTTCACTGGGTCATGCAACAGGACCTTGTTGTTTATCCCTTCTACATGTAATAGTTTACATCAGCTAATCCCAAACTCCTCTGGCTTCCCTGGTGGCTCAGAGGTTAAAGCATCTGCCTGGAATGCGGGAGACCTGGGTTCGATCCCTGGGTCGGGAAGATCCCCTGGAGAAGGAAATGGCAACCCACTCCAGTCCTCTTGCCTGGAGAATCCCATGTAGGGAGGAGCCTGGTAGGCTACAGTCCATGGGGTTGCAAAGAGTCGGACACGACCGAGCGACTTCACTCAATAAGCTTATTGCCCAATAAGTGAGAGTAGGAAAGAGATTCTCTTTCCTTTTCCTTCTTACTCTTCATATGAATGAAGAGTAGAGGGAGGAATTCACCTCTCTTTTCAGCTGTTGAAGGAGAAAAGCCATGAATAGAAAAGTGAGATGGTTTTCTCCTTTTGGGGAAAGAAGAGTTTTAACCTTCAAGTCACTGCAGAGGTTGTTGGAGCTTAAACAAGGACTCTTTAGAAAGACAGGGACATGAATCATGGGTCGTTTTATCTCCACTTTAAAGCACTCGAACATTCAAATTCCCTAAAGAAAAGAGGGCTGGTGGTGTGAACGATCCACTCCAACGGATTTATTAATATCCCCGGCACCAGCCCAGGAGGCTCCTTACTTTCTCCTGGTGACATCAGCAGTGTTTCTTCCTGCATCTGAGTCACAGTTTCCCTGGTCGGGGGACCGAGGTCACTACAGAGGGGAAGTAAGTGTGCTTTTTACTTTTAATGTACTAGCGAGAAGCCGGCAGGACCTGGTTACCGGAAGTCATGTGCTGGAACAGCACTGCTTGATGCCGGGAGTTTGATGAACGTCAAAAGAACGTTCTGTTAGCAGTATGAAGGCTGCAGATGGAAAGGAGCAATCCAACCAAGTGCGTTGCAAAGGGCCGCGTGCAGGCTGCCCAGTAGGATATCAGGCTCCTTGAGGTCAGCACAGAAATAAGAATGGATGGCAAGTGGCTGGCTTGCCTTGCCTGGTGATATATGAAGGATTACAGGGCAGAGGTCTTATGATAGGAATTTATTTGCTCTGGGAAAAGGCTGATGCATTTCCTTCTCTAGCAACATACATCAGGGCCTGACATTTATTTGACACTCTTTCATCAGATATTCATGAGCACACACTCTGAGCTGAGGCTGGTACTTTGAATAATATGGCGACAATGAGTGAGACACCCTTCCCTCCAGAAGCTTGCAGGTTTCTGGATGGTACCCTTGGGAATGAGGCAGTGTGTGAAGATCATGATAAAGGTAACCATGGATACCCAGGACACACAGGAGTGGGGTTTGGGGGTTAGAAAAGGTGCCTTGGAAATAGAGACAATCGATTCTAGCAAAATGTGACAAAATGGAAAATGCATATAATATATGTATATTATATATATATATGGCTTCCCTGCTGGCTCAGATGGTAAAGAATTCACCTGCAATGCAGGAGACCTGGGTTCGATCCCTGGGTCGGGAAGATCCCCTGGAGTAGGAAATGACAACCCACTCCAGTATTCTTGCCTGGAGAATTCCATGAACAAAGGAGCCAGGCAGGCTACGGTCCATGGGGTTGCAAAGAATCGGACATGACTGAGTGACTAACATATATATATTCATATATACACATACTGCTCTCCGCCCTCAGTTTCTGATACAGAGCTCTTAACACTTTTGTGATTTCCTAAGTGATCAAAGCAGGAGGAGCATCTTTTGTTTAATATTTGGTCTTTGATGCTGGTTCCTGACTTCCCTGGAATTTCCTGGGTGATAGTGTCTTTTGTTCTAAAGAGGTGACTCCTGGATGGCTCCCGGAATGCGGCTAGTCACCAGGAAGATCAAGCCAGGATGAGAAGCCTGAAGCAACTGAGTTAATGATCAACCAAACCTATGTGATGAAGACCCCATAAAAATTCCCGAAGTCCAGTGTTCTGAGAGCTCCTGGCTTGGTGAACACATCTAATTGGGCCAAGGTGATGCACCCGTTTCCCAGGGACAGAAGCCCTTGTACTCAGGACTCTTCTGGGGTCCCATGTTTCTCTCCATCTGGCTGTTTGTCTGTATCCTTTATCACATCCTTTATTACATAATAAACTGTTAAAATGTAAGTGTTTCCCTGAGTTCTGTGAGCCTTTCTAGCAAATAATTGGCTCTAAGGGGAGGGTCACAGGAACCCCCGGTTTGTAGACAAGTCAGAGAGAGGTCACCTGGGAGACTACTCCCTGCAGTTTGTGTCTGAAGTGAGGGGCAGTCTCCTGGGACTGAGCCCAAAACCTATGAGATCGTCACTAATTCCAGTTAGAATCAAACTGGGTTAGGGCATGGAGCTGGTGTTGCAGAGAATTGCCCGGTGTGGGAGAAAACCCACACATCTGGTGGCAGAAACGTTGTGAGTCTGACAGGGGTGGGAACACAAAGGAGACACACAGGAGGAGTGCAGGAGTGTAGGTTTTTCTTTACACAAAACAAAGAGGAAAGTGGCCCAGAGACAGCAGAATGTGTAAGGACCAGCATCAAAAGGGCACAGAGGCCCCTCCACTCCCTTACCCACTCTGCATCTGCCTTCACTCCCTCTGGCTTCTTCCTTCAGAACCAACTCCTGCCGTCTCTGCCCACACCTCGCCCCCCTGCCGTACGTACAGCATACCACCAGACGTCCCCCTGCCGTTACCACCGGACGTCCCCCTGCCGTACGTACAGCGTACCACCGGACTCCTGGTCCAGTCGTTCCTTCTGCAAGCAGCCCACACCTGCCGCTCCATCCCCACGCCTAATGCCAGTCCCAGCTCAGCCCTGCTTGTGGTCCTGGCTTTTTGAACTCCAGCTGCAGCTACTATTCAAAGCTTTCTCCATCTCCCTCCACCTTCCCCTTCCTTCTCTCACTCGATGATAATAATGGAGAAGAAAGTGAGGAACACAAAGTAGAAAAAGAGGAAGTGAAATGGAATCCACGAATGGTTTATACCAAGAATAAAACCAACAACAGCAAAAAAAAAAAAAAAAATCCTTCAATCAACTAAGTCCCTCACAGAGAAACATCTTGCCTTACCCCACCCTACTGAGCCCTACTGGGTGAGACCCCATGGACCTGACAGAAAAGAAGAAAATTCAATCTGACAACTAATTTTTCCCCATATTGTTAAATGTCCCTTTGGAATGACTTTTCATTCGATTGTCCAAATATCTCTGTTTTCCATTATGGACCCTTGGACATACGTGATGTTTTTAACAGAACCCTAGTAGACTTTCATAATAGTTTTACACCTTTTTTTTTTATTCTCATAGTGCCTAAGCTATTCAATAAATTTATTTTGAGCAATAAATGATTTAAATTGTCCTCAGGTTAAGTTTGAAGTTGCTCAAAGGCAAAACCCGAAAAGGAAAGCTCTCTCATCAGCCGAGGTTAACTTACTTTGTAGAAATCATAAGTGGTTCCCAGCACTCAGGAGGCGGAAGAAGAGTGAGTCTTCACTTTTCTAGCTCTCAGCTAATCAGATCAACACCCAGCTGCTCACTATGAACAGAATGCATCCAATATCAGTAAAGCAAACTCTGCCCAGAGGTATTTCATCTGTTTAAAATTTCGAGGTCTTGTTTATATGTCGGAAACAGAACCGTGGGAGAGAAAGAGAGAGATACTTTCTGGAGCAAATGTCTGAGCTAATAATGTAGAATCATCTCACAGCTCACTCTTGGGACTTCACCCCCTCTCTCTGCCTCCTGTCTAACAGGCCCATCACTTTGCTCAGATTTATAAATCAATCCACTGGATTCTCCCTACAGCCTGATTCGCCATAATGTATATTTAATAGAATTTGGTTCTGGGGCCCCATCCAAAATCATTACCAGAGGAGCGGAAAAATCTCATTAGGACATTTGCACCCATGACACAAGCCCATGTCAAGTGCCCCCAAACTCCCAGTATTTTATATTCAAGACCTCACGGTCCTTTGGCTGTGGGTTGGGTTTGGTTGCTGATTTTACCCTTCCATACTTTTTGCAAAATTTGAAAAACAATAACGTTTATGTTATGAGGCCTTTAGGAATCCCCAATTCATAATCTTTCCCCAGATATCAGTAAATAAACAACCAAACAGGGTGCCATGTGGCTGCCGGGTAGCTGGGTGGACTTGCCACCCACACCAGTGCCTCCAGGAAATTTGGTTTGTAAGCTCAGTGAAATGGCAGACTCTGAATGCAATGGATTTTGAGTTGGAAAACAGACAAACCAATCCTGAAAATGAGAAAGTTCATCTGAGGAAACCAAGACTGCCGTAAAATAACCTCAGAGGTTGAGGTGCCTCCCAGTTCAACAGGACTTCACATCATCTTCCCTGATGAATAAGGATTGGAGACAGAAGCATTCTGATGGGTCTGGAGGAGCGAGATCTTTCACTGCATGAGTACTTAGAGAAAGAGACCAAACCATCACTCAAAGACCTACCAGGCATAGGATAGGCTGGTGTACTGCTGATCCTGTTCAGGATGCCAGTTGTCTCGCTGTGTCTCACTGCGTGTGCTTTTCGCTGAACTCAGGGAAAGGAAGGCGTGAGCTAAGAGGCAAGGAGCCACAGGCACTGCAGACGCGTTTATTCTCTCCTGGCTGGTGCAGCACCTGTTGCAGCAGACACAGCACAACATAACTGCACACAGCCCTTCGGGGCTTTTCCAGGTGAAGCTTATGTATACTTACTGTACAAAGTAGCTGGTGACCAAGCAATTACCTGGCGACGGGCATGTGCAGTGCGACAAGTGATCTCAGCTGTTGCACAGTTATTAATTACAAAACGTGGGGCAAAAGCGAGAGGCCGTGGGGCGAGAGAGCCTGACGGCGCCATCTTGGCTAATCTGCTCTTTCCCTAGAGTAGGTTATCTTTTTCTACCCTTTTCTGAGTTTTCCACCTGGAGAAGGAAAGGATGCACAACGGAAGTGACATCACAGGAAGTGCCTCTCGGCCTTGCTGGAGACAGAGGGTTTCCACTGGTGGGTTGGCACCTCACCAGACATACAGCCTTCTCTAGAGGGGCCTCTGCATTTCACACATAGAGGGCTAGGAAGCATAGCAAGTGCCAGGGCCTACGCAGTGCAGGAACTTGGGGCCCCTGGCCAAAGCCCCCAGGTCAGCCAGGCCAGCTTGGAGCGGGGATGCCCAGCCCCACTTCTCTGAAACCAGAGCCACAAGGAGAGAGGGGGCCCAGATTTGACCTCTGCTGCCTCTGGGTTAGTTCATCCAGCAGCCTTTCCAAAACCCCTCTTCAGCAAGGCAGCTCAGAACATGGAAACTAGCCATTCACCTGCTGCCAAGGCCCCCACAGCCACAGCCCTGGGAGCAGCCCGTGAGCTGGAGTAGAAACTGCTCGGACGGGCAGCATCTTTCCTGCCACCTGAGCCTGGACCCAGAACCTCTTTGCAGGGGCAGTAGACACTCTCCCTGGGCCCTGGCGCTCAGCAGGGTGAAGCCCTGTCTAGGACCTGGGCCCTTCAGGACTAGGGGCTCCCTTTCTCGCTGAATGAGGAAGAAGGATCAAATGGGCCTCTGTTCCTCGGGCCTGCAGGAAGGGAGTCTCCATCCAGTATCTTTCCCCAAGGTGCCCAAGGTGTTCATGCCCGTGATGGGGAGTGGAGCTCTGAGGGCCCCAGGTCTCAGCCAGGATTTCCTTCTGGCCTCCGGGGCCAGTTCCTGGAAGCTTGCCACGCATAGCTCACATCACAGAGGGCTGTGATCTCCCACAAGGACCAGCACTTTCAGAGGAAGGAGAACAAAGAGACAGAGAGGCTTAAAAAAAAAACAACACTATGTACATCTTAATGTATGAAAGTAAAAGTCCTAAGTCACATCAAACTCTTTCTGACCCCATGGACTGTAGCCCGCTAGGCTCCTCTGTCCATGGGATTTTTCAGGCAAAAATACTGGAATGGGTTGCCATTCCCTTTTCCAGGGGATCTTCCTGACCCAGGGATCAAACCCAGGTCTCCTGCACTGCAGACGGATTCTTTACCAGCTGAGCCACCTTATATAACAGAAGTGGCCTGTTTGGCAGATCCTCATTCACTGCTTCATGGGTAGTTTCCATAAAGTGCCAGACCCTGCTCTGATTACGTCCCAGATGATGGATGTCACATCGGAAGTCAGGGCTTGGTGGGCACCTCTGGGACACTCTTGTGAGCCTGGGTCACATTGCCACCACCTTGCTGTGCCCATGGAATCCCTCCGTGGAGGCGCTGTGTCTCCTACAAAAGCCACGGGGGTCACAATTGGGTGGTAGAGGGGCCTGTGTTAGGCCAGGGGCTGAGAACAAGTCCTGAAAGTTCTCTCAGTCCTCCTCAAGCGCTAGGTCAAGTGCTCCGTTTCCTCCAGGCAAGTCATCAAATCCCCCTGAATCAACAGGGCCTGAGGCAAAGAACACGCTTTGAGCAAGAGGCCATACTAGCGGGTAACTTCTGGCAGCTTTGTGAAGACAGCTGAGGGAGAGCAGAACTCGTGCAGATGAAAATGAAGGGATTTCATAATTCAGTAACATTTGCTGATATAGTAAGATGTTTTTAGAGGGCCGTCTGTGCTGTTACTCATAAAGAATATTAACTGATTTTATAGATATTTGAAGAGTAGGTGTAAAACAACCATTAACCATCATTTTCTTATTAACACAAATCAAATAAGGTTCTGTGTGTACAGTGTTAGTGTTAGTCATTCAATTGTGGCCAACTCTTTATGACCCCATGGACTGTAGCCCACCAGGCTCCTCTGTCCATGGAATTTCCCAGGCAAGAATACTGGAGTGGGTTGCCATTCCTTCTCCAAAGAAGGTGTTCTATTTAGCTCTTACGGATGTTCCTGCCTCTTTTGACTCCCAACCCCACTTAGCTACCCATACCTCACTAAGGATTTCTCTGTGGGGTGGC
Organism: Bos indicus x Bos taurus; assembly: GCF_003369695.1. Classification (NCBI taxonomy): domain Eukaryota; kingdom Metazoa; phylum Chordata; class Mammalia; order Artiodactyla; family Bovidae; genus Bos; species Bos indicus x Bos taurus. The sequence continues at coordinate 67,197,998 of NC_040092.1, forward strand.
TTGGGTCAGGAGAAGACACTCTTAAAGGGGGATAATGAGGAGGATGTTGCCGGCGGCGATGGTAGTGCTGAGGAGGTGATGGCGGAAACTGCGGCAGAGGTTGTGATGCTGGTGTAACAGAAACATGGAAGAAGGTAAAGAAGTTGCAATGGTTGCCTATTTTAATATTTTAAGACAATATCCTATAGATAGTTTTAGGCTCTCAATCAAAGATTAAATTCCACCAACTGGTCTCAGTCCTTCCAAGTTTTTTGCACCTAGGATAGCCATTCTCCCAAAGGTCAATTCACAAAGGTAAATTATTTTATTTCTCCAGGTGCCATGATCATTTCAGGACTTAAACTAAGACATTCTGTTCTGGGAACAGGAGATTGCTCCCTTATTCTTTGAGGTTTCACCCAGGAAAGCAACTTCTAATTTATTTATAAGCCTCCTACATACTTGTTAAAGACACTCTCCTAATGATCTTGGCATTTCTTCCTTTTCTTCTGGCCCTCAGGGTACTAAGTCACCAAGACCCAAAGCAAACCAGATACATACAAAAAAGAAAGGGGTAAACAGAGGTAGAAGGAGAGTCTAAGAATTATGCCTTTGTTCCTTTGCACTTTTGACAAGAGAGTTTCCAGAACATTCATTCATTCCTTTATTAAACAAGCATTTACTCCTGGAATCTAGAGGGGAAATGAAAAACAAAACCTTCTGTCTATGATCTTAGAGATACAATACACAGAATATTCCACCTTGGAAAACAGCCAAGGATGGAAGGGTTCTAAATACCCAAAGAATTTGGGAAGAAAAGCCGAAGCAGTCTTTGAAATATGACTTTCTAAATGTCCTGTGGCAATCTTTAAAATCCCCCTTAAGGACTCTAGGACTCCATAACAACCAAGAAGCTAAAAGAATATTCCTTAAAATTAGCCTAAGAACAAATAGCACTATGTCCACCAAGGGCTGTTAAAACTCAGGTTCTCGTGTCCCGTGGTCAGCCTTCTAAATCAGAACTTCTGGAAAATGACATCAGGGAACCTGCCTCATAGTGATTCTCATGCACACAAAATGATTTAGCGAAACATTGGGTTGGCCAAAAAGTTTGCTCAGGTTTTTGGGCTTCCCTGGTGGCTGAGACAGTAAAGCATTCACCTGCAGTGTGGAAGACCTGGGTTCAATCCCTGGGTTGGAAAGATCCCCTGGAGAAGGGCATGGCAATCCACTCTAGTATTCATGCCTGGAGAATCCTCATGGACAGAGGAGCCTGGTGGGCTACAGTCCAAGGGATCTCAAAGAGTCAGACATAACTGAGTGACTAAGCACAGCACAGCACAGCCCATAGGATGTTACGGAAAAGCCAAACAGACTTTTTGGCCAATACAATATAAGGAGAGGGATTGAAAAGCTGAGCTCAGTGTGGACTTTTCATGACCATGGTATAAGATGCCAAGGAACAGTGAAATGGACTTTGCTGTCCAACAGTGAAATGGACAATGGAACAGCAGAACATTCTAGAAATTCTTTGGACAGAGAGCCAATCTTCAGAGTGACAACCAAATAGTGTTTGCTGTTTCATGTCTTTCCCTCCAGTATTCAGCCCCCTCATCTGCAAACTGGAGGACATGTCTAGATCTGCACTGTAGCCACCAGCCATGTGAAACGATTGAGCCCTTGAAATGTGACCATTCTGAACTGAGATATGCTTCAAGGGTGAAATACACTGGGTTTGAAATGTTTAGTACAAAATAAAGAATGTAAAATGCCCCAATATTTTTTATGTTGTCTACATGTTGAATTGATGATATTTGGGACATATTGGGTAAATAAAATTAGGTTCGATTAGATGGTTCAGACAGGAAAGAATCTGCCCGCAAGGCAGGAGACCCAGGTTTAATCTCTGCGTCAAGAAGATCCCCTGGAGAAGGGAACAGCTACCCACTCCGGTATTCTTGCCTGGAGAATTCCATGGAGAGAGGAGCCTGGCAGACTACAGCCCACGGGCGTCACAAAGAGTTGGACACAACGGAACAACTGACACTTCCACTTTTTTCAAAATTAATTTTACCAGTATCTTTCAGTTTTTTAAGGGTGCCTACTAGAAAATTTAAATTACATATGTGACTTGTCTGTGTGGCTTGTTGGAGATTGAAACGTGAAATATGACCTAAATTTGGACCACACTGAGCACCATGATCTCTAATCCAGCGTTGATATTCTGTGCAATTTTTAGATGGATTAATGGAGAATTGAGTGGCACTTGAGGTGGTGCTGGGTCCAGGATTTGTCCCCAGTCAGAAGCTAGCCAGACTCTAGCCTGAAGACCTGCCCACCCAGAGTAGGAGAAAGCTGCCAAGAGAGGTAAACCACGAGAAGCTGGGCTACAGCACAACCGCAGACACTGTCTGTGGCAGTCAGGCCATGCTTAGCTATTGCTTCATCTCCATTTACCATCCCTGGGGCTTGTGTTAGAGCTTCTCTGATCCCTAGCCAACACACACAAACTGAAGGTTTTCTGGGCGATTTAACATTCCTAGAATGATCCATTTGAAGTGAGATTTCTTTCTTCCTTGCAGACTTTATCTTGGAGACCATGTTTGATGATATCAAGTATTGAGGACCTTTTTCTGACATGCCAATACTGAAAATAAAGTCTATTTTTCTCTCTTCCATAAGACTGAAAATACTTTTTCTTAAAAAACAAAAATTCAGCTCTAGGGGCTTGCCTGAAGAATCCACCTGCCAGCATTCCCTGATCTAGGAATTTTCCACATACCACAGAACAGCTAAACCCCTGTGCAAAAATTATTGAGCCAGTGCCCTGGATCCCATGCTCCACACCGAGAGAAGCCACCACAATGAGAAACCCAAGCAACACAACTAAAGAGTAGCCCATGATTTCTGCAACCAGAGAAAAGCCCCACAGCAACAAAAACCCAGCACAGTCAAAGATAAAACAAATAAATAAAATTTTTTAAAAATTTAAAGCTGTAAGTTTTGTACTGTGTTCAGTTCAGTTCATTTCAGTCACTCAGTCGTGTCCGACTCTTTGCGACCCCATGGATTGCAGCACGCCAGGCCTCCCTGTCCATCACCAAGTCACAGAGCTGGCTCACTCATGTCCATCAAGTCAGTGATGCCATCCAACCATTTCATCCTCTGTCATCCCCTTCTCCTCCCTCCTTCAATCTTTCCCAGCATCAGGGTCTTTTCTAATGAATCAGTTTTTTTGTATCAGGTGGCCAAAGTATTGGAGTTTCAACTTCAGTATCAGTCCTTCCAAAGAATATTCAGGACCAATCTCCTTTAGGATGGACTGTTTGGATCTCCTTGCAGTCCAAGGGACTCTCAAGAGTCTTCTCCAACACCACACTTCAATAGCATCAATTCTTCAGTACTCAGCTTTCTTTATGGTCCAACTCTCATATCCACGCATGACTACTGGAAAAACCATAGCTTTGACTAGATGGACTTTTGCTGGCAAAGTAATGTCTCTGCTTTTTAATATGCTGTCTAGGTTGGTCATAGCTTTTCTTCCAAGGAGTAAGCATCTTTTAATTTCATGGCTGCAGTTACCATCTGCAGTGATTTTGAAGCCCCCCCAAAATAAAGAGTGTCACTGTTTCCATTGTTTTCCCATCTATTTGCCATGAAGTGATGGGATCAGGTGCCATGATCTTAGTTTTCTGAATGCTGAGTTTTAAACCAGCTGTTCCACTCTTCTCTTTCACTTTCATCAAGAGGCTCTTCAGTTCCTCTTCACTTTCTTCCATAAGGGTGGTGGCATCTGCGTATCTGAGGTTATTGATATTTCTCCTGGCAATCTTGATTCCAGCTTGTGCTTCATCCAGCCCAGCTTTTCTCATAATGTACCCTGCATGTAAGTTAAATAAGCAGGGTGACAATGTAGAGCCTTGACGTACTCCTTTTCCTACTTGGAACCAGTCTGTTGTTCCATGTCCAGTTCTAACTGTTGCTTGTTGGCCTGCATACAGGTTTCTCAAGAGGCAGGTCAGGTGGTCTGGTATTCCCATCTCTTGAAGAATTTTCCAGTTTGTTGTGATCCACATAGTCAAAGGCTTTGGCGTAGTCAATAAAGAAGAAGTAGATGTGTTTTAAGGAACTCTCTTGCTTTTTCCATGATCCAATGGATGTTGGCAATTTGATCTCTGGTTCCTCTGCCTTTTCTAAATCCAGCTTGAACATCTGGAAGTTCTCGGTTCATGTACTGCTGAAGCCTGGCTTAGAGAATTTTAAACATTACTTTGCTAGCGTGTGAGATCCAACCAGTCCATTCTAAAGGAGATCAGTCCTGGGTGTTCTTTGGAAGGAATGATGCTAAAGCTGAAATTCCAGTACTTTGGCCACCTCATGCGAAGAGTTGACTCATTGGAAAAGACTCTGATGCTGGGAGGGATTGGGGGCAGGAGGAGAAGGGGACGACAGAGGATGAGATGGCTGGATGGCATCACTGACTTGATGGACGTGAGTTTGAGTGAACTCCGGGAGTTGGTGATGAACAGGGAAGCCTGGCGTGCTGCAATTCATGGGGTCACAAAGAGTCAGACACGACTGAGCAACTGAACTGAACTGAACTGAACTGAGATGAGTGCAATTGTGCAGTAGTTTGAACATTCTTTGCCATTACCTTTCTTTGGGATCAGAAGGAAAACTGACCTTTTCCAGTCCTGTGGCCACTGCTGAGTTTTCCAAATTTGCTGTTATATTGAATGCAGCACTTTCACAGCATCATCTTTTAGGATTTGAAATAGCTCAACTGGAATTCCATCACCTCCACTAGCTTTGTTCATAATGATGCTCCCTAAGGCCCTCTTGACTTCGCATTCCAGGATGTCTCGGTCTAGTACTGTATTAAGTATGCTTAAAACAAATAGATCAGCTTCCTAGAAAGTTCTCATACACTCCTAAGTCCCCATGATTTTGCTTTCATCTCCAATACTGATATTTGTCAGGTCCCCGCATTCATCTTGACATTTCTCTCCCTCCTTCTAATCCCTGATTACCACCTTGTTGGTCCTCCTGTGACCCCATTGGCTGCTCCTTCTCCATCTCCTGTGCTCTGTTTTGCTCCTTCTCCCAAGGTCCTCCTGTTGCAATGCCCCAAGCCCAGGACAGGCCTCACCACTTCTGTGCCAGCTTCCCTTCACTCTGGTGTATCAATGTTACCAAACTCTCATCTCCAGCCTGAGTGTCTCCCCTCAACTCCCCACTCATCTCTCTCACTGCCAACTCACCATGTCACTTTCACAGCTAACATGTATCTCAAATTGAACACAGTCCAAACTCCTGGTCTTCCCACTCATCTGCTCACCCCAGAGGCTTTCCCTCTCAGTTGGTGCTAACTCCATTCTTCTGGTTGTTGAGGTCAAAATCCTCAGAGTCATCTCTGCCTCCTTTCTCTCACACATCCCAATTTCCTATCCATTAGCAAAGCCTGTTGGTGTTCCCACCCAATATTGGATTGGCCAAAAAATTTGTTTGAACCTTTCCATACACTGTTATGGAAAACTTGAACGAATTTTTTGGCCAACCCAGTACATCAAGAATCTCATCATCTTCCACTGCCCCTACGGCTACATCCTGGTGCAAGATGCCATCATCCCTCATCTCCTGACTGCTCTCCTGCTTCCACCTATCCCCTCACAAATTCTGCTCAATACAGCAGCCAAACGGAGCTTTTCATTTGTTTTTTTATTCATTTATATGTATATTTCCCCCATGATTAACTTTTAATTATGATTTTTAAGATGCAAAACAAATCTTTTTAAAAGGTGTGCATAGTTGCTTTTTAATGATATTATATTAGCTTCAGATGCACAACATAGTGATTTGATATTTTTGAACACTACAACATGATCACAGTGATAAGTCTAGTTACCATCTGTCACCATACGGAGATATTACAGTATTAGTGACTATATCTTCTCTGTTGTATGTTACATCCCCCTGACTTACGTATTTTATAATTGGAAGTTTGTGCTTCTAAATCTCCCTCACCTATTTTACTCATCCCTTCAGCCCCTCCCTTCCGGTGACCAACAGTTTGTTTTCTGTATCTATGGCTGAGTAATATTCCAATGTGTGTGTGTGTGTGTGTGTGTGTGTGTATCACATCTTCTTTATCCAATCATCTACCAGTGGACACTTAAGTTGATCCCATTTCTTGGTTCTTGTAAATAATGCTACAATGAACATTTTTGTTGTTGAGCTGCTAAGTTGTGTCTGACTCTTGTGGCCCTATGGGCTGTAGTTCACCAGGCTCCTCTGTCCATGGGATTTCCCAGCAAGAATACTGGAGTGGGTTGCCATTTCCTTCTCCATAATAATGCTGCAATGAACATAGGGTTGCATAACGTTTCTAATTATTCCTTTTGCTTTCTGTGGGAAAAGTACCCAGAAGTAGAATTGCTGGATCACAGAGTAAGTAGCTCTATTTTTAATGTTTTAAAGAATCTCTGTACTGTTTTCCATAGTAGCTGCGCCAATTTACATTCCCACCAACAGTGCACAAGGGTTTTCTTTCTCCACCTCCTTTCCAAGACTTATTATTTGTTGTCTTCTTGATGATAGCCATTCTGATGGATGTGAAGTGATCTATCTCATCGTCATTTTGATCTGCATTTCCCTGATTGGTGATGTTGAGCATCTTTTCACATGAAAAGATTGGCCATCTGTGTGTCTTCTCTGTAAAAAGGTCTATTCAAGGCCTCTGCCCATTTTTAATCCAGTTGTGCCTTTTTGATATTGAGTTCTATGAGTTATTTTGATATTAATCCCTTATCAAATATATCATCTTTTCTCCTCGGTAGCTTGCCTTTTCATTTTGTTGATGGTTTTCTTCACAGAAAAGCTTTTGTTTGAAAGCTTTTCAGGTTAATATAGTTCCATTTGTTTATTTTAACTTTGTTTCCCTTGCCTGAGGAGATACATCCCCAAAAATATTGCTAAGACTGATGTCAAAGATATGCTGACTGTTTTCTCCTAAAAATGTTGTCACTTCAGGTCTTAAGGGCCTAATCCACTTTGAATTTATTTTCATGTATGATGGGAGGAAGTAGTCCAGTTTGATTTTTTTTCCCCATGTAGTCGTCCAGTTATTAATAAACACCATTTATTGAAGACCCTGCTTTTCCTAATATTTTTATCTCCTTTGTCATGGATTAATTGACCATATAAGTGGGTTTATTTTGGGGTTCTCTATTCTGTTCCATTGATCTGTATATATGTCTGTTTTTGTGCCAGTGTTGTGGTGTTTTGATGACTATAACTTTGCAATATAGTTTGAAATCAGGGCACATGATACAAAGTGAGATTTTTAAATGTAAAAGAGATGAGGTCATTCCTCTCCTCACTCAGAGGCCACAGTGCCAACCTAAGACGCCTTATGATCCGGCCTATGACCTTGCGCTGTTTTTCTTTCAACAAATGTATTTCAAAATTTGACTAGCAAATTTCCTTTATTGTCTGTTTCTTCCCTCTGTCAATTTTTTCAAGCTGAATTCTCAACAGCTAAGACAATGCAGATCATTTTGATAAATTAATGAGTGAATAGCAGTTGTTCTATAAGGACATGTCAGAAGATGAGTGAATGATGAAATTAATTAGCACATGCATTCTTGGAGTTATATTTACAACCTTGGGAACCCCAGGCTAATGTTGGGGGAGGCATTTATGAAAGTATAGCACAATCATTCCTCTCCTGTTTTCTCTCATCTAGGCATATATTCATTCAATTGGCATTCACTGATGTGAGTTTATGCCACACTACATATAGGGCATATACTTAAGGGCTTCCATGAGCTTTCATTTGTTCAGGAGACATGCAAACACGTGACATTAGAAATCAGACAGAGCTAATGTAGAGGGGCAGTGACATCACACAGGGAAGCAATAAAGGCTTCTCCAAGGAGAAGCAATGAAACTAATTCTTGAAGGATAAAGAGGAATTCTTCATATGGACAACGGAAGACTTGTTTCAGGAAATATCATTTCAGGAAGCAGAAACAAAAGCCAGGGCACAGTGTGGCACTTTGAAGAACTACAAGTTGTTGGGCATGCCCAACGTCCAGACCACAAATCAGAAAGTTATGAGACACAAAGCAAGAGATGTCAGCAAGGTTACATGGTGAAGGGCTTGTTTGGACACTGAGACTTTATTCTCCAACAACATGAAGGCTTGTAAATACAGATTAACACAATGAGGAGGCAAGAAAACAGCGGTACAGCATACAGCATGAGTGCAAACTCTGAGCTCTGTGGAGAGTTCTGTGGGCTACAGGGAGGACCTCAGTCAACAGTTCAGAGGATTGGGGCAGGAAGGAGGAAGGGAGGGACAAAGCATCCCCCAGGAGGGGACACTGAGCCAACGCTGACAGAACAAGGAGGAGTAAGGCAGGCAGGAAGGATGAGGTGTGAGAGCGTGAAGCACAGCTGAACACCCACGTTAATACTTACTCCTTCTCAAACCTAAAACGGGCACCTAAATCCCATTAGAATCCACACAGTGCCTAATCCTCCTTCTCCTTGATCTTCATCATGAAACTGAAGAATCAAAATATTAAGGAGCCAGAGGGCATCTCAGAGCACATCTAATCCAGTGCATTCCAACCCTCTCCACCCAAGGACCCTGAATAATAAGGGAAAGAACATGAACCAATTTTTGCTTGTTGTATCCTTTTTGACGTATAAATTTTGCATTCTGAGCCAAAACATCCGTATTTGTTTTAATATAAGAATAACATTTTTTGCCTCAGAAAGATCGAACCTCCACACGACATTGCATCATCTTTATTCACAGGCCTCCCTCACCACACCTGCCAAGCCTGTGGATGTCCTTGGGAAAGCCCTCATCTACAGACTGGGATGCAGAGGCCAACAGTGAGGTCATGGCATCTGCCTGAGGTCACACAGCGGGTTAGCTACAGCGAAGCCTGGAACCAGCACCAGAGCTCGCCTCGGACCCACTGCCCACGAGGACTCCGCATTTGACTCTGCAGCCCCCTCTTCCTTCCTCCACCCCATGTTTCACTGATGGCCCCTTCTTTTAGCCTGCCATGCCTCTCCCCACTGAGAGGGCTCAGAGGAAAGAGGGCTGAGGGAAAGCCCCATCAGGAGAGGAGTTCACAGAACACAGTGCCATGAGCAGTCCTGGCCTGACCCTCATCTGCTACAGCTTCTCAGAGTCTTCCACGATCAAAGGGTTAGGAAGGCTGCTCAGGCTGCTCTTGATTAATTATACCTTTGTTTCCTAGAGGCGCTTAGAACATATTTCTGCAACTTGGCTTAGAGCATGGAAAGGGAAACAGTCTCCATGTCTGTCCCAGAAAGCCTCCCGCCAGCCATCCCCACTTGTGTTGAAAGTTTTATGAGCATCTCCAGAAGAACAGCACCCAGATGCCCTCCTGCAAAGGCAGAGAACAGAGAAAAGGCTAGAAAGCTATATGGTTTTTCTTCAAACACAAGTCTGATCTGGTCACTCCCTCTGCCTAAACCATGTTGGCAGCTCTGTCCCCAGGATAAGGCTGCCTCCCTGAGTGGTCTATAAGGACCCCAGTCTGTCCGTTCCTGACTGTCCCAGCGTCTCCCTGAACCCCTTTCTTCCTTCTCTCTGATACCCCATCCACGCCCATCTCCCCACCACGGGCTTTGGACCTGACGCTTTCTGCCACAGGGTCTTTGCCTTTGCCAGTGTCCTTGTCCCGGAAGGCTCTTTCACCCACTCTGTGCCTGCTTTGTTCCTCGTCATCGTTCAGCAATCAGCTCGAAATTTTCTTCCTCTGATAAGCCTTCTTTGACCTCCCAGCAGTCAAACCTCCTACTCTAGGCCTTCAGAGCACCAGGCACCTTTCTTCAGAGCTCTTATCACAACTACACATTTACACTGATTTGTGTGACTGACTACTTGATTGCTATCCGTTCTCCCACGAGGCTGTCTGATCCACAAGGGCAGAGTCCCTGTAAGGATTTGCCCATTTTCACATCCTCACCACTTAACATTATGCCCAACACAAAGCAGATGCTTTAAAAATCTGTTTAAATAGTAATTAAATAATGAACAAATAACAAACAGATCTATTAAGTCCAAAACACGAATTGATGAGTGAGTGAATACCTGAAATTGTTTACAAAGATCTTAGGGACTCAGGATTTTTAGTCCTCAGACCTACACGTCTATCAAGCAGCATCTATTGTAGTCAGAGGCAATACCCCTCAGGGTTTCCCACTACAGCGTCTCTAAGTGTCTTTCATGTGCCTATATGGGGAGTGTTCTGCTAGAATCTCTCCTGACTACCCTCTTTCCCTTATTCTCACCCTCTATTCCAGCCATCTGCAAATCCTGCTGACTCCATTCCAAGGTATATCAAATTCCATCAGATGTACAAAAGCTGAGTGTATCATCATCAAACTATGACAAAAGGAACTTTAAAAGATATGCTTTGGGAAGAAAGAAAATTATCTCTGAAGGGAGATCTAAAATGCAAGAAGAAATGTAAGCCAATAAGTGGCAAATATGCAAATAAATGTAAATGAATAGTTACTATACAGAGCTGCAATAATACGTAATATAATAATAGTACATAGTCTAGAGATTTTTTAAAAACCAGTCAACAATAATGTCTAAGATGTCTAATATTATCTAATCTAAAGTCTAATGTCTAAGATGTGAGGAAGTGGTCAGATTTAAATGTGCTGAAAGTTTAAGAAATGAGTAAAAGATGCTATATCATTTTAAACTTTGTTAACTACAGCTGACCCTTGAACTCTGCTGGGGTTAATCCATGTATAACTTATAGTCACCCTCCATATTCGAGGTTTCTCTGCATCCACGGATTTGGTCAATCACAGATCATGGAGTACTGTAGCATTTACTACTGAAAAATATCCAAGCGTAAGTGGCCTCATGTAGTTCAAACTCATATTGTTCAAAGGTCAACTATACAATTCAACTTTTAAGGATAACCATTAAAATAATGAAAATAGAGTTTATAATTTCCAAAAAATAACAAAAATATTTCATCAAAAAATTATCAACTAATTAAAGGCACAAAATAAAAAAGGTATCCAAAAAAATTAACTAGCACAGGATGGTACAAATAAGTGTAAATGTATAAACAGTCACAATAAGTATAAATGGACTAAAGTTGCCAAATAAAGATAGAGATTATAAGATTTATATTTTTGATATCCAATTATATGTTATTTATAAGAGACATATCTAAAATATAAGGAACGGAAAGTAACAACTAAATAGGAATATTACACAAATATTACCCAAAAGAACTCTTATATAGTTATATTAATATAATAAAATATATTTTAAGTCTTTTAAATATGAGGGAGCTGCTTCATAATGATAAAATGCTAAATTCACTAGGAAAACAATTTTACTTTTGTATGAACTAATCACATAGCATCAAATACATAAATCATATTTGATAGAATTATAAGGAGCCAGTGATAAATCCATAAAAAATGATGGGACAGTTTAACTTTGATATATCTAGCAGGCAAAAAAATTAAAGTATTAAAGATTTACCACACAATTAAAGCTTGATTTAAGACCTTTGTACAGAGTCTTGAATTAGAAATCAGAAAGCACAGATATGAATAAAAGTCAATAAATAAGTCTCAACATATTCCAAAGAATCTATTCTATTTATAAACCATATTTTATAACCAAGTGAAATTAGCTTAAAAATGAATAATAAAAAGATAAACTTTCTAAAGCATTCATTTTAAACTAAAAATTTATTTCTAGGTTATTAGCATGTCAAAAATAAAATAATAATGAAACTAATGAAATCACTATGAATTGTAGCAATAACACTACATGTTAAAACTTATGGAATGTAGATAGTGGTACTTGGAATTTTGTGGCCTTAGGGTTTTAGCAAAGCTTTCCTTCATTTCTCCAATTATGCAGTTCATTGATTTATATATTTGTTCAATAAATGCTTAATCTGGCATTGTGAAAGCCATTCAGATGGAGGCTGCAGAGCCCTGGGCTCCTGTGAATAGCTGTAGTTGCTAATAGCTCCAAAATGGAAATCCTGAGTGAGCCTGGCCTGTTCTCTAGTTGCTGATCTTCAAGAGCTGCTGAGAACTTAGCTTCTCCTGTGATCAGGACATGGCAGGCTTTCCATGTCCCATGGCTGTTCTGCTCGTAGACAGAGGCCCTGGGATAGTCTTATGCTCAGAGGGACAACAGACACTGGGATTCTTCAAACCAAAAGGTGACACAGAGCATCACGGGGTATCTTCTTGTGTTCTTGACTTTCTGCCTCCTATACTGTATTTTCCATTCTCTCTTTTAACAGGCAAGATCTCTTCCACATTCTCTCCACTCAAAAGTGAAAAGTTTCATAGGACTAAAGAATAGATATTTCTTCTTGTCTAGAAGATATTTCAAAGATTGCGTGGGAGACATAAGAGGAGACCAACAACATCTATGGGTTTCCTAGAAACTAATTTCAAGTGGAAATGCAAGGACAATAGCCATCAAAATTTCCTCAGAACTTCAGGGACAAAACAATATAATATTATAGAATTAGCAAGAGTCGTAAAGTTGACTGAAAAGAGCTAAGCAAAGTATGTTTGATTTGATTTGGATTTTATTTTTATGTTGATGGATCGTTATTTTTTTTAAATGTAAGGACTATTTTCTTTTGTATTGTGGTATAGCCAATTATTCTGAAGGAGATCAGCCCTGGGATTTCTTTGGAGGGAATGATGCTGAAGCTGAAACTCCAGTACTTTGGCCACCTCATGCGAAGAGCTGACTCATTGGAAAAGACTCTGATGCTGGGAGGGATTGGGGGCAGGAGGAGAAGGGGACGACAGAGGATGAGATGGCTGGATGGCATCACTGACTCGATGGACGTGAGTCTCAGTGAACTCCAGGAGTTTGTGATGGACAGGGAGGCCTGGCGTGCTGCGATTCATAGGGTCGCAAAGAGTCGGACACGACTGAGTGACTGCTCTGCTCTGAATAGCCGATTAACGATGTTGTTCATGATAGTTTCAGGAGAACAGGAAAGGGACTCAGCCATACATACGCATGTACCCACTCTCCCACAACTCCGCTTCCATGCAAGCTGCTGTGTAACACTGAGCAGAGCTCCATGTGCTGTATAGTAGGTCCTATACAGTTGACTCAGAGACAGTACTTTGCCAACAAAGGTTCGTCTAGTCAAGGCTATGGTTTTTCCAGTTGGACTGTGAAGAAAGCTGAGTGCCCAAGAATTGATGCTTTTGAACTGTGGTGTTGGAGAAGACTCTTGAGAGTCCCTTGGACTGCAAGGAGATCCAACCAGTCCATCCTAAAGGAGATCAGTCCTGAGTGTTCATTGGAAGGCCTGATGCTGAAGCTGAAACTCCAATACTTTGGCCACCTCATGCGAAGACATGACTCATTGGCAACGATCCTGATGCCGGGAGGGATTGGGGGCAGGAGGAGAAGGGGATGACAGAGGATGAGATGGCTGGATGGCATCACCGACTCAATGGACATGAGTTTGGGTAAACTTTGGGAGTTGGTGATGGACAGGGAGGCCTGGCATGCTGTGATTCATGGGGTCGAAAAGAGTCAGACACGACTGAGCAACTGAACTGAACTGATAGCCATTGGATCTTCCTGACCCATGGATTGAACCCATGTCTCCTGCATTGCAGGCAGATGATTTAACCTCTGAGCCACCAGGGAAGCCCACTGATAGCCATTATCAGATTCTAAAGTAGAATAATCAGGATAGATTCAATCTCTAATGCATTTATTTTCATCTTTCCAAGCTGTCTCAGATGAGCAGTTTTTGTCAAGTAAATTGTGTTCTCTATTTCTCTTCAACAGTTGTCTAAATCCCATGTTGAAAAGGTTGTCCCTAATCTTGTTTTCTCTGCTATCAAAGGCTGATCCTCATTTCTCAGTTGCTGGGACAAGTTTTGAGACTATATAGTAGTTACTGGGTTTTAAGGCTGCCTAAATTCCAGCATTTATTTGTTCTGAAACATAATACTTGCTCTGCTTTGTTAATTAGACGTCCTCGTTATGCAGGACTTTTTAATTACAGTGCTATCATGGATTACATTAGATATGGCTGCTCTTCGTATAGTTAGAAATAGTGAGCATGACACAGCTGACTTTGTAGATGCCGTATCTAGGCGCATAACACTGTCACTGTAAATGCAAACCAAGAAAGATAAATTCCACTGCTAATCATCAGAGCCCGCTGTGCAGCTATTACAGTTTGTTCAAGTTAAAACAGTGACTATGAGTCAGACTGTTCCTCCCTCAGGCTTCAGAAAGCTCATGTCTTTAACCAAGATGAGCTTACAAGGAGGTTGTGCATGAGGAAATGCCCATGAGCGGGGGCCAGGTTCCAAGACAGGGGACTGGCAAGCGGGAGGATGTAAGCAAAAGCTGGGTCCACAGTCCTCCTCCTCAAAAACTTCCTCTCCCAAAAGCTTTTCTGCTATTTACTTAAAGCTGAGATTCCGAAGGTTGGTCTTCGTTCATCGGCAAACCTGATAGATGATCAGCCTTGGGCAACACACAATTTATGGATGTGAAAAGCACATGCGCTGCCTACACATGCCAGTTCTTTATAGACGGGCTTTAGGGCAAGTTCAAGAAGGAAATGGCAACCCACTCCAGTATTCTTGTCTGGAGAATCCCATGGATGGAGGAGCCTGGTAGGTTACAGTCCATGGGGTCACAAAGAGTCGTACATGACTGAGCGACTTCACTTTCACTTTCAGGGCAAGTTCGAGATGCCTGGGTAACGTACAAACCAGCATTAATAAATATCTACAGAGAAGACACCACCTTCCTTCCTTTTGAGATTAAATTAAAAGCAATCTTTTAAATGTCTGCTTTAAAGACCATGGCTGTACACTTCCTCTTTTCCCTTTGGTCATCTCTCACAGTAGATGCCCTGAGCTAGCATTTAATATAAACTTCAGATACCAAGTCCCACCTGGAAACAACCAAAAGGACTATTCTTCAAAACAGTATATATATTTTTAGATACAAAAGTAATAAATGTTCATTGTAGAAATCTTTAAAAAACAAAAAGCAGAAAGAGAAAATAAGTCACTCATGATCTTCGCACTGAGAAATTACTCACTGTACGCTTTCAATCTTTTTTCCTAGGCATGCACGTTTGCAAGGGTAGATCATATATGTGTATATATATGTGTTTGATCTGCAGGTTTTCACTTAATATATCACAACCACTTTCTAGTAGTATTAACTATTATCCTGAAGTATACTATTTGATAGCTATAGAGTATTACATCACACCACTGCAGGATAATTTTCTAGACAAGCCTGCTACTGTCGAACATATAGATCGTTTTCAAGTATTCACTATTATGTGTGTGCTAAGTTGCTTCAGTTGTGTCCGACTCTTTGCAACCATATGACTGAAGCTCACCAACATCCTCTGTCCATGGGATTCTCCAGGCTAGAGTACTGGAGTGGGTTGCCATGCCCTCCTCCAGGGTAGCTTCCTGACTAAGAGAGTGAACACAGGTCTCCTGTGGCTCCTGCATTGCAGGCTAATCCTTTACCACTGAGCCACCAGGGAGGCCCATTCACCCATTTGCTATTATACATTTTTTTTTAATTTTAATTTTTTATTGAAATATAGTTGATTTATGTTTCAGGTATATGGCAAAGTGATTCAGTTATATATACTTTTTTCCAGATTCTTTTTCATTATATAACATATTGAGTATATTTCTCTGTGCTGTACAGTTGGTCCTTGTTATTTATCTATTACATATATATTAGTGTATATCTGTTAATCCCACACTCCTAATATATTCCTCCCCATTCCCTTTCCCTTCTGGTACCATAAGTTTGTTTTCTATGTCTGTGAGTCTATTTCCATTTGGAAATAAGTTCATTTGTATCATTTTCTTTTAAGATTCCACATATAAATAATATCATGTATTTGTCTTTCTCTGACTCACTTCACTTGCTATGATAGTCTCTAGGTCCGTACAGGATGCTGCAAATGGCATTAATTCTTCTTCTTATAGCTGAGTAATATTCCATTTTATATATACACTACCTCTTTCTTATCTATTCATCCGTTGATGGACACTTACCTTGTTTCCATATCTTGACTACTGTAAGTAGTGCTGCCATGAATTTTGAGGTACATGTGTCTTTTCAAATTAGAACTTTCTCCAGATACATGCCCAGAAATGAGATTGCAGGGTTATACGATAACTCTATTTTTAGTTTGTGGGGTTTTTTAAGATGTTTTGATGTGGATTACTTTTTAAGTCTTTATTTAATTTGTTACACTATTGTTTCTGTTTTATGCTTTAGTTTTTGGCAGCAAGTCATATGAGATCTTAGCTCCCCGACCAGGGATGCAGCAAGCACCCTCTGTACTGGAAGGTGAAATCTTAACCACTAGACCACCAGGGAAGGCCCCTATTTTTAGTTTTTTAAGGAAGTTTCATATCGTTTTCCGCAGTGACTGCACCAATTTACATTCTTACCAACAGTGTAGGAGGGTTCCCTTTTCTCCACACCCTCTTCGGCATTTATTATTTGTAGAATTTTTAATGATGGCCATTCTGACTGGTGTGAAGTGATACCTCATTGTGGCTTTGATTTGAGTTTTTCTAATAATTAGTGATGTTGAGCATTTTTTCCTGTGCCTATTGGCCCTCTGTAAGTCTTCTTTGGAGAAATATCTGTTTAGGTCTTCTGCCCAGTTTGTATTAAGTTGTTTGTTTTGTTGATATTGAGCTGTATGAGCAGTTTGTATATTTTGGAAATTAATTCTTTGTCAGTGCATCATTTGCAAATATTTTCTCCCATTCTGTAGGTTGTCTTTTCGTTTTTGTTTATGGTTTCCTTTGCTGTGCACTGTTATAAATTCTAGAATCATGAATATTCTTTTACATAAGAACCATCTTTGCATTCTTGGCCATGGGTATTAATATCCTGTTAAATTACATTTTCCAGTGCTGTATTTTTTTTAGAAGTTTTGTATCTATGAATGGACTGTTTCTAAAACCTGTGGAATGCATGCAAACACCATCGCTGTGTCCCATGTTTCAGAGAGAACTGTCTTGGTGAAGGGGGTCAGGATGGGTGGCCCCTGATGCTCTATGGGAACCATCCTGGTCCCACAGCTATTTAACCCTGTGTTTGCTATAGGTGCGCCAAAGAATGCAAAGCCAAACTAATTCAATCGGCCTTGGAATTACAGCAACTGCTCTATTATTGTTAGCACATTCCTGCTATAAATAACCTGACGGTATCCATCTGCATGGGACGCAGAAAAACAAGAAACATGCAAAGTAAAGACCAAAATAGACCTGGGGTCCATCTGGTACACCCTCTCTATGGGCCCCAAACAGATGGTACAAATTCCCAAGATATACCTACCCAATGGCACTGTCCTATCTTGGGGAAGAAGGGGGATTCCTTGCAGCAAATGGCCCAGCCAAAAAAAGGGGAAATCAGCCACTGAGATTCATCCCTTGATTCAATAAATAATTTTTGGAACACCTGACCTGTTCCAGACATTGTTCTCAAACTTAGAAATACAATGAACCCTCTCCCCAGTTCTCCCAGTTGGAGGACCCAGGCTGAGTGTCCACTTTCCACTGAGTTTTTTCTCTTGACCAATTTGCAGCAACTGGTGCCAGTTCAGTCATTTTCAATGTCTTCAGCTTGAGTCCCCATCCACTAAACTTGCTGGCCAGTCCTGGAGGTCAGAAGCTATGACCCATTCATCTCTAGACCTCTGGCCCATCACAATGCCCACCATCTAAAGAGTACTCTGTAAGTAATGAACTTCAGAAGAGTTTAGTGTTTCAGAAGAAGAAGCTCTCCAGAAATGGGCATCATCTTCTTTCCTTGATCTCTTGTCAAGGAGTAGGAAAGATAATAATCAGTTCCTGAGTTGTGGCGGAGGATCCAATGTGGGTTCAAATCTGCATAGAAATGGATTTACTGTGCATTAAAATGGGAGGGACTTTTTCGTTACATGTCTCTCTGGCATTTGTCAACTCTGAGCATAGAGATGGAGATATATATAGAGACAGACAGGTAGATATATATAGCCAGGCCAGTAGATAGAGATAGATGGATAAGAGAGAAAGTGGGAGCTGGCAGGGAACACCATGTGTTACAGACAGGAAAGAGATGAAAGGTGAAAAGTAAGACTGATTATAGCCCAAAGCACCAAAGCTCTGAATGATCCACAAAGAGGTGAGAAACATCAGGACAGTCAGGAATTAGCACTTTCTAGTAGACAGTGTCAGGGCTTTAAAGGCTTTTAAATAGCAAGGCCTCTTCACTTTTACTGCTTGCAGCTGGAGGGGAAAAAAGAAAAGATGACAGTCTCTGAATGCCTTCAGCAAAAGGAAACAGAGACACACACCCATATATCCAGGCATTTGAGTCACATGTACTAAAATAAAGGGATGACTGCAGGTCTCATCCATTTCCAACCAAATTCAAGTCCTGGATGCATCTCAGGATGTGTTTCTTGCAACAAAGTTGCCTTGCTTCCTGCTGGAGAAAGAGAGCAAACCTGTGAAGGCTGGGTCCTGGGGTTCTGTGAGGAAACTTTGGGGAGTGATGATGTTGGCTTCTGTCCCTACTGATTCACCGTTTGGGCCCAAGTGGCATTTTCCCACAGTAAGGGGATGCTACCGGCAATGGGGAAGTTGCTCCATGACCTTCAAAGAGGTAAACGAACGAGAAAATGAGGGCAGACCCAACAGGCCATCTGCTTGAACCAGTATCTCTGAGCTTCCTGGCAAGGCATGACTCATGAGAAATCAAGCCAAGTAACTGAGAATGAACTCAGGTCCGAATATGGCCCTTAATCCAACCCAACTGTCAGTGCCAAGAGGGATAAAATTAAGTAGAAATGCTTCCCACCTGCCAGCAGGAAAAAAAATTGCAAGAAATGTCCAGTTTGGCCTCCTGTAAAACAGCTTGGCGTGGGCTTTCTGCTCCGCTACTTCTGCTTCCCCACACTCCTTTTATGAAGGCCACACTTGAATATTCTGCACCTGGTGGGAGTGAGAATCAGGGGCATGTGTGGAGTTGACTCCATCCCAAACACCCACCTAGTAATTTCTATCCCTAGGAAACTCTCTGGCCAACCACTGGGTCCATGGAAGTCTCAAGCCAAAGTAAAATCCCCCTTTGGATTCTGAGTTCCTCCCCCCCTCTTTTCTTTCTGAGATAATAGGAGCCATGACCTGCCATCAAAAGAAGAATAAGCCACTAAACGAGCCCAGAGAGACAGGCACAAAATGCTTATTAAATGTGATCCATGGTCACCGTGTACAGAAGACATCAGAACCATTTCCATTCACCCCTCCATGAACACCGTTTCAATGGCCTTATTGTGGGGAATCTCCGCAACTGCCAATCCTGCTATTTCACCTACGAAATTAACAAGGCTTTCTGGAGGCTGCCTCCCCTCACCTGTCAAAACTCTGCCGAGCACAGAAGCCGAGGGCGCTGTGGTGAACGAGCCCTTCTCAGGTGGCAAAGCAATAGTGTCAGACCCAGGCCCCTTTTCTCGGCAAATTCTGGGACTCGCTGTCAGGTCTAAATATATTCTTTCAGGAAAATAGCTTAGTCCTTTCCTTGGCAAGTAGATATTGGTCTATATTTTTAATCTGTGTGGGGGTGTGTGTAGATCATATTTATGCATTTTCTGGCTGCGAGTTGAGCCTGCTGGCAGTATGACTGTGTGTGCACAAGTGTGAACACAGAATTCGCTAAGTCCCTTGGCTGTTCCCCACGGTTATTTGAGAGAGCTCTCATGTGGGCAGCATAGCTGGCCTCTCATGGAATATGTGGCCCCAGACTAGCAGTCTTTGAGGTCGACTTTATGGGTTCAATCAGTGTCTGCCAACAAGGGGCTCAGCAACTCATGGAGAATGGGGAGGAGAGATACAGACCCTTCCCACAGGGTTAAACCAGGATGACTTGTCTGGAGGCAATGATGAATCGTACTCTGTCCTACAAGATTTGTGAATGTGATTAAGATGTATTGATTGAGTGCCAGGTGTATTCATGTACAGCCTCTCACTTCTTCTTCACATGTCAACCCCAGAGGAGGTACAAATTACTAGTTCCCCCTTTGTGGATGGGAGAACTCAAGCTTGGAGAGGCTACGTGCCTTGTGCAAAGCCACCCAGAGAGTAGATGGCATAGCTGGAATTTTAAACCCAACATTCTAGGGCTCCTTATCACTGCTAGTCATTGATTTCTGCACAGCTCCAGTCACGCAGTGTTCTGAGAACTTCCACTGATGAAAAGGAAGCAAGCTATGGTCAGGCGGGTGGCTGGCGTGGGGCAATGGCTGCAGGAAGTTGACTGGGGCAGCGGGTCAGTCCTCTCAGGAAGGAACCTGCAGTGCCCTACAATGAGTACAGTTCAAGGACCCATGACGTCCAGGGTTGACGGCACAGGGCCCAGGGTAAGGACTGCTAGACAGTGTGGTTCTCCATGAACAAGGGGATTCTGGGTCCTCGGCAAGGTGGAGTCTGTTCAAGCTGAACACAAGGATAGCAGAAGTCAGGGCTAGCTCCGGGGGGTGCAGTGCACAGGAGCCAGGACGTGCCTCTCAGTGTGTGGTTGGGGCTCACACTGGCTCAGCTCCTGAGAGGGGATGGAGGGAGACAAAGCGCCATGCGTTTAAGCCCTGGGGTCCTGTTTATTCTTTCCCAGGCGCACCCTAGCCCACCTGTGCCTGGCACCTGA
Source organism: Bos indicus x Bos taurus (assembly GCF_003369695.1). Lineage (NCBI taxonomy): Eukaryota > Metazoa > Chordata > Mammalia > Artiodactyla > Bovidae > Bos > Bos indicus x Bos taurus. Next base: position 67,218,762 of record NC_040092.1, read on the forward strand.
AGTAAACAGCAGTAAAATACCAGCTCCAGGCAATTGCTCTTGATGGCTTCCCCGGTGTATTTGCTCCATGGTCCCTGCTTTTCTGTCCTGATTTCTCCACCCCAGTGGCATCCTTGGCCCCTTCACCTCAGAACCCACTAGACTCCTTTCTTCTGCTTCTTAAAGCTTAGATTCTCCCATGTGGTTTCTTGCTCTCTACACCTCCTGACTTCAATCTTCCATTGTAATCATCCATTTTGAGCTGGAGTCACTTAGAAGCAAACATGGGAAAGAGAGAAATTATTTTCCCAGCCTGGTGTGAAAATATTACTAAAACTGCTGCCAGTGGGAATATTTGTGATTGCATGTCCCGTGGGAAATTCACTGGGATTGGAATAGGGGGACTTGGTAATAATGATGAGAGTTCTTCCAGGGGGTTTAAATGTTTGAGAGGATGGAGTTGGTTATTATAACTTAGAATGTATGTTTCAATTTCTGGGACAAAGCAAAATGACACGGTGGGTATATTTTTGTAGGGAGTTAAATTGAAGTTGATGGAATGAGGCTTGAGGTGAGGGTGCGTGGTGTCAAACGTTTCTTGATTGCTTGGTTCTTGAATGAGGTATTTAAACGCTTGATTGCCTAAGGCTTCACACTGTTCTTTTCGACTCTTTGTATTAGAACTACAGCTAAGTCAACTGAGACAGATGTGTCAAAAGGAGGTGGGGACCTCTCCATTCAGAATAAGGAAGTCTTGATTTACAGACACTCCCGGGCAAGAAAGCCTAGAAGAGGTGCAGCAGTCAGTGAGGCCCTCCTGGAGACAACTGGAGATGGAGGCGCAGAACCCTCTCTTCCTGGGAGAGGCTACTCCAGCTCATTCTGTACGGAGGCAATGATCAGGCACACGATATGCAGAGACCAGACGAGGGGAGCACTGAGACAGCCCTTGGAGAGGGGCCTTTTTAGGGGAAGGGACACGGGAGGGGACATAATTGCTTGCACAGAACCTTATAACCTCCAGCTGCATCCTGTACCAGTCCCAGACTGTGAATATCAGGGCCAAAATCCAGAAGAACATTCATAAACCTGTCTTGTCCCTGTCTTCACTGAGCTCCCACTGCTTCCTGGGATGAAAGACCAGACCCAGGGACTTGCTGTTTGAGTCTTCCTGCTGTCTGAAACAAAGGGGAGAGATACAGGAAGCTATACACAGGAAGTGCATAGCTTCATTTTTGGTGGCTCAGACGGTAAAGAATCTGCCTACAAGGTGGGAGACTTGGGTTCAATCCCTGGGTCAGGAAAATCCCCTGGAGGAGGGCATGGCAACTCACTCCAGTATTCTTGCCTGGAGAATTCCAGGACAGAGGAGCCTGGTAGGCTACAGTCCATAGTGTGGCAGAGTCAGACATGACTGAGCAACTAACACTTTTCCTTTTCCCTTCCAGGCACTAGGGATTTAGCAGTAAGCAAGACCCCCTCTTTCCTACCTTCAGGATATAGTCTAATGGAGAAGCTTAAAGTCTAGAAGGAAAGAGACACTTAAGCAATAATTGGTAATTCCAATAAACAAGAAAAGTATGGGGTGCTCAGAAAGCACACATCAGGGATCTGGAAAGCCCTTTCTGAGGGCAGAATGCCTACAGTTCCATCTGATTAATAGTTAGGTGGTAACCTAACAAAACCCCACGGAGAAGGAAGGCCAAACACTTGCCTGTCCTTTGTATTTTTCAGAATGAATATTCCAAGTATACAGAAACATTATTGAATATCATTGATCTTTGTATTCTCTTCTTTTGCCTGACCTCTTTATAAATCATTTGATTAATTCTAGTATCTTTTTAGTTAATTTCTGTGGATTGCCCTAGTAAATAATCATACTATATGCAAACCTACAATCTTCTTAAAGACTATTTATAACTTTAATTTTTCTAGCACTTGGGGCAAGGAGTTTGAAAAGTTTATTTTCTGATGGACTGTATGATATTTCCTTCTATTTGTCCTGATGTATTCAACACAAGCTTCATAAGGTACCATCTATCTGGTGTTCCAGAATGTGATGAACTGGCCTGTGGTCACCCCACATCTAGCTCTCATGAAAGAAACAGCGCATTCATAGACTAAGAACAAAAATGCATGGGGCGAAATAAACTGGAAAGCCTCCCCCTTCTTCTTTCATCTGGGACATCCGAAAGACTATCATGCCAGCAGTGCCATCCCTCCTGGGTACCGCGGAGAGAGCCATTTCACTGTCAATGTGAGGCTCTTGTAATGTAATACAATAGCAGATTCAAGAAAAAGCCCAATGCTTCTTAGTACAATATTGGCAGAGGCTGATGTTACGGAAAGAGTGAGAACCAAGCTTTTCTAATAGGAGCAACGCAACTGACTTCACACAAGTTAACACTGGGTAGTCTCCAAGAAAAGTTAAACCTTGGGTAGGGGAGGTGGGCTTATCTGTTAGTCAAACCACCGCTGAGCAAGCAGTCCCTGCAGACTGAATTAGCATCAACACACACTCCCTCCACCACTCTCACTGGTGCTGCTGGAATCTACTGTCTCCCCCGTGTGGGTCAGCAAGACTTAGGAAGGGATGGGGGTGAACCTCTTGCTCCTCTGAGGAGGCCGGGAGTGTCCCAGGGAAGAGAAGGAAGATGAAAAACCACATGACTTGAAAAAGGGGGCTTCATGGGCAAGGGGGTGCCAAAGAGAGAGTTGGATGAGAAGGAATACCCATGGTAGAAACCCTTTTTCCATGATTCAGGTCTGCTTCCTTTACGCTAGGCCAAGGGTGTTGACTGAGTTAATGAAGTTTCCAACCTCTGGTCCCCTATACTGTTTACTCATCTGAGAACTTCCTGACAGTTTAGGAGAGAACTTCTTTTTCGTTCCTGGTGTTCCTGTCTGTTTTGTCTGGGGGATGAAGATGTGGAGTGGTTCCAAGACGGCCTGGGCTTTGCCTGCTTCACTCTTCCTAAGAATCATAATGCAGACTCAACACCAGAATCAGAGATGAGCCCCATTTGCACCTTTCACTGGCTGGAGATACCCTCTGAGACAGAAAACAGAGGCCCTGCTGTATTCCAGTTACAGGAGTCATGAGTATATTAGAAAAAGCAAAAGTCAGACCACAGGAGGCAGGCCTCCAGGCCACCTGGAGGACTCACCAGGGCCAGCCACACATCTGGTAGGAGATTCAGCACCACGTTCCATCATTAATGGAAGTCTGATTCTCTGGCCTTCTTGGGACTGAATAAGAAGAACACCCATATCTACCAATGAGCCTCTTTGGGAGAAGCAGATGGCAACCCCAATTTAGCATTCCATCCTGCTAACACATCTTCAAAATCACTGCAGGTGGTGACTGCAGCCATGAAATTAAAAGATGCTTGCTCCTTGGAAGAAAAGGTATGACAAACCTGGATGGCATTTTAAAAAGCAGGGACATTACTTTGCCAACAAAGGTCCATATAGTTGGCTATATAGTCGGAAAAACCAAAGCTATGGTTTCTCCAGTAGTCATGTATGGATGTGAGAGTTGGACCATAAAGAAGGCTGGCCATCAAAGAATTGATGCTTTTGAACTGCAGTGTTGGAGAAGACTCTTGGGAGTCCCTTGGACTGCAAGGAGATCAAACCAGTCAATCCTAAAGGAGATCAATCCTGACTATTCATTGGAAGGACTGATGCTGAAGCTGAAGCTTCAATACTTTGGCCACCTGATGCAAAGGGCTGACTCATTAGTAAAGATCTGATGCTGGGAAAGATTGAAAGCAGGAGGAGAAGGGGATGACAGAGGATGAGATGGTTGGATGGCATCACTGACTCAATGGGCATGAGTTTGATCAAGCTCCAGGAGATGGTGAAGGACAGGGAAGCCTGGTATGCTGCAGTCCATGGGGCTGTAAAGAGTCAGACACGACTGAGTGACTGAACAGTAACAACATACTGCCTATGACTGAAAAGTTTGATGTATTATTCCTCTCTTTGAATTCCCACAAGATTCCTAAGGTAAATATTTATGACCCTACTTTTATAAATGAAGAAGCAGGGTCAGGGAGGTTGTGGCAGATGCCATCAGTTGCCCACTTAACAACCTTTCACTTCTCATTTTCCTTTCTAATAGAACCCTGGTATTAACCCCTGATGGAGAAGGCAATGGCACCCCACTCTAGTACTCTTGTCTGGAAAATCCCATAGGCGGAGGAGCCTGGTGGGCTGCAATCTGTGGGGTTGCGAAGAGTCGGACATGATTGAGTGACTTCACTTTCACTTTTCAGTTTCATGCACTGGAGAAGGAAATGGCAACCCACTCCAGCGTTCTTGCCTGGAGAATCCCAGGGATAGGGGAGCCTGGTGGGCTGCCGTCTATGGGGTCACACAGAGTCGGACATGACTGAAGTGACTTAGCATCTACCCCTGAAGGTATCCCGCCTTCTCCATGTGGCAGGCACTTCAGGGGTCCAATCACTCACACAGCAAGGAAGAAGCAGAAACTCTGATTCACCTCAGCCAACGTTAATAATCCCCTTTCTCCCCTTTGTCATTGGTTGGTTTAGACGTGGCATGAGACACACTTCTGGCCAATAGGATGTCAGGCTGTGTCTCCTAGAAAGTTTCCAGGAAGTGCTTTCTTTCTGATGAAAGAGACAGGCCCTTGGCTACTGCTACATATTGTCTACATGGGATTCCTAGAAATGAGGCAGGCATCTTGCAATTGTAGGACAAGGCTAGGAGCCCAAGTCGATGGGCAGAGGACAACATTGGAAAGAATCTGGGCCTTTCATTTATATTGATAAGCTGCTGAATTCAACATCCTTGGAGTTACCTTAAACCAGAATTCATTATAACATACTAAACATTTTCTTTAAAGATTCAGTCATTTTGGAAAGGGATTTTTATTATTTGCAGCCAAAAGCACCCTGATATTCAGAAGTGAGTGACTGGCCTGAGGTCCCACAGCTAAGCCGTGGAGCTTAGGTAAAATTCCAGGTCTGCAGGATTACAAATGCTACACTTTCTACTCTGCCGGGGTGGACAACAAAGTGAAGAACAGTTTCACAGGATGCTCTAGAATCCTTTCTCGCACAGTATCTCACTGTTAGTCAAGCATCTGTCAACTAGTTAGTCCTAAAAAAAGACTCCATGAAAATGATTTTTTAAAAAATACAAAACAAATCTCTCCCCCCACAGTGTCTTTCCTCTCTGAAGCATCGCAACTGTTTCTTGCCCATGGTGTCGAGATAACAGGATTTGATTACCAAATGTATACACCGCCAGCGTGGCGTAAATGCACTGGCCTGAGCTCAAATGAATGCAGTTATTAAAAAAAAGAAAGGAGATGCCACATGCACACAGCGTCAGCAGACACAGAGACGACAGTTTTATTTACTTCGTCTCCTTGCAGGAAGCAGTTAAGCCATTTCAAAGCGATTATTGGGTTTTAATGAGCCAGGACATTAAAAGACGTTTATCCCAGCAACAGTCACACAATACCTCAGGTAAAGGAGGTGACAAATTCAAGAAATAGTGGCCTGTTTGGGGCAACCCCTCCCCCCGAGTTCGTGATGGGCCCCGTGGTGGCCGTTCTCCAGCTAGCGTGGACCGCCGCTGTGGACGGCCTGGGAGAACGCTGGTGGGTCTTCTCAGTAGGGCTGGAAGGTCTTTCCGGATGAAGACTTAGTAGCAGCTTTTAGGCTCCACAATGAAAATCTGCCTCCAGGTGCCCAAGGGAGTAGGAAAAGAAGAACTGGGAAAGTGGGAACAAGGGTGAAAGGAAAGAAAGGAAAAAGACCACCAAGCGAGGTGCTGTAGAGCTCTATTCGCAGTGCAGCCCCAGCTGCCTCGCCCAGCCTGGGCCAAGTCCAGGTTTTCTGGGCTCAGTTCAAGCTCCAGGAACCAGAGTCTCCTTTGGTCTCCCTGGACCTGATGGGCACTTAGCCCTCAGTTTAGGGAGTGGTTCCCAGGCTGACTGTCAAGATTTCCTAGGGCCATCCCCAGTTGCTTTTTGATCTGTCTTAGACTTTGTAATTTCACAAGAGATTTTTTTTTTTTTTAAGAGAAGCCACCAAAGTGTTAAAAGTTGGGAAACTGAAGATCTAGGCTGACCTTTTTTTTTTGGCTACAGTGCCTGGCATGTGGGATCTTATTTTCCCAACCAGGGATTGAACCCAGGGCCCACAGTGAAAGCGCTGAGTCCTGACCACTGGACCACCAGGGAAGTCCCGAGGCTGACCTCTTTATTTTGCAGAGACTGAGGACCATAGGGGGAAGTTGAAGAGAGAGATGGAACTGGAAGCAGATCTCCATCACTCCCAGGTTGCTACTGCATTCCTTGAATATGGATCGCACTTGAACGAGAGATTTTTGAACTACTAATCTGCCCACCAGCAACCTTACTGGCCAGTAGTACCTCCCTGTGAATATGTGGCCTCCTCTTCCCAGATGCTGGCTCTTGGATTTCCAAAGAAAAATTCAGTCATTCCTTGAGTTCTCCCAATACAGAGTCAACAGAGCCTCCTAGTATGTCACAGGCTCCTGACGTTTTGGGCAAGAACCCTACTCTGGAGCTATTTCCCTGGAGATGTAAAAAACTTTGTTCACCATTTTCCTAAAGGTGTTTTTTTCCCTAAGCAAGATGGTACATCACTAAGTTTTGCAGAAATTTCTGGACTCTTCTGCTGAGCTTAGTGAGAATATCATATTTGGATGCAGTTCTAATAAGATCATGGTCATCAAAGGTGATTTTATGACTTAAGTGGGGCCTTGGTTCTTTGCCTAGGGGAAAAAATTCACAGACTGCCTAGCCCAGAGTGCTCTCCGGAAATTGCATTTCTCGGGGAGGTCAGGACCCCAACAGCTGGACTGCTGAAAGGGCACCTGGGGTGGAGTCTATGTGAGCAGGTTCTATGATGGTACCATGGAAGGAAGGGGAGAAATCTGGGTTGCAGCTTATGAGAGAGGAATTGGTATGCCCTTGGCTCAGAGGTGCTGAGGTGCCTTGAGGGTAGGGGGTGTTGAGTAGCTATCCCTATGGATAAGGGCACCCCAAGGTCAACTCAAGGCCTCAGATCTATAAGGGAGGCCAAAATAAATAAAGACCATTGCTCACGACATACCCAAACAGTACTGACAACATGGATATGAAGACAGATTCTAGAATGATTCGTATCTTGAACCGTTGACCTCTTACAGAAGAAAAGGAACAGAAAACCCAGCTGTGAGAAAACTACCTTCAGAGAAGTGGTCCAGCGGCAGATAACAGCCAGCCCCTGGTTGTGACCCAGTCAACATAAAGCTGGGGGAATTCTTTAGCTTCTCTAAGCTTCAGTTTCCACAACTGTGAAATGGGACTTCCGGCACCCCCTTCTTGGAGAAGCTGAAGTGAAATGATGTTGCTCACTCGTGTCCGACTCTTTGCGACCCCATGGACTGTAGACTGTAGCCTACCGCACTCCTCCATCCATGGGATTTTCCAGGCAAGAGTACTGGAGTGGGTTGCCATTTCCTTCGCTAGAGAATCTTCCTGACCCAGGGATTGAACCCGGGTCTTCCGCATTGTAGGCAGACGCTTTATCGTCTGAGCTACCAGGGAAGTCTTGGAGAAGCTATGAGGATGCAAAGAGCGCATGCGCTTCAAGCACTCAGCAGAGAGCCGGCACACTGAGCCGTGGAGCCACTGTCAGCCAGAGGCAGGCTGCTCTCCACGTTTCCCAGGAGGACTCTACGGACCCTCTCTGGCGCTGGAGTAGAAAACCTCAAGAGCCCAGTCAGCAGCTCACTGTGCCCCACCTTGTCCTGGAGAAGAGCAAGGTGTTTGGTCTAAGCCACTTGGGCTGAGAAGGCGCAAGAAGGGAGCTCATCGTGAAATCTTTCCTGCGCTCCCGGGGAGAAGGGGCGCTGTGGGCAGCATCAGTCCAGACCAGACTGAGTCCACTTGCAGGGAGCTGGGAGGCGGGGCCGGGGGAAGTCCTTTCTTGCAAGAGAGCTCAAACAGGGAGGTGCTGCCTGGAAAAGCTAAGCGTCCTTTAGTGTGGTCATTGTGTGCACATCAAAACAGCCCTCAGGGGTGAGATTCTGTCTCAGGGAATGTGACAGCGGAAGCCGGGTGATGCAGTGCTGGCATGGATGCCCCGCACCAGGCAGGGCTGGGACCAGGTGACCCACACCTGGAATGTGATGTCTGTGACTCAGTGACACGGAGCACAGTCTGTGTGCTGGAGGCCAGGGCTCCATGTGCCGTCGCTGGCTTCCTCCTCACCCCACAGTGAGGCGGGCCCTCTGGGTCACTCTGGGCCACAGAGAGGACCCTGAGGCGCATGGGTGGGCAGTCACTTGCCTGGAGTTACAGAGTTACTAGAACACAGACCCAGGATCCGAATCTAGTACGGTCAGCCTCAGAGCCTGTGAGCCCGGCTCCGCCCGAGGCAGGCTGGGTCTTTCCGTCTCCACGCAGTGCTGCCGCCAGGGCCTAGGGTGACAGTGTGGACAGGAGCCTGCAGATCTGGGAAACCGGAGGGGTGGGCAGGCTGGCAGGCAGTGGTGGCACTGCCCCTCAGGGTGGACCCAGGAGGAGTCTGGGGTTTCTCCAGCATCACTGTCTATGTAGCTGCTCTCACGTGGTGGCTGCCCCCAACCACAGATCAGACCCAAGTCATTGACACCAAGTGTGTGAGAAGAAAGAGAGGAAGCAGAACCAAGAAATTAAAACCCTAAGAGCAGCAGCAATTAATATTTAACTTGAAAATTGCCTGGGAACAGAAAGTGCAGGCTATTCATGTGCAAATTGTATGCAAATCATATGCACACAGGCTCCACACCTTCACACCAGGCCCCTGTAATTATTCTGTAAACCTGTCTGGCCAGCTCTAAGGGCAGCTCCATGCTCCTCCCCTGTCCTGCCCCAGCTGCAGGAGGGCTCCCAAGCCTCCATGGGGTGAGGTCTCTGGGGGGCACACTCTGGGAAGAGCAGCTTGCCCTGGGACTCCTCAGGTCAAGGCCCCTTCTGATTCTGAGGGCTCCCTCCCAGCAGGGAGTTCCTGGCCCTGCACCTCAGCTCCTCTCACACCATTCCAGAAGGCATCGCCAAGGTTGCCCCAGACTTCAAATCCCCTGTCTCTGCTCCCCCTCCCTGTCCAGGCGAGAACTCCCCACCCCGCCACCCCCCACACACAGCTGAGACGTGAGCCGGCCCCTCTGTGAGCTGACCCCTCAGCTTTCCCCTCCTGCCCACCCCTCTCCACACACCCCCACACCTGCACCCCCACCCAGCCCCCCGGCCCGGCCCTGTCTATACTCACTCCAGGGTCAGGGTGAGCCTGGGTAGCCCCACCCCAGTCCAGCTCTGATATGAGCTGAGTGGGGAAGACACTCTCCCGACCATACTAGCAGGGCCTTCCTGAACTTTCCATGGTTCTCCAGGAAAACACTGCAGCTCACCCAGGGCCCGCCCCCAGAGAGATAACCAGGAGCCTAGGGCTCACCTGCAGGGTGGAAAGACCTGGGACCTCCAGGCCTGAGACCACAGGCTTCAGGTGAGGGGCAGGAAACAGCCTCCCAGGCCCATGCTCCCCACCGCCCCCGGGTCCTGCAGTCGTGACAAGACAGGAAAGTGCCTCAGACCAAGTCTCCTCAGCCCGCTGGCCCTGCAGTAGACCGCTCCGGTACCTGCCCTGGCCTCCGTCTCTCCTGCACCCCTTTCTCTAACTTTTCAGGTCATAGGGAGGCTGGAACCGGTCGGTCTGATGGATTCTCATCCCCAGCCTCCACCACGGCAGAACCTGCCTCTGCAGTTGGAGAGAAGAGCCTTGGAGGAGTCCACCCCACGTGCAGCTCCTTGTCGGTGTCGACTGCCCTTGACAGTAAGGACGTGTCTCGTCCTCCGATGGACTCCAGAGCCTGGAGCAATGTGTGGGGAGGCGGAGGCCACGCTGGGCCTTCACCGCCATCACCGTACCTGGAGATGGGGCACGGCCTGCACGCCCTGCTGGATAGCCTAGACACGTCCTTTTATTTTTATTAAAATATAGTTGATTAACAACGTTCTGTTAATTTCTGCTGTACAGCAAAGTGACTCAATTACACACATATATGCATTCTTTTTCACATTCTTTTCCATTGTGCTTTATCATAGAATATGAAATATAGTTCCCCGCACTATACAAGAGGACCTTGTTGTCTATCTATCCTATATATAATAGTTTGCATCTGCCAGTCCCACCTCCCAATCCATCCCTCTCCCCACTTCCCCTTGGCAACCACAAGTCTGTTCTCCATGTCTGTGAGTCTGTTTCTGTTTCATAAAAGTTCATTTGTGTCCTATTTTAGATTCACAGATAAGTGATATCATCTGGTATTTGTCTTTTTCTGACTTACTTCACTTAGATTGATAATCTCTAGTTCCATCCATGTTGCTGCAAATGGCATTTTTTCATTATGAAATATTTCATTACTTCAATAATTATTTCAGTATTTTTCATTATTTATATGACTAATATTCCATGTATATATACTTTATACTTAAGTATAAATATATATATACTTAAGTATATATATATATATATATACTTTATATATACATAACTTCCTTATCCATTCATCTATTGATGGACATTTAGGTTTTTTCATGTCTTAACTATTGTGAGGAGAAAGCAATGGCACCCCACTCCAGTACTCTTGCCTGGAAAATCCCATGGACGGAGGAGCCTGGTAGGCTGCAGTCCGTGGGGTCGCTAAGAATCGGACACGATTGAGTGACTTCACTTTCACTTTTCAGTTTCATGCACTGGAGAAGGAAATGGCAGCTCACTCCAGTGTTCTTGCCTGGAGAATCCCAGGGACAGGGGAGCCTGGTGGGCTGCCGTCTATGGGGTCGCACAGAGTCAGACACGACTGAAGCGACTTAGCAGCAGCAGCGGCAGCAGCAACTATTGTGAATGGTGCTGCTATGAATATAGGGGTGTATGTATCATTTTGAATTATATTTTTGTCTGGATAAATGTCCAAAAGTGGGTTTGCTGGATCATAAGGTTATTCTATTTTTAGTTGTTTGAGGAAGATCATGCTGTTCTCCACAGTGGCTGCACCAACTTACATTCCCAACAACAGTTCAGGAGAGTTCCCTTTTCTCCAGACACATCCAGCATCTGTTACTTGTAGACTTTTTGATGATGGCCATTCTGACCAGTGTGAGGTGATACCTCGTTGTAGGTTTGATTTGCATTTCTCTAATATTTAGAGATGCTGAGTATCTTTTCACGGGTGTCTTGGCCATCTGTATGCCAAGACAAGTCCTGATCCTGCCCCAGAGGGACTGATGGTCCAGCTGGTGAGGTGCGCAAGGACTGCCCTTCTTGTGGGTGATGCCATGCCTACACGATGAGGGCAGTGGTGATGCTTAGGCATGAAGGGCGGGTTTGTCTGATAAAGCCCCAGGAGCAAGGAGAGCAGAGCGGAGATTTAAGCATTGGAGTGAGAATTTAAAATAAAGGGAGAGAGAAGGGAGAAAGTGCTCAGGGTTTGGAAAGAGCTTGGGCCAAAATACCCATGTGGCCACTGAAAGTATGAGTTCAGGTCTGGAGAGGAGCGAGCTGGGGCTTGGGGAATGTGTCCTGGGCAGCCAGGTCCCCTCGTGTGATCCTATGTGATCAGTCCTTGACCCAACAGCACCCAGAACTAACTGGGCCCTTTGCACAACTGGACATTCACTGAGCATCTGTGTGCCCAGCACTGTTCTGGCCCTAAAAGAAAACCTGCCCTTGGGCATTTTCCACACCAGTACATGAGAGTGGTCACCAAAACCCTGGTGGAACACCCACTTTGAGAGGAAAAAAAATCTACCATCCTAAACATAATGAGGTCAAAAGCGAGGTAAATCATGTCCCATATTTTCAGAAATATTAAATTGTTGGGGGGAAATGTGCATCTGAGATCTGAAGAACTATGATAACATAAATTATAGTACTATAGTAGTAGTAATGTAAAGTAATAGATACAGCAACATTATAATAAAGGGTACTTTATTTTCATTACAACTCACCTGGTTACAAGGAAGGGACAGTCACAGCAGTGGAAGGACACAGGGCAAGGGTGTGACAGTGACCAGCAGGAGATTCCAGAGCCCTGAAAGAGCTGCGCCAGGGACCGGGGTCCCCTCCAGAGGGGCAGGAGCTCCCTTTCCACCATCTGCCTCCTCTGCTCTTTCCGTGCTGCCCCTGGCTTCCCATTTCCTCTGCTTACCCGGGGTCTCTGTTTGGGCTGCCCGTGCTTCCGACGGTGACCGTGACCTTTGGACCCTCCCACAGCTGCTTCCTGGGGTGTTCATTCCAGATTCCCAGGGAAGAACCTTCACGGGTTCAGCGCATTTGTCTGGGTATCAGCAGAACCACTAAACTGAGGAGATCCCAAATCCCAGTTGACTTAAGAGTATCTGTTTCTCCCTTCTGAGAGTCTGTCTGCTATGGTAGCTTTCTTCTGCAAAGTCCCCAGAGATCGAGGCCTCTTTGCATCTTGTTGCTCTGTCGTCCGAAGGTAGACTTTGCCTGAATAATCCAAGATGCTCATCACTGCACCCACCCCGCAGGAGCCCTGAAATGGCCAGCATCACCTCCACCCCCAGGGCCAGAATTTATCCACATGACAGAATTTATCCTGGCTTCAGAGTTGCCCAGGAAGTTCCTCTTTGCTGGGCAGAGGGCAAGCAGCCGTCTTCCCTACACGGTACACGCAGGGCACTTAGTCGTGATGGCAGGAGGGAGGGGAGGCATAGGGTGCCTGCGCAGTGGGAACAGGGCAGCCTGGGCTCTCCCTGGAGCAGAGCCCAGTGATGAGAGCTGGTATCCATGGCTCAACCAAGACAAGTCCACCCTTTGCTGAATCCATATGATACCGTCCAGCGTTCTTGGCCTTCCCCAGTCAATACAAATTGACTAGAGGCCAAATAAGACCTTCAGGCAAGGCTTTATAGGGGCTCTGGCTACAACAGCAAGGGGAGAGAGGACAAGCGACAGCTTCCTTGCTCACTCACTCCTGGAGGAGGATCAAGCCTCCTCCTTATGGGGTGAGGGCAGGGCTGTGTCGAGGGCCTGGGCCGGAGGGATGGCTTCCGTGTTTTACCCACCCCTCTGGTGGTGGTATGTGCGAGAGGTATGCTCAGCACCCTGCTTTTGCTCCTGACTCTTCAGAAGTGGCAGTGGGGCTTTTTTGGTCTTTTTGTATCTTTTATCTATAATTTGCCCCAACTGCCCATGCACACAGTTATTTTTAGTCCCATACAGTTTCTTTGTGTTTTTGCTGCTCCAGGAGACATTTGTCCAGATGCAAGCATTGCAGCACTGCAGCGAGGGTCTCAGGCCCCACCCAGTCTCACAGAGGCCACCCAGTTCAGCTCTGCAGCCGGCAGCCCACTTGTGAAAGCTCTGAGGGCAAACGTTTGGGGAAGGGGCTCAAGACAGGACAATCCTGAGGCCTGGGCTGAGGGAGAGTCTTGGGAGCCTCATCCCAGAGGAAACACTTCATTTACTTGAGCAAAGGAGAATGTATTAGGCTTAGGTTTGAGAAATAGAGACGAGGAAACAGGAGAGACGAGGGACAGTTTACAGGAAAGGAAAGGAAAGCAAAGTCGCTCAGTCGTGTCTGACTCTTTGCGACCCCGTGGACTGTAGCCTATCCAGCTCCTCCGTCCATGGGGTTTTCCAGGCAAGGGTACTGGAGTGGGTTTCCTTCTCCAGGGGATCTTCCCAACTCAGGGATTGAACCCAGGTCTCCCACAATGCAGGCAGATGCTTTATCATCTGAGCCACCAGGGAAGCAAGAGTCAAGTTCAAATAAAAGGACTTCTATGTGAGTTCCAGTAAACTCCCTCATTCTCGGTTTTCTCATTGAGATAAAAAGCTTCCTAAAACAGTGGTGGAGAATGTTACTTGACATAATGGATACAAAGCACCAGGACAATGCCTCGCATACAGTAGGTACTAAATAGACGGCAACTGTTTTAGGCTGGAGTGCACAAAGATGGGGCACCCAGGCCAGGGGAAGTGTTCCTCTGTGCTGTTTAGTCCCGACTCTCAGGCCTTTTTCTCCCTTGTTTCCAGGTCTTGGGGAAGTGGTTCTCCAATTCTAGGGCACATAGCATTGCCTCCCACTCTCAGAGGTCCTAACTGTGTTTGGCCTGGGGCAGACCCAGGAATGTGCACTTTCTAGGCAGGACATTTGGGATCAGGTGGTTGAAGAGCTGAATTTTAAGAAATCCTGCAGAAAGAGAACATCCATCCTCAGGCTGAGTTTCTCATCAGCACCGTTCTAGGCTGTTTTTTAACTGGTTGCTTGGCTGCATTAAGTCTTAGTTGCAGCACGTGGGGCCTTTTGTTGCAGTGCACAGACTCTCTGCTTGGGGCACACAGCCTCTAGAGCTCTGGGCTTAGTTGCTCCACACATGTGGGATCTTAGTTCTCCGATCAGGGATCGAACCCATGTCCCCTGCATTGCGAGCTGGACTCTTAGCCACTGGACCATCAGGAAGGATCTCCTTCCTCGTCTTGCAAGATGGTCCACGTTGCACTCCTAGGGATGCAGCTTCTCTGGTTACCTTTTAAGTGGCATTCCTGGGGCCCAAGAGACAGAAAGGAAGCTGTGGGAGAGGGTGAGGTGGTTATGGGGGCTTATCTGGTCATAAAACTTTATGTGAAGCTTCCATAAGCCCAATAAAGCACCCTCCACCCCTCCCACAACATGCACACACGAATTTCCATGAAAACACTGGCTCTCATTCAGGCAGCATCTCTGGGACCAGAATGTGCAGACCAGTTGGAGTCACTGAACCACTGTTATTAGTGGGGCTGGGTGAAGCCAAGCTCACTAAGTGCAAAATGCTTCTTCAGCGAGCTGCCAGATCCTTTGAGAGACCAGGTCATCCCAGACTTAACCTAGTCATTGTGGCTGCTATCTTAGCTGTGAGCCCTGGTGCCCTGTGTGAGGTGGGTACCTGGCCGTGGATGACCAGAGTGTAGCCCGCTCGCCACCAAAGTCCTTCTTTCTCATGCGCCAGATACGGAGCAGACCCTTGGCTCGCTATATATAACATTTGCTGGCTTTTCCCCTAATTACAGAAGAAATATACAGTCATCATAAAAAGTGTTTTTTGAAGATAGAGAATGGCACAAAAGACAACAAAAAGCCACCTGTAATCCTATCATCCTGAAATAACCATTAACATTTTAGAGTGACACACTGCTAGTTCTTCCGATGCATATATTTGCATAAAGTTGCATACATCAAATTCAGATTTTACCAAATCCCTGCTCTGCAACCTGCTTGCTTCACTTAACAATATATAATAATTTTCCACATCGTCAAATAGTCTTTGACCACCTCATTTGTAATAGTTCATCATATTCTGGCATAAGGATGCCCAAGGATTTAATTTATACATTTAACTGAGTTCTATTTTTTTTTCTATAACTTTGCTATTATAAATCTGATTGCCTGTCAGTGATGGCTTTTCTCAGGATTGATTATGGGAAGCTAAACTCTTAGATCAAAGTTGGAGGGGTTTTTTACATTTTAGATACCATCGCTAAATTGCAAATATTCAAGTAGTGCTTAATGATGAGACAGTAAAGGCCAGGGATCCACACCAGGCTTCAGCGACTGGAGGAGGCAGGATCAGCTGAGGACTGTCTCACCTCACGTCCATCTGACACCCCGAAGGGGCGTTTCATCACATTCAGAATGTTAGGTGGACCCCATCTCCCTCAAACCCCCCAGATCCTAAGAGTCCCTTAAGGATCTATAGAAGATTTCTCTTCTGTGACTAGACTCAACCCATTTTAGGGATTCTATGCAAATCTCTACCTGGCCTACAGCAATTATTTCTGAAAACCAGACTTTTGACAGAAGTACATTTAACTTTTTTAAAAATAGCATTTTTTAGTGCATGCTATTATCATTGTTACTTATTCGAATGTGTTGATGGGGGAGTGGGTGGAAGGGTGATGTTTGCATTGGCATGGCAACCAGTGACTAACAGAACTCCCTTCACAGCCCATGATGGCTTCCCTGACTTGCCAGGGCCAAAAATGGATGTTTTTCTCTGTGTGTCATTGGCTTATGGTAGAGAAAACGTTACCCACTCCTGAACTAACCCGTTTCCATTTTATTCATATTTTCAGTTTGTGCTGCCTTTGGGGCTAATGAGTTTAGCAAATTTGCATCCCACCTGTGAAGTAAGCTTTCTTTTAATCTACAGTTGCCTCTTTCAGACTCTACAACATGCTCCCTAATTATTATAATAGCTAGTACCATGGTACTATGGCACCAGGCACGCTAAAGCTGCTTTACACATATTACTTCTTTTAATCCTTAAAGAAACCCTATGATGTGGTACTGCCATTACCACCCTTTCTTAAACAGATGAGGCAGCAGGCCGCGATCAAAGGGCTCAAGTTGCAGAGTTCACAAGCACAGGATGTGACCCTGAGCAGTTGGAGTCCGGAGCCTGAGGGTCTCCCACCCTGGTATCCAGGGTAGACAGAGTCTTCTCTTTCTGTTGTGGGATCCAGGATTGTGTGGACCAGTCCACAATCAAGTGCAAGCCTCTATTTCATGCTCTAGTCCTTGAACACACTCTTTCTCAGAGTTTCTAGGCTGGAAAGTGTAAGCGTATCAGCCTGTCTTCATGTAAAAGTTGATTTCTTTATTTGCCTGGTTTAACAATCCCTGGAAATGAAACAAGATTTTCTTCTCCTTTCTTTCTTTTTCTCTTTTTTGAGTCACACAAACAGTACCCAAACCTCATCAACTCTCAGTTTCTTCAACAATAAAATGCTAAACCTAAAAGCTGGCTCACATGAGAACCATGAAGATGACATAGGAAGGGCCCAGTACACAGTAGATGCTCAGTAAAGC
Source organism: Bos indicus x Bos taurus (assembly GCF_003369695.1). Lineage (NCBI taxonomy): Eukaryota > Metazoa > Chordata > Mammalia > Artiodactyla > Bovidae > Bos > Bos indicus x Bos taurus. Next base: position 67,235,643 of record NC_040092.1, read on the forward strand.
TTACTTCCCTGCCTCCCTTGGCAGACTTCTAGTAGTGACCTGCTTCCATTGCTCCTCCTGATGCCAAAGGCAGAGCTGACAGTCCTCTCTTGAGGGTTCCACCCAGGCCCATCAGGACCCCTGCTGGTATGGATCCTGGCCTGGTTCTTGGTGAGGCAAAGGTGGATCCTGAGGCTGGAGGGTGCCAGGTGCCGAGCAGGGCGCTCAGGCCCAAGAGAGAGGTGGACATGGGCTCGCACTGGCTTGAGGAGCACTTCAGGGACTATTGAAAGAGCAACTCCAAGTCCCAGACAATGGTCTGTTAGTCACTTGCTGGATTTGCAGGTGTCAAAACAAAGAACACCAGTGACAAGTATCTGATGAAACCCTTGAGGAGAACTGTACACACACAAGGTAGGAAATGACTGGACAAGAACAGTTACGAGTAAAGGGAAGATGGATCTGAATGAGGGACTTCCCTGGAGGTCCAGTGGCTAAGACTCCACGCTCCCAATGCAGAGGCCTGAGTTCGATTCCTGGTCAGGGAACTAGATCCCACATGCTGTGACTAAGAGTCTGCATGCTCCAACTAAAGATCCCTCGTGATGCAATGCAGATCAAAGACCCACAACTAAGGCGTGGCTCAGCCGGATAACTATAAAGAGGAAGTCTGAAGGAAGCATGACCTGAACCTGGGCTGGCACAGCGTGCAATTCCACCAAAACTGTGAGCGACACAAAGCAGAAAGGATGTGCACCGAAATCTGATAATGTCCTCCTCTGGGAGGGTCCACTGTGGGCTGTTTTTTACTTCTGTGTTTGAAAATAAAACTTTATCCAATGAATATTTTCTTATTTTGTAATCATAAAAAAAAATAGCCTACTTTTTAAAGGTTACAGTCATTTTAGTGGGATTATAAGGCTAGCAAGATCATTTTTCCACCTGAGCTGGTAGCTTAGATTCTCTCAAGAACACTGGACCATATATTCATTCAGCAGATTCATTGAGAACATATTAGGGATTGTTTTACATGAGAGTTGGACTGTGAAGAAAGCTGAGCGCTGAAGAATTGATGCTTTTGAACTGTGGTGTTGGAGAAGACTCTTGAGAGTCCCTTGGACTGCAAGGAGATCCAACCAGTCCATTCTGAAGGAGATCAGCTCTGGGATTTCTTTGGAGGGAATGATGCTGAAGCTGAAACTCCAGTACTTTGGCCACCTCATGCAAAGAGTTGACTCATTGGAAAAGACTCTGATGCTTGGAGGGATTGGGGGCAGGAGGAGAAGGGGACAACAGAGGATGAGATGGCTGGATGTCATCACTGACTCAATGGACGTGAGTCTGAGTGAACTCCGGGAGATGGTGATGGACAGGGAGGCCTGGCGTGCTGCAATTCATGGGGTCGGGAAGAGTTGGACACGACTGAGCTCGACCGAACTGAACTGAACTGATAGATCCTGTGATAGAAGGGACATGAACAAGTTGGGGAAGTTTGAGAGAAGGGTCACTGGAGAATCAAAGTTTTATCAAAGAAGATAAACCAGACTAGTGCTACTCCCTTCATGGTCCTAGATGAGCCACATCAGGATAAATTGTTGGACATGCAAATTTTCAGTCCCCTTCTCCCCAAAAGTGCTGAATCAGAAAATCTGGGGCAGGGCTCTGAAATCAGTATTTTAACAAGCTTTTTAGATGATTCCAGAGCGAGCCACAGAATCGGAGGGGCTTGGGGGCTAGGATGTGCTACAGTAACAAGTAACCCTCTCATCTCAGTGGCTCATGGGGACAGATTGCTTTCTTGCTCACACTCCCTGTCCACTGTGGGCTGGTTGTGCTCTTCTCCAGGACCCAGGCTGGCCCAGCCAGCCACCTCTGTCTGGAAGCCGCCAGTCATCAAGGCAGAGGGACATGAGAAGGCAAACCATGATGTCGCTGTGAAAGCTTCAGAAGTTCAGCACTGTCTTTACTCACATTTCACTGGCTAAAGTAAAATATGACCAAATCTGCTATCAATGGAATTGGGAAATGTGAATTTTTCCCAGAAAAGGACAATGAATTTCCTTTGAAGTTTTTATTTGGAGATAATTGTAGTTGCACAGGTACTGTAAGAAGTAATACAAAGACATTCTGTGAACGCTTCGTGCCGTTTCCCTCAATGATAATGTCTTATACAGCCATTGAACCATAACCAGGAAATCGACATTGAAACCATCCACCAGCCTTATTCTGATGTATCCAGTTTTACACTCTGTCTCTGTGTTTATGTGTGTTTAACTGTATGCAATTTTATTACACAGCAAATATTTTTGAAGAGTAATCCAGTCAACCCCACCAGGTAAAGTTCAGTTCAGTTCAGTTCAGTTGTTCAGTTGTGTCCGACTCTTTGCGACCCCAGGAATCGCAGCACGCCAGGCCTCCCTGTCCACCACCAACTCCTGGAGTTCACTCAAACTCACATCCATCGAGTCAGTGATGCCATCCAGCCATCTCATCCTCTGTTGTCCCCTTTTCCTCCTGCCCCCAATCCCTCCCAGCATCAGGGTCTTTTCCAATGAGTCAACTCTTTGCATGAGGTGGCTAAAGTATTGGAGTTTCAGCTTCAGCATCAGTCCCTCCAATGAACACCCAGGATTGATCTCCTTTAAGATGGACTGGTTGGATCTCCTTGCAGTCCAAGGGACTTTCAAGAGTCTTAGTTAGGAAAATTTAACTGGAAAAGTAAGGCTGACAATCTCTTCATTTAGTATCAATAGGATTCATGTCTTTGAAAAATATGTTTATGGAGAACAATGGGACTAACCAGAGAAAACAAGAAGTTTTTCATCTGTCCTGAGGAGTCTATGAACGCATTTGTAGATTTGGCCTCCCAGCAGCCATCTCATCTTCTGGTGGCAGAACTTGTATTTTGCTTGGCGAAACCTTCCCCACCGGCTACTCTCAGGCCACATGTGCAAGTGGTTGACCCCATTCTGAGCTTTGAGGGGGAGCGCTTGGCTCAGACTTGTCCTTTTTATCAACACTGGTTCAGGGATGGGCACAGTAGGGGCAGGCCACCCGGGAGCGCTTGGCTCAGACTTGGCCTTTGTATCAACACTGGTTCAGGGATGGGCACAGTAGGGGCAGGCCACCCGGGAGCGCTTGGCTCAGACTTGGCCTTTGTATCAACACTGGTTCAGGGATGGGCACAGTAGGGGCAGGCCACCCGGGAGCGCTTGGCTCAGACTTGGCCTTTGTATCAGCACTGGTTCAGGGATGGGCACAGTAGGGCAGGCCACCCGGGAGCGCTTGGCTCAGACTTGGCCTTTGTATCAGCACTGGTTCAGGGATGGGCACAGTAGGGCAGGCCACCCGGGAGCGCTTGGCTCAGACTTGGCCTTTGTATCAACACTGGTTCAGGGATGGGCACAGTAGGGCAGGCCACCCGGGAGCGCTTGGCTCAGACTTGGCCTTTGTATCAGCACTGGTTCAGGGATGGGCACAGTAGGGCAGGCCACCCGGGAGCGCTTGGCTCAGACTTGGCCTTTGTATCAACACTGGTTCAGGGATGGGCACAGTAGGGCAGGCCACCCGGGAGCGCTTGGCTCAGACTTGGCCTTTGTATCAACACTGGTTCAGGGATGGGCACAGTAGGGCAGGCCACCCAAGGTGACCGCTCTCTTACTGTCTGTCCACTCCCTGCCTGACCAGTGCCTGTATCCCCTACACCCTAACTCACATGGCTGACCTTCCTCAGTACTTGCCCCAGGCAAGTATTCCTCCACTGGTTTCCCTGGTAACCAAGGAGCCAACCTGATGTCAATTCCTCCCTCTATAACTTGCAATGTCCCTCTAAACCCAAGAACAAGGCCTGCCTACCTCATCCTATCTCCTGTCCACCACACACTGGGGTGTCACTCCAGGACCTTGCTTTAGACTTGTAAGTTCCCCTATCCATTAAACCATTGATATCTCTCTCTGTTGCTGGCTCTGAGCTCTTTCTTTGACCTTGAAGCTAGGCAAGCATAGGCCTTGTAAGCCTGGGGGTTCAGCCCAACAGAGACCAAGCTGAATCCAGGACTTTTTACTAAATCTATTGAAAACAACACTCTCCTTTTACTGGAGTGACTGAGCTGGTAAGTGACTACGCTAAGACCTTCTGGGAGCCACCAGGTAAAGAAAGTCTGGCTGAGAATGAAATCAACACCCAAAGACCAAGAAAGGTGACCAAGCCTTGTGGCATTGTATGATTATGATCTCCTGTCTAACCTTGCCTGAAACTTCACAACTTTTAGACTCTTCAGTTAAAAGAGCTAAAGAGGTGTAACTTTTTCTTTTCATTGTTGTTTACACTGGTTTGAATTGGGTTTCGTAACACGTGTTCCTAAAGTCTTTGAATCCTGGCTTACCATAATTCCCACTGCTAGAGAGGTGTGTGCTTATTGCTCAGTCATGTCCAGCTCTTTATGAACCCAGGGACTGTAGCCCTCCAGGCTCCTCTGTCCAGGGTTTTTTTTTTCCAGGCAAGAATACTGGAGTGGGTTGCCATTTTCTCCTCCAGGGGATCTTCCAACCCAGGAATCGAACCTGTGTCTCCTGGGGCTCCTGCATTTCCGGCAAATTCTTTACTGCTGAGCCATCAGTGAAGCCCGGACACCCAAAGGAGGGTAGGGGTAGTTCTCCTCTTCCAGAGTGTTCAGATAGGTGCATAGACAGGAACACATATGTGCATATACACACATATGTGTGTGCATATGTATTTTTCCTACCTACCTAAGCCCTGTTCAGAAACTACCTAAAAAAATCAGACAACACTCCCAAGAAAATGGAATAAACCCTCTTCTTACCCTTTTCTTTGTTTGGTTTCCCCATACCTGTAAAAGAACTTTCAGATCTGAAAAAAAAAAAAAAAAAATTGTGTAGACGGACTGCTGCTGCTGCTGCTAAGTCACTTCGGTCATTACTAGGCTCAAAATTTGCCCAGGAAAATCAGCTGTCTCACGACTATAATGCTTAAGATGATAGAGCTGATTTTACTGGGCAAATTTTGAGCCTAGTAACTATGAAGGCTGTAGAGAAGGCTCAAAAATAAACTTTATTCTCAGTTTTGCAGTGTTATTTTGTCTCCAAGAGGTTTCCAAAGCAATCTAAGTTTTCACACGGTGACACAGGCCAGACTGATATTTTTTCATTCTTGAAAGAAAACCCATATGTGTGTGGGATCGATAAAATATGCAAACAAAGCCTCAAACTTTGGAGCATGTAGATGCGGTGTTTTAACTTCCCTTGACGTGACAAATGCAGCTCTGAGAGTTTCTTTGGGAGTTTTGTTGAGGGTTGTTTGCAGAGAGTAGGAACTTGGGCAGGAATTATCCCAGGAGAGGGGAGTATCAGCCACCAGCCCACAAAGACCCTTCCTCGGAGTTCAAGGAGGCTGCAGAGTGCTGGAAAGTGTCAGCATCAGCCACCTCCAAGCACACACAGATCCTCCCAGAAAGCTACTTGAGAAATGTAAAAGTGAGGTCTAAACCGTGAAAGTGCACTTTGTTCTTCCACTTGCTCTAAAGAGCAGATATTTGGCTGCTATTGTGTTTTTGAAACTCACTGTAAGGAACGTTTATGCCACTGTAAACTTAAGCGTGGCCTGTTTTGAAGACACATCCTTTTGTGGGAAATTACAGCTGCGCTTTCTGAGTCCTGCCTTCTATGCTCCGTTACTTCGGCAGGGTTTTTCTCCTCAGCTGAGCATCGGAGTGGAGGCAGCAGTGCTGTCATGGCAGGTGTGCAAGGCCCATGGCCTGAGGGTGCCCAGGCCCAGCCTGGCTTTGCCACTTTAAGCTGTGTGATCATGACACGCTGCTTATCCTTGTTTTCCTTCTATCTTTTTCTTCAAAATCTGTGCCAGGACATTGCAAGGATTTGTTTTTAATTCATTTATTCTTAATTGAGGGCTAATTGCTTTACAATATTGCGTTGGTTTCTGCCATACACCAACAGGAATCAGCATTCATTTTTTGAGCCTTGATTTTCTTATGTGTAAAATACGTTAATAATACTAATACCTAACTCATAGTTTTATGGTAAAGATTAAGAATAGCAAATGAATTCATGATCCTTTTGTAAACATAAAGGCACCATAGACACATGAGATATTATTTTGCAGACTCCTAAGGTCATGTTGTAGAAGGTGCCTAGTAGATTTTCATACACACACACACCATGAAGCATGTGATTTTCTATTATGGAGTAAATTGACTAAAAATGTAATGGGTAGGGACTTTCCTAGTGGTCCGGTGGCTAAGACTCTGTGTTCCCAATCAGGGGGCCTGGGTTCGATCCCACATGTGGCAACTTAAAAAAAAAAAAAAGGATCCCATGTACCACAACTAAAGCACAGTATAGCCAAAATAAAAAATAAATATTTTAAAAGATACATATATAGTAGACTTTCATATACCTTAAGGCTTATCTATTGAAAAGAATCCAAAAAGGACTCAATTTTGAAGGAGCAGAAGGATGCAAAAGGCTTCCCTGGTGGCTCAGATGGTAAAGAATCTGCCTGCAAAGGATGCAAACGATTTTGAGTTCTTCCAAATGCTGGAAAGGACTAGAGGAAGTTTTGGAACTTACTCTTGTGTTCCTTGTTGCTGGCTAGCTGTAGAACAGTTGTGAGTGCACAATTTTTGGAGCTAGAACAACCAGAGCTTGAATGCTTGCCTGTGTGGTCTTAGCACATTTCCTTCTATACTGACTCTGAGCTGTTTTCTCATCCGTAACACTGGAATTCAAATACATACCAGTGAGGGTCAGTGTGAGGATTAAGTGAGATAATGCAGGGAAAGCTTTTAGCTCAGTGTTTGGCAAGAAGTAAATGCCAAGAATGGATATTGTGTGAGGAAACTTGGGATTTCAGGAGAGTTAAAGAGAAGTAGTTTTTCCAAGGCAATGGAGAAAATAGACACATAAAATCTATCCAAAGGTTGTCAGCAGATTAAGCTCTATCTTTTCTGCTTTTGAGCTACTGATTATTTTCTCTCTCCTTCATTGTCCCCTCAGCTGCATGTTGCTCTGATTTTCTATAAACCCTGGATCCCAACAGGGGCGCCCTGTGGAAATGAAACACTTAATGATATGTCCTACTTTCAGAAGGACTTCAGTGAGGGCGGCTGTGTTCTGAGTGATGCTCTGCGTTAATCTGCTGGATGAAGAATCTATTCCCAGCATTGAGATTGTTAGAGGAAAGATGTGAACAGAGGAGCAGGCTAGGGAAACTGGATGGATTCCCAGATTCAACCGAGTCAAGTTTTTCCAGTTCTGCTTCATCATGTTCTTTGAAATAAATTCCCAAAACATAAGATGCTGCCACACTTTTAAAAAAAGTCTCAGAGTCCCATATAAATGTTACTTGACTGATCAGCTTCTTCTTTTTTTATTTGATCAGCTTCTTGAAGATGGTCAGAGCTTTTTTCCTTGCAATCAGGGAGGAAATAATGATGAGTTGATGCTGGTTAAATGGGGAATATTTTAGAAATTCCATAAACAGGATTTCTAGCATTCAATCTATCCCATTTTAGGACGGCCAAATATCATCTCACTTGCTTGCTTTCTCATGCCATGAACGAGCTAGACATCAAATTGATATAGTAAAACTACAGGTCTCCCCAGTGGTTTGAGGAGGAATGAAGACTGCATCTTTTTTTTTTTTTTCACACTAAAATATTTTTATTTATTATAATATTCTTCTTTTCCCCTAGTACAAAAGTAATACATGATTAACGCAGAAAATCTGGAAAAGAAAAGAAGCAGCAAAGAAATAAAGCACTTTTCATACTACAACTCTGTAATGTCTGCTAACCTCTTCATATATGCTCTTTGAGTCTTTTTCATATGCATATTTATGGAATTCTACAATATAATTTCCAAATTATGCAGGTGCACTATAATTTCTTTAATTCTTCCTTTTTAACAACTGAAGGGTGTTTTCTTTCTTCTTTTCCTTCTTTCTCTGTCTTTTTCCTGTTATTTTTTTTTTATGTTTAATTTAATTTAATTTAATTTTATTTTTTTTGTGTGGTGGCACTATTTATTTCATATCTAATTTCACATCATGGTAGCTAACATTATTTGGGTGAAACTCTCTGGTACATATTATAATGATGAGTGATGAGCTGAGTTGTACAAACTCTCTGACTACCCTTCATGATGAAAAAAGGCAATAGACCCCAAGAAGGACTTCATTAAGTGTGTTTCTGGTCCAATAATCAGTTTCAGGACATACTGCTTCATCACCATCATCGAAGAGAAACTCTGACTGACCTCACAGATTCTAATCATGCTGAGTCACTTCAGTCATATCTGACTCTTTGTTTTTTGTTTTGTTTTTTTCCTTGTTAATTTTCTGTTTAGTTGATCTATCCATAGGTGTGAGTGGGGTATTAAAGTCTCCCACTATTATTGTGTTGTTGTTAATTTCTCCTTTCATACTTGTTAGCATTTGTCTTACATACTGCGGTGCTCCCATGTTGGGTGGATATATATTTATAATTGTTATATCTTCTTCTTGGATTGATCCTTTGATCATTATGTAGTGACCTTCTTTGTCTCTTTTCACAGCCTTTGTTTTAAAGTCTAATTTATCTGATATGAGTATTGCTACTCCTGCTTTCTTTTGGTCCCTATTTGCATGGAAAATCTTTTTCCAGCCCTTCACTTTCAGTCTGTATATGTCCCCTGTTTTGAGGTGGGTCTCTTGTAGACAACATATGTAGGGGTCTTGTTTTTGTATCCATTCAGCCAGTCTTTGTCTTTTGGTTAAGACTGCATCTTATTCTACCTGATATGCATAGCCCAGCACAGTTGCTAGGATGGATAATAATCTGTGTAAGCAGATAAAAGAATGGTTTTACCTTCAACAAAAATACTATTTAGAAAGAGTTGTATACATGTAAGCATATGTAGATGACTAAGAGTTCCTCAAGCATTTACTGAAAACCTACTTACTATGTGCTACAACTGTGCCAAGCGTTGCATGCATACATGCTAAGTCACTTCAGTCATGCCCAACTCTTTACGACCCCTTGGATTGTAGCCCACCAGGCTCCTCTGTCCATGGGATTCTCCAGGCAAGATTACTGAAGTGGACTGCCATGCCCTCCTCCAGGGGATCTTCGCAACCCAGGGATCGAACCCGGTCTCCTACGTTGGCAGTTGAGCTCTTTACCACTAGTGCCACCTGCGAAGCCTGTGCTAAGTATTAGGGATGCAGAAACAGATCTGGTGTGGTTCCTGCTTTCGTGAGGTTCAGTCTGATAGGAAAAAGGTCAAGGATCTTGGTTGCAGACAATATGATCCACTGTAGATAGTTTAAGCTGAAAGGGGTTAATTAAGGTTTATAAATATCTCACAGAATCATTGGAAAGAAACAAGCTCCGGGCTGGGCTTCCAAGACTCCACCAAAATAGCTTCTGCTAAAAGACAAGCTATCATTGACACAGACAAGAACCTCTGAATTGGAAAACCATGGCCACCACTGCTGGCTCTCTCACCACATCCCATCTGTCATTATTCGAAGCAGTAGAATGAATGGCCCGTGTTCTGCTTCTTGTCCCGTGAAAGTTAGATCCGAATCCAAGTCTTGCAGGAGCGTATCCGACTGGCAGGTTATAAATCAGTAGCTGTACTCTAGTGCAAGAGCTGGGGAAATGTAAGACATCCTTTAATGAGACATTGAGGTTTATACCAGGGGGAAATCAGCAGAATATGGAGAAGCAGTTCAAAAGATCTGAGGTCATTGTAAATGACAGTTGCTCACTACAACGACTAAATAAGCCACGACAGGACAAGCATCGAACATGTGATTGATGCTCACCCACAATGCACTGGGGCTCCAGAGAAGTTGAGATGACCTTCTCAAGTTGAGATAATGATGGAGGAGCATGGAAGTTAATCTGCTGAACTGGGCTTTGACTGAGCAGGACTTAGCCAAGCACAGAAGCACGGGGAAAAAACCTTTCAGTGGTGTTCAATATTCCAAAAAATATTTCCGTGAATGCAAACCAATGGGTTTTGTTCTATAAAATAAGGAGAGTTGGAGGACCCACGCCTGGTCCTGATGGACTTCAGTCTCACATCTCTCTAGAAAACTTGAGTGTTCCTGACATGGACCTGACTAATATCTGGGACCTGACTAATGGTACTGGGCTTAGGGAGATGCCAAAGATGGCTTTGTTGTCTTCTGACCTAACTGTGGAGTGGGTGCTGGCCCAAGAATGGCTAATCCATATGTTGGACTGTAACCTCTGAGCTGGCCCAGAGCAGAACATGTCCCAGGCAGAGACTAGTGACCAGCTGCTGAAATCTGAGTATCTCTTTGCCAGGATTCAAATGGGGGAAATGAGATAATTCATCAGTGGAGAAATGGAACTGATGCCAAATCCAGCCTCTATACCCTGACACCGAATTAAATCTCAGAGACAGAGTTTTGGGGTGCCTCAGTGGTGAAGAATTCATCTGCCAATGCAGGAGATGCAGGTTCTATCTCTGGGTTGGGAAGATCCCCTGGAAAGGAAGTGGCAACCCACTCCAGTATTCTTGCCTGGGAAATCCCATGGACAGTGGAGCCTGGCGGGCTACAGCCCATGGGGTCACAAGAGAGTTGGACATGACTTAGAGACTAAACAACAACAATAAGTGAAGAATAGCATTATTGCTTTGTCAAGCAAAGGTGGCCACAGCAGGCTAATGCTCTCAAAACTGGAAGGGGTAGCGAGAAGTTTTATTATAATTGTTCAAAGAGGAGGCTGTGATCAGCTCGTGGACATTTTTCTGATGGATTGGCGGTGAGGTTCGTGGGAGACAGCATCATCAACCTTCTGGTTCCAACTGGTCTGAAGTCCACATGCTGATGGGCAGCATACAGTTAACTTCTTCCACCTGGTGGGAGTTTCAGTATCTGCTGCTGCTGCTGCTTCTGTCGCTTCAGTCGTGTCCAACTCTGTGCGACCCCATGGACGGCAGCCCACCAGGCTCCCCCGTCCCTGGGATTCTCCAGGCAAGAACACTGGAGTGGGTTGCCATGTCCTTCTCCAATGCATGAAAGTGAAAAGTGAAAGTGAAGTTTCTCAGTCGTGTCTGACTCCTAGCAACCCCACAGACTACAGCCTACCAGGCTCCTCCCGCAGAACAGCTCCAAGATATTGTTACGTGTCCCTTGAGGGGGAAAGAGGACCCCGCCCCAAGGCTGTACTACAGTTTCTTGACTGCTTCTCCCTAGTCTCTGCATCCCCTCCCTCCCTTGTTAGCAACTGTTTGAACCTGCCCACTGGAACTCAGGGAAGGTCATGGAGGCTGAAGGAAGCCTGTCTTCTGTAATCAAGAGACGGAGGAACACAGAAAGGCTTTGTGCCCAGAAGCCCCACAGTCTCAGAACCAGAAGCAGAAAAGATTGATCTGCACATCACATAGCTGGGACTGAGAGGCCCAGGGAAAACCCAAGTTAGCATAAAGAAAAGACACAAAATATGTAAGGTATCGGCTCTCCTGGCCAGAGGGCATGGGAATTCAAGGGAAAGGCAGGAATAATAGACACCGAGGCAGAGTCGGGCTGTCAGTAAGGGCAGAGAATCAGGAAACTCCTGCTGAGTAAGTGGCAAGAAGACCCAGTCTCAAGAGCTGTGCTGGATGCTTCATGTCCTGAGCTGCCTTCCAGCGTCTGCAAGGCTTGGCTGTGTGGCTGCGCCTGAGCTACAGGGAGGTCCTGTCTCTCTAATTCCCACCTGCGTCCTTTCCTGGCCATCCTGGGAGGCCGCTTTCCAGCATCTCTGTTCCTTTCATCAACGAACACAGTGGAAGTTGAAAGGTCTGGAACATGGCCCATGCAGCACGCAAGGGTGAAAAGACTTTTCTTCAAGTGAAAAAGGAAGTCAGAGTTAAATATTAATATTACATTTAGTTTTAACTATATTGAATTGGCACCTCTGTGTTTATCTGTACCAAAATGCTGTATCATGTTTATTGAGTTGATATGAAAATGTTACTAACCAGGAGTCGAATAATGTGTGCTGTGATCTCATTCTCCACTCCACTATCTTTACACCCCTTGCCTTTTCTGGAGAGGATATTCAAGTGTATAAAGGAGCTGGGGTCACCAGTAAAGTAGAGAGCAGGAAGACATTTTTATTCTAAAATTGTAAGGGAAACCTTCTTGATATTCACAACAATACAGTCCATCTTTCTTACCCTCAGCCTTTAGTGAAATGCTGAACACACATCTGGTGCTCTTAAATGCACATTGTTTGATAATGTTTAAAACCAAAGGACTTTCAGATAAAAGTTTTTTGCTTCTGTGTGAAGTTAGATGGAGAAGGAAAGGCTCCGGGTCGCTGTTCTAAACAGTGCGGCCTTACTCCACGCCCGGCCCTTTTTCCTTGGCACAGAGTGTGCATTGATCCTCTGCCATGACTGAGCTCAGTCTGGCTGCCTGGCTCCCACTGTTCCCCAGAACCGAGGCCGTGCGGGTCCCGGTGGAAAGCTGGGAGGTGCACATGGGCAAGCAGGAGAGAGGAGGCCCCCTCTCCCTGGAGGAATCAGAGCCCAAGGGACAGAGGAGAACGGAGCAAGCGGGGACCCAGCAGGAGTTAGAATGTGGAGCTGGGCAGTTACTTTTTGCATTCATTCATTTACTCAGCAGGAACTAAAAGACATCACCTGTTTCGAGTTGTTAAAAAACAGGGATCTGGCCATCAGGCTGATCTATATGAGGGGACAGAGAGGAAGGGTCTGGCCTTGAGAAAAGGTGAAAAGATTGCGCTATGAGATGACGCCTGGCAGGCTTGCTGTGTTCGTGAACAGGCTTCCGCATATCTGAGAGCAGCCGGTGAGAGAGAGCTGAGTGGCAAACAAGACAGCAAACAGGTGCCAAGGATCCCAGACGGAAGACAGTCAGGACATGTCAGTTACCATCATCATTATTAGCTATCAGTTCAGTTCAGTTCAGTTGCTCAAATCGTGTCCGACTCTTTGCGACCCCATGAATCGCAGCATGCCAGGCCTCCCTGTCCATCACCAACTCCCAAAGTTCACCCAAACTCATGTCCATTGAGTCAGTGATGCCATCCAGCCATCTCATCCTCTGTCGTCCCCTTCTCCTCCTGCCCCCAATCCCTCCCAGCATCACTCTTTTCCAATGAGTCAAATCTTCGCATGAGGTCGCTAAAGTACTGGAGTTTCAGCTTCAGCATCAGTCCTTCCAATGAACACCCAGGACTGATCTCCTTTAGGAGATCTCCAACACCACAGTTCAAAAGCATCAATTCTTCAGCGCTCAGCCTTCTTCACAGTCCAACTCACATCCATACATGACCACAGGAAAAACCATAGCCTTGACTAGATGGACCTTTGTTGGCAAAGTAACGCCTCTGCTTTTGAATATGCTATCTAGGTTGGTCATAGCTTTCCTTCCAAGGAGTAAGCGTCTTTTAATTTCATGGCTGCAATCACCATCTGCAGTGATTTTGGAGCCCAAAAAAATAAAGTTTGACACTGTTTCCACTGTTTCCCCATCTATTTCCCATGAAGTGATGGGATCAGATGCCATGATCTTTGTTTTCTGAATGTTGAGCTTTAAGCCAACTTTTTCACTCTCCTCTTTCACTTTCACCAAGAGGCCTTTTAGTTCCTCTTCTAAAACTTTCCTCTATGACTTTCTGCCATAAGGATGGTGTTATCTGCATATCTGAGGTTATTGATATTTCTCCCTGCAATCTTGATTCCAGCTTGTGCTTCCTCCAGCCCAGCGTTTCTCATGATGTACTCTGCATATAAGTTAAATAAGCAGGGTGACAATATACAGCCTTGATGCACTTCTTTTCCTATTTGGAACCAGTCTGTTGTTCCATATCCAGTTCTAACTGTTGCTTCCTGACCTGCATATAGGTTTCTCAAGAGGCAGATCAGGTGGTCTGGTATTCCCATCTCTTTCAGAATTTTCCATAGTTTATTGTGATCCACACAGTCAAAGGCTTTGGCATAGTCAATAAGACAGAAATAGATGTTTTTCTGGAACTCTCTTGCTTTTTCGATGATCCAGCAGATGTTGGCAATTTCATCTCTGGTTCCTCTGCCTTTTCTAAAACCAGCTTGAACATCTGGAAGTTCACAGTTCACATATTGCTGAAGCCTGGCTTAGAGAATTTTGAGCATTACTTTACTAGCGTGTGAGATGAGTGCAATTGTGTGGTAGTTTGAGCATTCTTTGGCATTGCCTTTCTTTGGGATTGGAATGAAAGCTGACCTTTTCCAGTCCTGTGGCCACTGCTGAATTTTCCAAATTTTCTGTTATATTGAGTGCAGCACTTTCACAGCATCATCTTTCAGGATTTGAAATAGCTCAACTGGAATTCCATCACCTCCACTGGCTTTGTTCGTAGTGATGCTTTCTAAGGCCCACTTGACTTCACATTCCAGGATGTCTGGCTCTAGGTGAGTGATCACACCATCGTGATTATCTGGGTTGTGAAGCTCTTTTTTGTACAGTTCTTCTGTGTATTCTTGCCACCTCTTCTTAATATCTTCTGCTTCTGTTAGGGCCATATACCATTTCTGTCCTTTACTGAGCCCATCTTTGCATGAAATGTTCCCTTGGTATCTCTAATTTTCTTGAAGTGATCTCTAGTCTTTCCCATTCTATCGTTTTCCTCTATTTCTTTGCATTGATTGCTGAGGAAGGCTTTCTTATCTCTCCTTGTTATTCTTTGTAACTCTGCATTCAAATGGGAATATCTTTCCTTTTCTCCTTTACTTTTCACTTCTCTTCTTTTCACAGCTATCTGTAAGGCCTCCTCAGACAGCCATTTTGCTTTTTTGCATTTCTTTTCCATGGGGATGGTCTTGATCCCTGTCTCCTGTACAATGTCACGAACTTCCGTCCATAGTTCATCAGGCACTCTGTCTATCAGATCTAGTCCCTTAAATCTATGTCTCACTTCCACTGTATAAACATAAGGGATTTGATTTAGGTCATACCTGAATGGTCTAGTGGTTTTCCCTACTTTCTTCAATTTAAGTCTGAATTTGGCAGTAAGAAGTTCACGATCTGAGCCACAGTCAGCTCCCAGTCTTGTTTTTGCTGACTGTATAGAGCTTCTTCATCTTTGGCTGCAAAAAATATAATCAATCTGATCTCGGTGTTGACCATCTGGTGATGTCCATGTTTAGAGTCTTCTCTTGTGTTGTTGGAAGGGTGTTTGCTATGACCAGTACGTTCTCTTGGCAAAACTCTATTAGTCTTTGCCCTGCTTCATTCTGTATTCCAAGGCCAAATTTGCCTGTTACTCCAGGTGTTTCTTGACTTCCTACTTTTGCATTCCAGTCCCCTATAATGAAAAGGACATCTTTTTTGGGTGTTAGTTCTAAAAGGTCTTGTAGGTCTTCATAGAACCGTTCAACTTCAGCTTCTTCAGCGTTACTGGTTGGGGCATAGACTTGAATTACTGTGATATTGAATGGTTTGCCTTGGAAATGAACAGAGATCATTCTGTCGTTTTTGAGATTGCATCCAAGTACTGCATTTTGGACTCTTCTGTTGACCATAATGGCTACTCCATTTCTTGTAAGGGATTCCTGCCCACAGTAGTAGGTATAATGGTCATCTGAGTTAAATTCACCCATTCCAGTCCATTTTAGTTTGCTGATTTCTAGAATGTCGACATTCACTCTTGCCATCTCCTGTTTGACCACTTCCAATTTGCCTTGATTCATGGACCTAGCATTCCAGGGTCCTTTGCAATATTGCTCTTTACAGCATCGGACCTTGCTTCTATTACCAGTCATATCCACATCTGGGTGTAGTTTTTGCTTTGGCTCCATCCTTTCATTCTTTCTGGAGTTATTTCTCCACTGATCTCCAGTAGCACATTGGGCACCTACTGACCTGGGGAGTTCCTCTTTCAGTATCCTATCATTTTGCCTTTTCACACTGTTCATGTGGTTCTCAAGGCAAGAATACTGAAGTGGTTTGCCATTCCCTTCTCCAGTGGACCACGTTCTGTCAGACCTCTCCACCTTGACCCGCCTGTCTTGGGTGGCCCCACACGGCACGGCTTAGTTTCACTGAGTTAGACAGGCTGTGGTCCGTGTGATCAGCTATAGGCTATGTTTTATTGGGCCCTTCCTCTGTGCTGGTCACTGTGCCAAGTACTCTCTGTGCTTTTCTCACCACCACCCTGTGAGGTGGGGAGTTAACAGGGGAGGGGCCCTGAGCCCAGGCGGGTGAGGTCACGAGTCAGTGGCACACAGCCTGCCAGTGCTCAGGCAGGAGTCCCCAGGTCAGGCAGGCTCCCGTGCACCCCCTGGGCCCACGGGCCTTTAGAAGCACAGCTGGTTCTGATCCCCACTATCTGGTGAAAACAGCTACAGTTTGAATATGCTATGGTTACAGATGGGCTTCCCTGATTGTCACAGAGCCTGGGATCAAGGGCAGCAGCAACTGGGCTGGGCAGGAAGCATGGGACAGTTTTCTGAGGTCTCAGCTCCTGTCGTCAGTCTGTGCAAGATGTTCTGAATGTTGTGGCTTTGAACTGCATTCAGCTGGTCAATACAAAGCAGGGGGTTGAGGAGGAGCCTAAAACAAGAAAAGTTGTTCTAACTTCTCAGGATTCAGAGGGTGCCTTTCAACAGTTCCATTCCTGAAATGAAAGATCAAAGTGACAGAGAAGGCTGGGGAAATGCAGACTCACGTTGCTGAACAGCACACGGTCAAGCAGCAGAAAATTAAAGGGCTCAGTGTTAATTACACCAGAGTCCCCAATCTTTTTGGCACCAGGGACCGATTTCATGAAAGATACTTTTTCCATGGACCACGGGGTGGTGGTGGGGGGTGGGGTGGAGAGAGATGGTTTGGGGATGATTCAAGCTCTTTACATTATTGTGCACTTTATTTCTGATCTATTGCCACTGCTGATCTGACGGAAGTATCAGTCCATGGAGGTTGGGGACCCCTGAATTACACAAAGGAGCATCCTGCACGGGTAGCAGAAGGAAGCAGGGGGATGACCCCCTTGGAGGGACACAAGTCTTAGAGATGTGCATGGATGCAGTTGGTTTTACCCTTAGTGATGACCATCTTCACTGAACTTTCCTTCTTTTCTGCCATGTTCTACTCCATTGGGATATTTTATTGAATGCCCACTATGAAGAAACAGACATATTTAAATAAAATTTAACATTAATGTGACAATTGATCTTTAAACTGGGAACTCAAGGGCCAGTTTATCTTGGTTGGTCATGTCGGCATTCAGATGCTAACTTATTTCTGTGCTTTTTCATTCTCTTTCTCTCCAGCTCCAGTCTAACTAACGCTCTTTGCTAGGATTTCTTATCTGCAGCTCCTGCATCCCAGCTGTGTTCATCCTTTCTGTGGCAGGTTCCATTGCGGGGCTGACAAAGGTGACTGCCACCCAGATCTCCTTTCCTAGAAATCCAAGAGCTTGGAACAGGATTCAGACGGAATGTCGTGGGCATTGGGCAAAGGGATGGTCAGGGCGGACTTCCTGGAGGGGGAGCTGATCATGAAGGAGATCCTCCAGGGCAAGAAAATCAAATGTAATGGCAGGAGGAAAGGACGGGAGAAGAGTGGGGAGCTTGGCAGGAGGGGGAAGGGGACGAGAGTTCAGGGACGTGAGCGTTTCAGGGCTGCCACTCGCTCTGGCCATTGGATTTTTTTTGGTTTTTGTTTTTTGGCTGCACACACAGCTTGCAGGCTCTTAGCTCCCCAACCAGGGATCAAACCCATGGCCCCTGCAGTGACAGTGCTGGGTCCTAACCACTGCACCCCCAGGGAATTCCCCTGGCCATTGTGTTCTGAGTGTGCACTTGGGCCTCTGAGGACAGAGGGGTCAACAAGGTCTTTCCCCCAAGTCTTTCCCAAATGGAGCTCCATCAGAATGCTTCTTGCTTTTTTGGTCACTCCTAGTCGCATCCACACATTTGTTTTCTAAAGCTCTTAGCAATTCGCTGTAGACTGCAGGCCACGCAGCACATCTGATTTTCAGACTCAGCAGGTCTGAGGGAGCCATGACGTGCTCTTCTGACAAGTTGATCCTGCTCGTCTGGGACACCCTTGGAGAAGCACTGCTCTGAAGTCTCCTTAAAGAGGATAAGGATCAACAAAGGGTCTGAAGAAAAATTATCTTTGTTTTGTCAAGATAATAAATTTATTAGTCTTTTTAAAGAGATCTCATGGAATTAGATGAGCCAACTGAAGTTCCAGGACTTCCTAATCCCACCTCCAAATTCTCAGACTTCGGATGACCAAGTTGGACCTAGAGCGCCTCTGCCGAGTGGAGAGGAACACCTGTTGGCCGGAGCCTTTGAGCCAAGCAGGGCAGGGTGCCCTGGAGTGCAGCCGTACTCTGCAGCCGCTGTACTGGGACACCCCCATCTGCCCATAGTGGTCAGCAGTAAACTTAAACTTAAACACCTCCAGCACCCAGGAGGCAGGGGCGGGGCACCAAAGAAGTTGCCAGAAGCTGTGTTGTGTCTGGGCCACAAGGCCGCGCTGGGTCCTGAGCGGGGCCGATGCAGGCCCTGTGAGCCCATCTGGAAACTTGCCTGCTGCCCACCAGTGGGGAACCCGTGCCCTCAGTCACCTTACTCTGCTCCTGTCTGCACGTTCTCCCCAGATCCCTCAGCCTCCGGGACTGTTCCTGCGGATCTGATTTTCCTTCTACGGTTGTTCAAGACAAGAAAGAATCCTTTCACAAAAACCTCCCAGAAGCATGGAAGTGACGGCCATCTGACAAGTCGTATCTGACAAGTCACGTGATAAAAGGAAATCTCTGAAATGTCTGATAAGATGGTCACTTCCTTCATGTTTATCACAGAGAACGTTCTCTAAAGCTGTCAGGTTCTCTTTCTCCAGTAAGTTCATGAATCTTCCACATGTGTTTTATTTGGGGCAAATGAGTAAAGGAGGTGGAGGGGGAGGGCTTGGGAAGAAAGTTCCTTTAGAAATCATATTTTGAAAAGATGACATATGTATATGCCAAGGAAAACCACTAAGTATGTAGATTATCATGTTAGTCGTCCTTATCTCTGGTGGTGGAATTCTGTGCGTTTTTTAATTTCTTCCTGGCTCTGTGCTTGTGTGTATTTTGCAGTCAGATAAAAATAAAAAAGTGTGTTTTTAAAGTCAGTCTTAGGTCCCAGTGTCTTTGGGCTACAGTGCGTGAAGCAGCCCAAACCCGCAGGCAAGAGGTGGTGAGAAAAGAAATTTCAAATAGGAAGAGGGCCCAGGGCAGAGTCATCCACAAGAAATGCGTGCCTGCACATTCCTCAGACGAATCACAAAATATGTCCAATTCTACTTCTGCAATGAGAACTGGCCTTTAGCCCAGGAGAGGCCGGTGTGGAGTGTGAAGTTTGGGGGGCTTGGCGGAGGGGTGGGCTGGAGGTGCCCTCTGACCCCCAAGCTGCCCTCTTCTCCTCTGGAAAGGATTGGCTTTCTTTTCTTTCTCTCATCTGCTTCTTCTGTCCTTTTGGGTCTCTCCACAAGGAGGAAACGCACCATTCAGTAAAGCTTCCCTCCTTCGTGTCCTGCCCTTTCCCCCTGGGCTCCTCCCTTGCATGTCCCAGACCCGGCTCCACGGCCCCGGGAGATGGTGCTCTCGCCTGACTCCCCTTCTCGGCTGGCAGGCGCCCGTCGCCGCCCGGGCTCCAGGGTCGGGCTCCTCTTCTGCTGGGTGTGTGTGTGTTGCCAGTGTCCTTTGTGGACGTTTCCTAACTCGTGGACTGCTGCTGCCGCTGCCGCTGAGTCGCTTCAGTCGTGTCCAACTCTGTGAGACCCCGTAGACAGCAGCCCACCAGGCTCCCCGTCCCTGGGATTCTCCAGGCAAGAACACTGGAGTGGGTTGCCATGTCCTTCTCCAATGCATGAAAGTGAAACATGAAAGTGAAGTCGCTCAGTCGTGTCCGACCCTCAGCGACCCCATGGACTGCAGCCTTCCAGGCTCCTCCATCCATGGGATTTTCCAGGCAAGAGTACTGGAGTGGGGTGCCATTGTCTTCTCCAAATTCGTGGACTAGAGGTAACCTATAAAGTGAATGATGGCCAATCAATGACAAAGTGAAGGCACATTAGAACAATGAGATCCTGTTTCCTACCTATCGATTGACAAATATTTTTTAAAATTTATTTTATTGACATATAGTTGACTGGCAAAGATTTTTAAATGATCAAGTGTGAATTCGTGGGCAACCCTCTTTTCATGGGCGTGTAAATTAATGCAATGTTCTTGGAGGGCAATTGGCACTGGTGTTTAAAGCTTTAAGACAACATCATACCACCTGACCTAGCAATTCCATTTCTGGTTATTAATCATAAGAAAATAAGCAGAGACGGACACAGACAATTATGCACAAGATGTTCATCATACCATTATTTATAATTATTTTTAAAAAGGACAAAAATAGGGGACTGATTAAGTAAATCGACATTAAATGCATACAATGGAGTACTATGCAGTGATTATAAATCATGCTGTGAAAGCATATTTGATGACAAGGGAAATCATTCTTGTTAAATTGTCAAAGAAAATTCTGACTCCTGCCAGGCTGACAGGCCACAAGCCTGTCCTGAGCAAGCTGTCACCAGACATCAGCAGCCGCTTGCACGTGTGACATGTGATACTTCCTCCCTCCCCTACTACTCTGGTCCAGAAGATTGTGCTCTAGAAAACTAAGACAAAAATCAGTTTCCCCCCAGTTGGCTCTTTAAAAAATTGCTGGCAAAAGAGAATCCAAACCAAACAGGCTTAGGAACAAAACGTATTTAATTGGCTAATCACCCAATCAATGGGTCAACAGTGTCACCTGATTTCTTTCTTATCTTCTCTCCTCCCAGTTTTCCTTTTGAATGGCCTCTGAGTTGGTCATTGACAGGGACAATTGCCACTTTTAATCTCTGCTGGGAACCTGCGGAGTCATCTGATATTTCATTACCCTTAGTTGGGTGGGACACAGAGGCTTTCTTTTCTGCCCTTGTGGGAGCGGATGGCGCAGTTAGGCTGATTTTCACTTCATGGCTGCAGTAATTGTGTCTTTACTTCTCTCTTCTAGTGGAGGAGAGAGGAGCGAGAACACCTTTGGTGAGCTTTGGACAGGTTCTGGAATCAATGTCCTCCTTTGCCCCAGTTCTGTCACGAGACCACCCCTGACCCAACCACTGACTTCAAGGGGATGGAAAGGGGCACCCCAGCTGGCTGGAGCCAGGCTGCCTAGGGAAAAGGAAGAATCTAGGCAGAAAAGGGGTCCACCAAACACGTTACATAAAGGAAAAATAATCAAGTGAACATGGAACATGTCAAGTAAAGTTACTTAGATTGGAACTTCCCTGGCCATCCAGGGGTTGAGACTTTGCCCTCCATTGCAGGGGGTGCAGGTTCAATCTCTGGTCAAAGTGTAGGTTCGATACCTGGTCGGAGAGCAAAGATCCCACATGCCTCATGACCAAAAAACCAAAATAAAAAACAGAAGCAATACTGTAACAAATTCAATAAAGACCTTAAAAATGGCCCACATCAAACAAATCTTTCGAAAAGTTACTTGGATTTCTTTTCAGCCTTTAATATGCTAATGTGACTGTAAACCACCAAGAAAGATGTAGGAAGGCGAGGATATAAAATGTAGTGTTTCACACACACAGCACATTTGGAAAATGCTAGAGTAAATCTAAGGAAAATCAGTAGCCCATAAGTAGGGTGACCATACAGCCTAGTCTGTCCGGCACAGTCTTGATTTACACCCATTACTCTGGCTCCATTACAATCAGCCCTCATATTCACTCTCAACAGGGTCCCAACTGGAATGCCAAATTATATGGTCACCTCCAGTGAGCTGGATGGAAGATTCCATGTTGCTTCATGTTGAATGGTGAAACACCAATCAGATCTTCTCTTGGAGGGTTGTGATTTTGAGACCTAGGAAAAGAGACATCGGGAAAAAAGCAAACAGAAGCATAAGCAGTCATGGCAGAGATGGCGAGAGGCTGAGTCCTGAGTCCAGTGGGCCGCTAGAGGAGGAACAGCAGAGGCATGCTTTCCTAAGACTGATAGGGGCTGGAGGGTGGCGGTGCGTGAGGAGGACCTGGCACTCCACACACCCTGACTCCCCTGACAACTGGGCTGCTGGGATGCCTTCCAGGAGAACTTACTTCCTGGGATGCTTGCACAAGTCTCATCCTCAGAGCTCATCTGAGCTCATCTGAACAGATCTTGATGGCCTTTCTCAGTGTGGTTCTCAACTCTGGCTGCACATGAGTTTTTGAAACTCATGAAATCCCCTGCCCCTGGTTTTTGATTTACAAGAAAAAATGTCTCCAAAATATTTTGAAATCAGGTTTCAAAAATCTGGTTTACTCTAGATGAAGAGATTATAGCATGTTTTAACATATTCTTTTTTGTTGTTTATTGTATTTTCCAAAACTTCTGTGGTGAGCAAATATTTCTTATGTAACAAGAAAGTAACAGTTATCTTAAAATGAGGAAGTAGAAATAAACCCTTACATTTATGGTCTGTTGATCATCAATGAGAGTGGCAAAATAACTCAATAGAGGGAAAGAATAGTCCTTTCAACAAAGATGCTGGGGCAACTGGATATCCACAAGCACTGGAATGAAGCTGGATCCATACCTCACACCATACACAAAAATGGATCATAGATCATAACTTAAAATGGATCATAGATCTAAATGTAACAGCTAAAATTACAAAACTCTTAGCAGAACACATAAACAGAACCTTTCATTGTTGTTGTTCAGTCACTAAGTCGTGTCTGACTCTTTGAAACCTATGGACTGCAACATCCCAGGCTTTCCTGTCCTTCACTATCGCCCAGAGTTTACTAAAACTCATGTCCACTGAATTGATGATGACATCCTACCATCTGATCGTCTGTTGCCGCCTTCTCTTCCTGCCCTCAATCTCTCCCAGCATCAGGTCTTTTCCAATGAGTTGGTTCTTCACATCTCGTGGCCAAAGGATTGGCGCTTCAAATTCAGCATCAGTCCTTCCAATGAATTTCCAGGGTTGGTTTCCTTTAGGATTGACTGGTTCGATCTCCTTGCTGTCCAAGAGACTCTCAAGAGTCTTCTTTAGCATCACAGTTAAAAAGCATCAATTCTCTGGTGTGAGCCTTCTTTACGGTCTAACTCTCACATCTGCACATGACTACTGGAAAAAACATAGCTTTAATCATACAGAGATTTGTGGGCAAAGTAGTATCTCTGCTTTTTAATATGCTGTCTAGGTCTGTCATAGCTTTTCTTCCAAGGAGCAAGCATCTTTTAATTTCATGACCACAGTCACTGTCTACAATTATTCTGGAGCCCAAGACGATAAGATCTGTCACTGTTGCCACTTCTTCCCCATCTGTTTGCCATGAAGTGATGCAACTGGATGCCACAATCTTAGATTTGGAAGTTGAGTTTTAAGACAGCTTTTTTACTTTCCTCTTTCACCCTCATCAAGAGATTCTTTAGTTCCTCTTCACTTTCTGGCATTAGAGTGATATCGTCTGCATATCTGAGGTTGTTGATACTTCCCCCAGCAATCTTGATTCCAGCTTGTGATCCATCCAGTCCAGGATTTTGTATGATATACTCTACAGAGAAGTTAAATACACAGAGTAACAATATACAGCTTTGACATACTCCTTTCCCAATTTGGAACCAGTCCATTTTTCCATGTCTTCTAACATTTTTCCTTCAAATTGTTGCTTCTTGACCTGCATGCAGATTTCTCAGGAAACAGGTCAAGTGGTCTGATATTCCCATCTCCTTAAGAATTTTCCAGGTTGTTGTGATCCACACAGTCAAAGGCTTTAGCATAGTCAATGAAGCAGAAGTAGATGTTTTTCTGGAATTCCTTTGATCTTTTAATGAACTGATGAAAGTTGACAATTTGACCTCTGGTTTCTATGCCTTTTCTAAAGCCATCTTGTACATCTGGAAGTTCTCAGTTCACATACTACTGAAGCTTAGCTTGAAAGATTTTGAGCATTTCCTTGTTGTATGGTAGTTTGAACATTCTTTGGCATTGCCCTTCTTTGGGATTGGAATGAAAACTCAGCTTTTATAGTCCTGTGGCCATTGCTGAATTTTGCAAATTTGCTGCCATATTGAGTGCAGCACTTTAACAGCATCATCTTTTAGGATTTTAAATAGCTCAGCTGGAATTCCATCACTTTGTTCATAGTAATACTTCCTAAGACCCACTGGACTTCACACTCCATTTTACATTTGCCAACTTTATTTCCTTTTTAAAGCTGTGGCTTCAGATAAGACTATTCAACTGCACAGATATGTGTTTTTTTTTTCTTCTGCAGAGGTATAAATCCTTCATCCAGAGTAGTGTAGGTATGAAATGTAAATCATTTGGTGTAGGTATGTAAAGGTAAGTTATTCTACTTTCTTTAGAAAGTTAACTTTAGTCCTGTTTCTATCACAGAATGATTTTCATGAACCATAAAACTATTCTAAAAAAAAAGATATTTCTGGTCTTTGTGCTTTACTAATGGGTAAAATTGCCACAAAATTTTAATCAGTAGCAAATCATATAACAAGTTTGTCTTTTTAATATAATGTTGTGACTTCAATTATTATTTGAGTGTTCTAGGTGAGTGGCTCTAGGTGAGTGACCACATCACTGTGGTTATTCAGGTCATTAAGACCTTTTTTGTATAGTTCCTTTGTGTATTCTTGCCACATCTTCTTGATATCTTCTGCTTCTGTTAGTTCCTTGCTGTTTCTGTCCTTTACTGTGCCCATCTTTGCATGAAATATTTCCTTGTTATCACCAATTTTCTTGAAGAGATCACTAGTCTTTCTCATTCTTTTGTTTTCCTTTATTTCTTTGCACTGTTCACTAGGAAGGCTTTCTTAACTCTCCTTGCTGTTCTTTGGAACTCTGCATTCAGTTGGGTATATCTTTCCTTTTGCCTTTCACTTCTCTTTTCTCAGCTATTTGTAAGGCCTCCTCAGACACCATTTTCTGTGACGTTGGGTTCAGCAGTGATTTATTACATACAACACATATAGTATGTGTGCATGCTAAGTCACTTCAGTTGTGTCCAACTCTTTGAGACCCCCTAGACTGTAGCCTGGAGAAGGCAATGGCACCCCACTCCAGTACTCTTGCCTGGAAAATCCCATGGATGGAGAAGCCTGGTAGGCTGCAGTCCATGGGGTCGCTAAGAGTTGGACACGACAGAGTGACTTCCCTTTCACTTTTCACTTTCATGCATTGGAGGAGGAAATGGCAACCCACTCCAGTGTTCTTGCCTGGAGAATCCCAGGGACGGCAGGGCCTGGTGGGCTGCCGTCTATGGGGTTGCACAGAGTCGGACACGACTGAAGTGACTTAGCAGCAGCAGCAGCAGAAGACTGTAGCCTGCCAGGCTCCTCTGTCCATGGGACTCTCCAAGCAAGAATACTGGAGTGGGTTGCCATGCCCTCCTCCAGGGGATCTTCCCAACCCAGGGATCAAACCCTTGTGTCTTCTGTCTCCTTTATTGGCAGACATATTCTTTACCACCAGAGCCACCTGGGAAGCCCAAGTACATAAATGAAAGTTCAGTTGGTAAAGTTCATCCACCTGCAATGAAGGAGACCCCGGTTTGATTCCTGGGTCAGCAAGATCTGCTCGAGAAGGGATAGGCTACCCATTCCAAGATTCTTGGGCTCCCCTTGCAATTCACCTCGTAAAGAATCTGCATGCAATGCAAGAGACCTGGGTTCAATCCCAGGGTTGGGAAGATCCCCTGGAGAAGGGAAAGGCTACCCACTCTAGCACTTTGGCCTGGAGAATTCCATGGACTGTATAGTCAGACACTGCAAAGAGTCGGACGAAACTGAGCAACTTTCACTTTCACCAAAATTGAAAACTTTTGTGCTTCAAAGGACACTATTTAAAAAGTGAAAAGATAACCCATGGAAATGGAGAAAATATTTGCAAATTGTATATCTGATAAGGGACATTTATATCCAGAATATACAAAGAACTTTTATCACTCATCAATAAAAAGACAATACAATTTTTAAATGGATTTTTAAATGGATTTAAAAGGATTTAATAGACATTTCTATAAAAAAGAAGAACAAATATCCAATAAGCCCATGAAAAGATGCTCAACATCTGGTATGATGGAGCTGTAATTGGCTTGGTTGTGATCATTATTTCACCATTTATATATATATATTAAAACATTAAGTTATATATGTTACATATATATAAGTTTATTTGTCAATTATACTATGATAAAGTTGGGGGAAAGAAGGTATTCAACCTTAATAGTTAATAAAGTAATGTTAATCAGAATCACAATATGATTCATACCCACTAGGATGGGTAAAGTAAAAAAGACAGACACTAACAAGTGTTGGAGAGGAGAAATTGGGACCCTAATATATTCCCAATGCAAAGTCAAGTGGGCCTTAGGAAGCATCACTACAAACAAAGCTAGTGGAGGTGATGGAATTCCAGTTAAGCTATTTCAAATCCTGAAAGATGATGCTGTGAAAGTGGTGCACTCAATTTGCCAGCAAATTTGGAAAACTCAGCAGTGGCCACAGGACTGGAAAAAGTCAACTTTCATTCCAATCCCAAAGAAAGGCAATACCAAAGAATATTCAAACTACCACACAATTGGATTCATCTCACATGCTAGCACAGTCATGCTCAAAATTCTCCAAGCCAGGCTTCAACAGTACATGAACCATGAACTTCCAGATGTTCAAGCTGGATTTAGAAGAGGCAGAGGAACCAGAGATCAAATTGCCAACATCCACTGGATCATCAAAAAAGCAAGAGAGTGCCAGAAAAACATTCACTTCTGCTTTATTGACTATGCCAAAGCCTTTGACTGTGTGAATTACAACAAACTGGAAAATTCTTCAAGAGATGGGAATAACAGAACACCTGCCCTCCCTCTTGAGAAATCTGTATGCAGGTCAAGAAACAATAGTTAGAACTGGACACGGAACAACAGACTGGCTCCAACTTGGGAAAGGAGTATGTCAAGGCTGTATATTGTCACCCTGCTTATTTAATTTATATTCAGAGTACATCATGTGAAATGCTGGGCTGGATGAAGCACAAGCTGGAATCAAGACTGCCAGGAGAAATATCAATAACCTCAGGTATTCAGATGACACCACCCTTATGGCAAAAAACAAAGAACTGAAGAGCCTCTTGATGAAAGAGAAAGAGGAGAGCGAAGAAGTTGGCTTAAAGCTCAACATTCAGAAAACTAAGATCATGGCATCCAGTCCCATTACTTCATGGAAAATAGATGGGGAAACAATGGAAACAGTGAGAGACTTTATTTTGGGGGGCTCCAAAATCACTGCAGATGGTGACTTCAGCCATGAAATTAAAAGACGCTTGCTACTTGGAAGAAAAGCTATGACCAACCTAGACAGCATATTTAAAAGCAGAGACGTTACTTTGGTGACAAAGGTCCATCTAGTCAAAAGCTATGGTTTTTCCAGTGGTCATATATGGACATGAGAGTTGGACTATAAAGAAAGCTGAGTGCTGAAAAATTGATGCTTTTGAACTGCAGTGTTGTAGAAGACTCTTGAGAGTCCCTTGGACTGTAAGGAGATCCAACCAGTCCATCCTAAAGGAAATCAGTTCTGAATATTCATTGGAAGGACTGATGCTGAAGCTGAAGGTCCAATACTTACTTTGGCCACCTGATTTGAAGAACTGACTCATTGGAAAAGACCCTGATTCTGGGAAAGACTGAAGGTAGGAGGAGAAGGGGATGACAGAGGATGAGATGGTTGGATGACATCATCAACTCAATGGACATGAGTTTGAGCAAGATGCATGAATTGGTGACGGACAGGGAAGCGTGGCATGCTGCAGTCCATGGGGTCACAAAGAGTCGGACAGGACTGAGCGACTGAAGTGAACTGAACTAAATATATTCCTGATTGGATGATAAAACAATGCAACTACTTTGGAAAACAGTTTGCAGCTTCTCAAAATGTTAAACACAGAACTACTGCATGACCCAGTAATTTCATTCTTAGGTATATACACAAGAGAAATGAAAACATATCTTGCACATAATTTGCACATGAATGCTCAAGTAATATTATTCACAATAGCCCCACAGTGGGAACAACCCAAACATCCATCAGCTGATGAATGGATACACAAAATATGATATATCCATACAATAATATACTATTTAGCCATAAACAGGGAAGCAGTCCTGATGCATGCTACATCACAACTGGACCTTGAGAACTTTATGCTACGTTAATCAAGCCAGTCACAAAAGATCACATATGGTATGAAATGTGTTTATGAAATGTTCAGAATAGTCAAATTCATGGAGTCAGAAAGTAGATTAGTGGTTACCACAGGGTGGGGGTTGGAGGGAGTGACTATTGATAGGTATGGGATTCTCTTTGAAGTGATGGTAATGTTTTAAAATTAGTAGTGATGGTTATGCAACTCTGAGAATACATTAAAAATAACTGAATTGTATACTTTAAAATAGTGAATTTTGGGGTACATGGATTATGTAGCAATAAAGCCATTATTAAAAAAACAAACAAACCATCAGTCAAAGAAGTCAGTGGTAAAAGAATGAACTGAGGGCATTTCCAGCGTTGCTGAAGTCGAAAGCGTGGGAAGGGCTGGGAGCAGATAACGCTGACCAGAGGTGGAAGCATGGGGGTGGAGTCCTGCCTTGTTGATCCACTGGCCTGAATTCCTTTAACTGTCGTGGTGCTCTGGGACAGCTTTCGAAATCAAAAGATAATTGAGGGACCAATTATATTTTGCTAACTCATCTGCTCTATTTTTTAAAAATAAACTATTGTTTTTAAAAAGTTTTAGATTTACAGAAGAGTTATGAAGATGGTACAGAGAGCTCCTGTCTACCCTGCACATCTTAGTAACAGATTAGTATGGTACATTTGTCACAATTATTAAGCCAATATTGATACATTATTATTGACTCAAGTCTGTACTTTATTCAGGTGTCCTTATCTAGTGTCCTTTTTCCAATCCAGGATCCTTCTAGGATCCCACAGTTCATTTTACCATTGTCTCAGTTTCTCAGGCTTCCCTTGTTTTTGATGACTGAGACAATTTTAAAGATTACTGGTCAGGTGTTTTGTAGAATGTCCCTCCATTGGGATTTTCCCAAAGTTCCTCTCGTAATTGGACTGTCGTTATAGGATTCTTGAGCAACATCACAGAGGTGAATGCCATTTTTATCACATATCAAGGGTACACATTATCCGCACGACTTCTCACTGTTGGTGTTGACCTTGATCGCCACCAGGATGAGGTATTATGCATCAGTTTCTCCCTGTGTAAAGTATTGCTTTCCCCCTTTTCCTACTGTTCTCTTTGAAGAAAGTCACTCCGAGCAGCTGGCACCAAGCTGGGGCAGTGGGGTTATGCTCCACTGCTGGAAGACAGAGTAGACTTTAACACGTATCAGAATACTTCTGCTTGGAATATTTATCTCCTCTCCGCATTTATTTATGCATTCAAACATTTCGGTTCAGTTCAGTCCCTCAGTCGTGTCTGACTCTTTGCGACCCCATGAATTGCAGCACGCCAGGCTTCCCTGTCCATCACTAACTCCCGGAGTTCACTCAGACTCACGTCCATCGAGTCAGTGATGCCATCCAGCCATCTCATTCTCTGTCATCCCCTTCTCCTCCTGCCCCCAATCCCTCCCAGCATCAGGGTCTTTTGCAATGAGTCAACTCTTTGCATGAGGTGGCCAAAGTATTGGAGTTTCAGCTTTAGCATCATTCCTTCCAAAGAAATCCCAGGGCTGATCTCCTTCAGAATGGACTGGTTGGATCTCCTTGCAGTCCAAGGGACTCTCAAGAGTCTTCTCCAACACCACAGTTCAAAAGCATCAGTTCTTCAGTGCTCAGCCTTCTTCATAGTCCAACTCTCACATCCATACATGATCACAGGAAAAACCATAGCCTTGACTAGACGGACCTTTGTTGGCAAAGGAATGTCTCTGCTTTTCAATATGCTATCTAGGTTGGACATAACTTTCCTTCCAAGGAGTAAGCGTCTTTTAATTTCATGCTGCAGTCACCATCTGCAGTGATTTTGGAACCCTAAAAAATAAAGTCTGACACTGTTTCCCCATCTATTTCCCATGAAGTGATGGGACCAGATGTCAGTATATAGACTTAGAGAAATTTATTTTATACTTTCAATTATAATCTAATGTTACTTTTCTTTTTCTCAAATTGTTCCAACTTTGGCCACTGGGAACTCTTTCAGTTAGCCTGATTCCATAATTGATGGTGTTTTGTTTTGTTTTTCTGAGTCCTTCTTTACTTTCTGACAGTATAAGATGAAATTTCATTTTTTTTATTATTACCAAAAAAACTCAAACAGAAGAGTGAATATTTATAGTATAAAGAAACTTCACATACTCACATTTTAGACTAAAAAACTGTTAACATTTTTGACATATCTACCCCACCTGTTTTGTTTTTATTTTTAAATCTAATAAAGACTGAAAAAACATAAACATAATATCAGTATCACACCCACCAAAAATGAATACTGATGCCTGAATATCACCTCTTACAAGTCAGTGTTTACTTTTCTCTATTTAAACAAACAAACAAAAAAGCATTTTTACAGTTAGTTTGTTCAAACCACTGGATTTGGTTAATTGTATCTTCATGTATTTTAAGATGACAAATACATGTATCTTCAGTGTTTCTTATAGAGTTAGATCTAGGAACTTGATTATATTTCCCCCAAAGATGACAGCACTATTAAGGAGGAGTTTGCCTTGACTCAGACTTTTCGTGTTGATAGAACTTATCTCCAGTGGGAGCAGACACCCTCTAGGACCTGTGTTTAGAAGAAGGAAGTGAGCGCCCGGAGGAGGGCTCGAAGGCTCGCTTTGAGGAATCACAGCTGGGGATGCTGTGTAAAGGCCAAGAGACCCACAGCCAGGTGCGTGTTTTATGAGGGTTGTGATTGTTTCTGCTAGTGGTCTGGTTACCAAGTTCCGCAGGTTTTTTCAGACTGCTCCAACTCTATTTTTCCCGTAAGACTTATCATTCTTTTAGCTTGCCATCTTGTAGCACTCAGGGTTTTTAGCAATGTATACATGACGACAGAGCAGAAATGTTGGTGCATTTTACTGAAAAGAATAATAGGGAATTGGGACAGTCCTGGGAATCTCAGAACACTATCCCTATGACCAAGACGCCTCTGTTTTTTCCTCCTCTATAGCTCCTGACTGTCTTCTTGAGGGTCTCCTTTGCCAGTGGTTTCCTGGCTGGTCCCCAGGGAGGGGCTCAGGCCGGTGATGTGCCTCAGGCCCTACTCGGGGTCCCTATCCCAGCTTCTCTGGCCTCTCCTGGTTCTACAGGCCCCCAGTCCTCAACTAGAGCTGCAGGACTGGTTTCTTGTACAAAACATGATGAGTCAGCTGCCTGTCCTGATTCTGTCCTGATGCCCAGGACAGCAAACTGAGCACCCTCATCTGGTACGAAAGGGCCTTTCAGAAATGATGCGATGAGGCAGACCCAGCCCGAGAAGCGCTCGGGCGTGATAGGTGCCGCTGGTCCCAGGCCAAACAGCAGGTACGTGGCTGCCTTGGGAACTGTCTTAATGATTCATTTATAGAACTGGGAGACAGGACGTTTCCTTTGTCTTTTCCTTTGTCTCTTTTCTACTTCATTCCTCTGCCTCCCTGCTTACCCCCATCAGCATTTCAACAAGTGATTCCAAACTCTGGGTTCAAGGCTCTTGAGAGTCACTGAGAAGAAATTTAAAATATACACTTTAAATGAGACTTCCCTGGAGGTCCAGTGTTAGGATTTTGTGTTTCCACTGCAGAGCATACAGGTTGGGGAACTAAGATTCTGCACAGCTTGGCCAAATATACACACACAAACATGTGTATATATATACTTTATAAAACAAACAAAAAAGTTTATGATGCTCTTAGGTAGAGGGACTTTGGTTAGAATCAAACCACCATTTATGGACAGAGCTCCGCTTTCTGTGGTCTGACCCTGGCGGATCCATTTCCTCTCTGTTCCTAAGGCCGGCATGGCCCTATCCCAGGGCCTTCTTTAAAGCATGGAGTCAGGTCCACAGCCCCTGGGCATCAGGACGGCTGCCTGGGGCTGTGAGGCAGCATCAGCAGGGAGCGCCCTCCTGTCCTTCCGGGGAGGGGAAATTTGGAGAAGAGCGTCTCAGGCTCCAGCTGGGGTTTAGTTGCCAGGCCAGTGGCCGCCCCACTGCCCCATGTACCATGGTGGAGGAATTTTTTCCTGGTTTGTGCCGTGTCCCTTCAGATTCCAACCAGGCCATGGTCCCCATACTCAAATCTCCAGAAGGTTTCTGAAGTTCTTGGCTCAGGCAAGATCAGGAGTAGAAGCAGAACTTGGGAGCATGAATTTCGTTCCCCTCCTGACAGCCCGTGCTCTCCTTGAGAGCCTTCCTTCTTTTCATTCCTTGCTCCTTTTCATTCCTTCCTCACTTTGCTGAATCTCCACTTCTTCCATTTTTCCTCACATTCTGCTGCCTCCCTCAGAGATCACGTCCCAAGTTTCTTCTTGTGTCTTGAAAGTGAAAGTGTTAGTCCCTCAGTCATGTCCGACTCTTTGGGACCCCATGGACTGCGGCCCACCAGGCTCCTCTGTTCATGGACTTCTCCAGGCAAGAGTACTGGAATGGGTTGCCATTCCTTTCCCCAGGGATCTTCCTGATCCAGGGATCAAACCTGGGTCTCCTGCGCTGCAGGCCACTTCGTAACTGTCTGAGCCACAGTGTTTCCCAGGTTTCAGAACTTTCCAGAACTCTGCAGGGGTGGGGGGAGTCAGCTTTAGTTTCCTGGGTGGGAGGCTATCCTCCAAGCTCTACCACCCTCTGTTTGGGAGACTTTAGGCAAATGGAAGGTGTGTACTTTGCTTCTGTTCATTCATTGGTGAAACAGAGATAAAACCCACCCACTTAAACTCACTGTAAAAAGAAGGTCTAGGAGAGGTAGCTATGATGCCTGGGATTATTTTAGTTCCCATTCCTGGCTCATTCAGTCACAGCAGCATCTTTCCTACCAAGTCAGATCTGGAGGCTGCAGGTCAGAGTTGATCTGTTTGAGTCAGTGCCCACTCCCCAGCCCGCTCAGGCTCCTGCCTCAGCCCCTCCAGGGAGCCACCATGCTGCTGTTTCTCTTCTAAGGATCCATTCGTTGCATCCACAGTTTTCCCTTTCAGTCCAGACCACAAGGTGCCCTTTTCCATTCAGCAGACCCAGGGAATTGGGGTCCCAGTCCACAGCCTGCCCCCCTGGCCTTCTGGTCTACCACTGCCTTCCAGCTCCAAGCGAGGGACCTTCCCAAGCCCTTTCAACTCCCAGTGCTTGGGAAGAGCTGATGGGAGAGGATGGTAGATTGGGGCATGTTCTATCGGTGCAAACACGACTCAAAATTTCTAGTTCAGCTGCCTGAAAATGAAGTTTTACAGGGTAGCGGGAGAACTGAGTATTTCATTCCTTATAAAACTCTTGGAGCTGCAGGGTTGGTGCTACAATATGTCTCTTTGTGACCCCATGGACTGTAACCCACCAGGCTCCTCTGTCCACATAATTCTCTGGGCAAAGATACTGGAGTGGGTAGGCATTTTCTTCTCCAGGGGATCTTCCTGATCCAGGAAGCGAAACCGGTCTCCCACGTTGGAGGCAGATTCTTTACCCTCTGAGCCACCGGGGAAGCCCTACAATGCGTTCCATGATATCGATCTTCCTCTGGGAGCTCAATTCCTTGTCTGTTTCCCTCAAGTTGTGCCTGGAATCCAGGGCAGCCCACACGGTGTGTCAGGAGCCACTGAGAACCACATTACTGCAGGGTGGCTGGGTGCAGGGGACAGGGAGCGATGTTTTTTTTCCAGCCAAATTGATTTTGCTTGAAGGATAACATCCCTTCCCATCCTCTGATTTCCAGGAAGGTTCTATTGTGGGCCGCAGCAATTTAGCGTCCACTTGGTAAAAATAGCTTTTTAATTTATTGACTGGCAAAATACTCTATTTATCAACCCATTCCGGGTCCCTCTAAAGATAAAATGGAGTAAAACCCAAAAGGAAAATTAAAGCTTTAATGCCGCCTTGCCGGCTTCTGCTTCATTTCATTGTAAATTGAGTGCGATAAAACACAGCGTCGGCAGCCTGCATAAAAGCAGCTATATAATTTTCTTTTGTGGAAGGAACTAATTCCGAAGTATAAGATCTCACCTAAAAGAAGTCACACGATGGAGGATGGCTCCCGTGCACTAATTATGTCTTCCTTTATATCTTTGGCTTGAACTCTAATTTGCTTACAGTTTAATGAACATCAGTTTCCCTCAGCGAAATATCTAAGGCCCTCTGAGATTGAACACTTGGGCAGTCAAATGCTCTCATTGCCAACACTAATCTTCAAACCCTTCGCATTCTCAACAGACTTCTAAAGGAGTGTGGCTCTTCAAAGGCTGGCGACTCACTTTGGAGCAGTAACCGCACACTTAAATTAAAAGCCATGATCGGGAGGAGACGGGCTGCGCTGAAGAAAATAATCATCATTTTTACAAACCACTTTACTACGTTAGGTGCTGGCAGTTCTTGCCAGCTTCCATCATTGTGGCATGCAAAAGCTGCACGTTTTATGACCGTTTGTTTCCCCAACTTTGCTTCCCTCAGAAAGTTTCATTACTTTCTTCAGGGGTTTTCTCTTCATCATTGAGAGTTTAGAAAATGAGGAACAGTAGAGGCAGGGGAGAGGGTTCCTGTCTGGACCTTGTGGCTCATTTCCAAGGTCTAACACTTTCCTCCTGGAAGCGTGATCCTGGAGCCACTTGGATGGCAGACGATCTGACTTATATAATTATCACTAACAGTGATCATGTGTTTCACTTCTCACTTTTCGGACTTCAGTATCTCTCATGAAGGACCTTTCAGGTGAGTGCCCCCAAGGTCATTCGGGTGCTGATCCGCGTGTGTGGGGTGGAGCCCAAGGCCCGCATCTCGGAGCGGCTCACTGGCCACGCTGCTCCTGCTGGCCTGAGAACGCTGCTCTGAGTCTCTTCACAGTGATTCCTTGACATCCTCTTCATCACAACCTTTGAGGTAGATACCCTTTTACAGACGAGGCCTTTCAGCACAAGGAGATTAAGGAATATACCCAAGCTTACCTGGCTGTAGACAGCAGAGCCTGGTTCAGTCACCATCTGAAGCCTGAATTCACGGTCGCTGAACACACTCCCTCTCTTTTTCAGCGGGTGTGCTCATGAAGAGAAAGATAGGAAGTGAATGTGATACCCTGATTTTCATCCAGAGAGTTCTGTGGTGAGCCCTTGTTATAGAAGCCACGACGTCGTCTCTGCGTCATCGACGCTGGCAGTCAGCGTCTGCCTTCATCCAGCCCCGGCCGTGACGCACCAAGGCCACATGCCGGCCGCCAGCTCCAGGCGAGGCAGGAAGAATCAGCAGACATCAGACAGCTCCGGTCACGTCTCAGTGACGCTTTCAGCAGCCCCCCCAGAAACCAATGGTCTTTTGGGGTCAGATTAGTCAGAAGTGATGGCTGACAAGAGGTCAGCTTTTGCACGTCAATTTAAAGGTTTCAAACGGCACAGTATACCTTCTAGATGTTGCTTCTCCATTTTGTGGAAATAACCCACCATCCTCTATTGAGTTGAGCCCAGTGGAAAAACGACATGTGGCAGTGAAGTCCTGCCAGGCTTCCTCAGTTCAAATTCTGACTTAACTAATTGTTAGGGGCTCAGCCAATTTGCATAATCT
This sequence comes from Bos indicus x Bos taurus, assembly GCF_003369695.1. NCBI lineage: Eukaryota > Metazoa > Chordata > Mammalia > Artiodactyla > Bovidae > Bos > Bos indicus x Bos taurus. Next base: position 67,271,451 of record NC_040092.1, read on the forward strand.
CTTAGTGCTTCACCTTGCAGAGGAGAAATGATGATGTCCACTATCTGGGAGGAAGACTTATTCCTCTACCCTCCTAGCATCTTCTGGCTGATCTAACAATTAAACTGATACAAGACAGATGAATAGGAGAAAATCACACCAAAGTTTAATAATATGTATACATGGGAGAGACCCAGAGAAACTGAGAATCTCATCAAAATAGCTGAAGCCCTCACATCAAATACCATCTTCAGCTAAAGACAAAAGAGAATGTTGGGGCTACCGGCTTGAGACTTCAAAAGAGGGAGGCAATTCACATGGAGATGGAAAAGCAACTATTTGGTAAATAAATGTTTGCTGGGGCCTGCAGAGAAAATGGGACACAGAGTGGATCCCGATTTCTAGGTCATGCCCAAGATTTTGTACCACCGCTGCTGCTGCTGCTGCTAAGTCGCTTCAGTCATGTCCAACTCTGTGCGACCCCATAGACGGCAGCCCACCAGGCTCCACCATCCCTGGGATTCTCCAGGCAAGAGTACTGGAGTGGGGTGCCATTGCTTTCTCTGATTTTGCACCACACCTCACCCATATTCTTGGCAGAGCTCTCAAGAAATAGTTCTATCCCAAGATGGCCCTCTGTCTAGATTTCTTTAGACAGTTAAGGGAAAGGTCAAAATTTCTTTCTGAGTCTTTGGACCTTGATTGTTTTAAACTTGAAATAATCTGCATGCCCAAGGGACATTTTAGGGTGGCAAGTTTTGCTCCCTACACTGCCTCCTAGGCTTATTGTAAAGACTACACAAACTGCAAAGCAGGAGACCACCGTTCAATTCCTGGGTCGGGAAGATCCCCTGGAGAAGGGATAGGCTACCCACTCCAGTATTCATGGGCTTCCCTGGTGGCTCAGATGGTAAAGAATCCACCTGCAATGAGGGAGACCTGGGTTTGATCTCTGAGTTGGGAAGATCCCCTGGAGGAGGGCATGGCAACCCACTCCAGTATTCTTGCCTGGAGAATCCCCATGGACAGAGGAGCCTGGTGGGCTACAGTCCAGGGGGTCACAAAGAGCTAGACATGACTGAGCAACTAAGCACACACATGCAAACTAGGGATTCGGAGATTCCCTGTTGGCTCAGACAGTAAAGAATCTGACTGCAGTGAGAAGACCTGGGTTTAATCCCTGGGTTGGAAAGATTCCCTGGAGGAAGGCATGGAAACCCACTCCAGTATTCTTACCTGGAGAAGTCCATGGACAGAGAAGCCTGGCGGGCTACAGTCCATGGGATTGGAAAGAGTCAGACACGACTGAAGGACTAACATGTAAACTAATTAATTGGAGGTGTCTGCCATGGGCATGGGAGAAGGCAATAGCACCCTACTCCAGTACTTTTGCCTGGGAAATCCCATGGACGGAGGAGCCTGGTGGGCTGCAGTCCATGCGATCACGAAGAGTCAGACACGACTTCACTTTCACTTTTCACTTTCATGCATTGGAGAAGAAAATGGCAGCCCACTCCAGTGTTCTTGCCTGGAGAATCCCAGGGATGGTGGAGCCTGGTGGGCTGCCATCTATGGTGTCGCACAGAGTCGGACATGACTGAAGCGATTTAGCAGCAGCAGCAGTAGCAGCCATGGGCTAATCCCTCAAGATACGTAAGCTGCCACTATTCACAGAGACCTGGAACAGCCTTGCTGAGACTGTCCCCTGAAAATATAGGTGATGTTCCTTTTTTCCTGTTCATATATTTAAGGCCAGGTAGCAATGGCACCCCACTCCAGTACTCTTGCCTGGAAAATCCCATGGATGGAGGAGCCTGGTGGGCTGCAGTCCATGAGGTCGCTAAGAGTTGGACACGACTGAGCGACTTCACTTTCACTTTTCACTTTCATGCATTGGAGAAGAAAATGGCAACCCACTCCAGTGTTCTTGCCTGGAGAATCCCAGGGACAGAGGAGCCTGGTAGGAGGCCATCTATGGGGTTGCACGGAGTCGGACACGACTGAAGCGACTTAGCAGCAGCAGCAGCAGCAGCTAATTTTACAGATTCTTCTCAACAGGGAATTAAGGGGAAAGACCTGCCGCTCGGCACTGTCCAATCTACAACATCTGAAAAGAACTGACAATACAAATAGTCCAAAGCAGAGAGAGTGGAAAATGTATAGATGGATGCTAGTACTTGTATGAATTATACTTCTGTTTACACACTGAGTCTTGAGGCCAAGACCGTGTTAGAAAACAAAATTCAACTGAGTAAATTTCAAAGATCTTACTGGATTTAATCAACAATTCATGAATCGGGCAGCAACCCAGCTAGCAAATAGAAAGCAGCTTTGAGGAGCTGTGTGAACGGAGACATTTATAGGCAGAAGGAGGCGGTCAAGGAAGTTTTCTAGCAGACTGGATTGTTCCAGGCAGGGTCCCAGGGGCGGCAGGGGTCTATCAGGTGAATTACCTCACTAGAGCCGACCAGGAAATTCCAGACTGACTTGGTTAAGATTACTTTGCTGCCAGAGGCTGAAACTGCAATTAGATTAGGTGTTAAGTCTCAGTTTGGTAGGCTTAGCACAAGTGACTCCATTTAGGACCTGTTGTCTGTTTTTTTAACAGCCTTCTCCTCTGACTACAGCTGTGTAGAGGTGGTACTTACTAAGCTCAGCTCCTGTGCTCTCAGTGCAGGACCAACATGCAAACATGCTTGTAAAGTGGAAACACACTTTTATTTCCTGAGGGCCCTGTAATCAAGGCAAAAGCTATTACTTGATCGCATAATTAACCTTAGAAATAGAAGTGTAAACAGCACAATTCATGAATTTGTTAATTGGTCTTTCCTGCTACTGATATTAGCCCAAGTTGATCTGTTATTCTCCTCTGTTGATTATCTTAAATGGGAAGTTTTCTAATTTGGATTTCTCCAGGATAAGCGAGGGGAAAGAGTGAAATCAGCTTTTCAGCAATCTGCATCTGTCCTGTAGGTGTTTTTTTCCCCTTAGAGATGGATACAACTTGAATTGTTGAATGCCACCCTCCACCTTGGCAGATTTGGACCTCTCTCCAGATTTCTGTTCTGTGTGCTGATTAGCCAGATTGCTGGTTACTGATGTGGGAGGCCAACCCCCGGGGAAGTGGAGACATAAAACAACCAGTAATGCTCATCGGCAGTCATGCTTCCAGGACTCTGAATCTCTGTCTCATTTAGTTCTAATTTATTTTCCCCATTGCAGTGACTCCTTAGCTGAGTGGAAATAAATAGGAGCACTAGGGTGTGTGGTAGAGACTCAGGCCCTGTGGATAGAGTGTGTATGTGTGTGTGTGGGGGGGGGGGTTGTATGTGTGTGTGGGTGGGTGGGTATGGGTATGCGTGTGTGTGTGTGTATGTGTGGGTGTGCATTGGTGTGTGTGGGTGTGAGTGTGTGTGTGGGCGGGTGGATGAGTGTGTGTGTGTGTGTATGTGTGGGTGTGTGTGGGTGTGTGTGGGCAGGTGGATGAGTGTGGGTATGTGTGTGTGTGTCTGTGTGGGTGTGGGGTTGTATGTGTGTGTGGGTGGGTGGGTGTGGGTATGCGTGTGTGTGGGTGTATGTGTGGGATGTGTGTGTATGTGCGGGTGTGCATTGGTGTGTGTGGGTGTGGGTGTGTGTGGGTGGATGAGTGTGGGGGTGTGGGGGTGTGTGTGTGGGTGTGTGTGTGGTGGGGGTGTGTGTGGGTGTGGGTATGTGTGTGTGTGGGGTGTCTGTGGGGGTGTGTGTGTGGGGGGGGTGTGGGCAGGTGGATGAGTGTGGGTATGTGTGTGTGTGTGTATGTGTGAGTGTGTGTGTGTGTGTGTGTGTGTGTGCAATCAGGGATGCGAAGGCTTTTGCCAGCACAGTACCAGGATCCACTCCCTAGGAGTTTTGAAGACTTGTCCTCTCCAAAGCCAAGGAACTGGTTTCTAAGAGAAGTGGAAACATCACCGGTTCTCTCGCTGTGGTTGTTTCTTTCCCAACTAGCCACACCTGTGTGGGAAGTCAAAACTGAAGAGAGCCTTTCACTGGAGCCCGGTTATGAAGCAGAGTTGCTTAATTAAATTATACCCCAGGCCTCTGATTACAGTGGTCATTTAAAATAAAAAGCCAAAATCTTCACTGAGGGTAGTAATAGTAGGCCCTATCTGTTCACATATCCTTAACGTTTGAGGATGCAGCCTATGAAGCCCCTGATGACTTCAGAAAAGGAAGGAGTCACCCACTGCAGCTGACAGCTGGTTTCAGTTGTCAGTAGATATCACAGCTCTCAGAAAAGAAAAGCTTGCTAATGGTTGAGTTGCTTTGAAATCTCCCAGAATCTTGTGGGGTGAGAGTCTAGATCATCAACCAGAAAGCCACCATAAAATGTACCCCAGTGACTAGCCTGGAGCTCAGGGTCTGGGTACCACAAGCTGCCAAGTGCGGACATGCAGTTGCGAGGCTTTCTGACCATCTGTGACATGCTCAAAAGGATCAGGTGGCCACCATCTGTCACGTGAATCTTAGGACTTAGCCTGAAGAGGTGAGCTGACAGGAGCCAGCCCATACCGCTGAGTCTCAGCCCCTCAGTCCTGTGCTTCTCTGAGACTTCCGCTAGTTCTAGAGTCTTTAGAGAGAGCAGCCAGGGCTGATGAGGAACTCGGGGCAGGCTTGGGAGGCCAGGAGCAGCTCCCAGAGACCACACACCTGTCACAGCTGTGCTGGGCCCAATACACACCCAGACTGATTCCCGCTGCACACTACCAAGGGAGGAAAAAGCCTTTGGGCTTAGGGGGAATCACACTCATCCTCAGTTCTCCATTTAGCAGGACATAGCTCAGTTGGTAAAGAATCCGCCTGCAATGCAGGAGACCCCAGAGACCCTGGTTCGATTCCTGGGTTGGGAAGATCCCCTGGAGAAGGGAAAAGCTACCCACTCCAATATTCTGGCCTGGAGAATTCCATGGACTATATAGTCCATGGGGTCGCAAAAAGTTGGACATGACTGAGCGACTTTCACTTCACTTCACTTCAATACACACACGAAGTCCTTCTGAATATTCATTGCAAAGACTGATGCTGAAGCTGAAGCTCCAATACTTCAGCCACCTGATGCAAAGAGCCGACTCACTGGAGAAGACTGAAGGCAAAAGAAGAAGTGGGTGGCAGAGGATGAGATGGTATTAGATAGCATTACAGACTCAACAGACATGAATTTGAGCAAACCCTGGGAAAAAGCGGAGGTCAGAGGAGCCCGGCATGCTGCAGTCCCTGAGGTCGCAGAGTCAGACACAGCGTAGTGACTGAACAACAAATCCTTCCAACTCAACCTTTCTGCTTTTTTTCTGGGCCCTCTCAGGCCTTTTTGAAACTTTGACCTAGAATTTTAAGGGAAGGGCAAAGTTTCCAAAAGAGATACTCTGGACTTCACATTACAAAAAGTTTAGTCATTTTTGTTAAGAGTATTTCCAAGTAGAGAAAACACTTCAGATACCTGAATGGGAGAATTTGGAAGTAAAACCCAATGCAAGTTAAAAAGAGACGATGGAAAAGCAGGTTGGGAGGGAAAGAGGGCTATGTATTTGGGGCTCCAGAAGGGGCCAGTCCTCCTGATATAAGATACAGGGGGCCTCAACTCAGCTTACCCATCCATCCTGCTCAAAAGTCAAAAGCGCTGGATCCCACTAGTCCCAGATCTTAATGGAAGTTAGTTTTCACCTTGAAACAGAGGTCAGGTGATAAAAATAATTCCTCTTTAATAAGAACTCATGAGCCTGGGACTGCCCTGTAGTCCATGGCTAAGAGGTCTCCTTCCAATGCAGCGGGTGCAGGTTTCATCTCTGGTCAGGGAACTGCGATCCCACATGCCTCATGGCCAGAACTCCAGAGCAGAAAACAACGGAAGCAATACTGTAATGAATTCAATAAAGACTCTTAAAACGGTCCACATGAAAAAAAAAAGAATCTTCAAAACAACTCTGAGCCAGAGACTCTGCTGGACACATGACATGCGTCATGTCTTCAGTCCTCCAGCAGCCTAACAGTTGGGCCCCTCACTCCAACAGCCTTATCACTGGGCCCCTTTTACAGATGAAAATCGGGGACAAAGAGAACCTAGGTCTTTTGCCCCTTCATAGTTCTCACCCTGTGAACCTCCTCCAGAGGAGCCTCTTACACCCCTCTTTGTGCCATTAAACTAGTAATTCATGGTGACCAGCTTGATCAGTCCCTTATCAATGGATGCTGGCTGACATGAGTAAAAATTTCCATGGGTTCTGAAATCTGCCCTACACATTTTTTTTTTAGCGTTCTGTTAAAAATATATATTTTTAGCAAAATAATGCAAAAAAGCAAAGCGTATCAAAATGCTGCACTCACCTCCTTTCTCTGTGAGCACAAAAGCAAACATCTGTAACTCTTTTAGCTAATTTTTCTGGTGGCCATCTCTTATTTTTTCATCATATGCTTATCTTCTTATTTCTTAGGGGTTTTCCCCCTCATTTTACACATTGCTACTGCTGCTGCTGCTAAGTCGCTTCAGTCGTGTCCGACTCTGTGCAACCCCAGAGACGGCAGCCCACCAGGCTCCCCCGTCCCTGGGATTCTCCAGGCAAGAACACTGGAGTGGGTTGCCATTTCCTTCTCCAATGCATGAAAGTGAAAAGTGAAAGGGAAATTGCTCAGTCGTGTCCGACTCTTCCCGACCTCATGGACTGCAGCCCACCAGGCTCCTCCATCCATGGGATTTTCCAGGCGAGAGTTGCTGGAGTGGAGTGCCATTGCCTTCTCCGAATTATGACAGAGGATTTAACAATCTTTCCCTCCATCCCACTTCCCTCCCCTCCCCCACATGCATTTTATCACAGTCATCAATCAGTATTTACATTTTTATAGCTGTGTGAATATGGTTTACTGCAGGGCTCTGCAGTGTACTAACTAGGCTTCAGCTTTTTCACATACTATTTTGAACTAATAATTGCCTCATCTTGATGTGTTGCACAACTTTTAATGTAAGAACCTTTACAATTTTTTTCCAAATTTATCATTCAATGTCCTGAATTCTGAGAAGCGTTTCTTGCTAAACACTCCATCATAATAGTGAGATGATCTATCATTTCCTTTTGTATTCCTGGGGCATTTCTCCTAACTCTGTCCCTGCTCACACTTCAGCTGGTAGTTCTTGAGCCCAAATGTCCATCTTTCACCCTAAACTCCCTCTCCTGTGTAGAAATCCTGATTTTCTGGGTACTGTGTTTTCCTCTTTTGTGGTTTATTTCATTGTTCTGTTGGAGCATATTGTCCACAGCTTCTTAAGAAAGAATTTATCAGAGGTAGTGTTGAGTCCTTTGTCTGGAAGTGTCTTGATTCTTTCTCTCTCTCATTTGGTCAATACTTTGGTTGGGTGTACACCGAAAATAATTTGCCTGTAGAATTTCAAAGATCTTTGTCTTCTAGCGTCTGACGTTGCTGTTCGTTACTGTTGTTCGGTTGCTAAGTCATGTCTGACTCTTTTGACCCCATGGACTGCAGCACACCAGGCTCCTCTGTCTTTATCTCCCAGGCTTTGCTCAAATTCATGTCCATTGAGTCGGTGATGCCATCCAACCATCTCATCCTCTGTGGCCCACTTCTCCTCCAGCCCTCAATCTTTCCCAGCATCAGGATCTTTTCCGATGAGTCAGCTCCTTACATCAGGTGGACAAAGTATTGGAGCTTCAGCATCAGGCCTTCCAATGAATATTCAGGGTTAATTTCCTTTAGAATTGACTGGTTTGATCTCCTTGCTGTTAAAGGGGCTCTCAAGAGTCTGCTTGAGCACCACACTTTGAAAGCATCAATTCTTCAGTGCTCAGTCTTCTTTATGGTCCAACTCTCACATCCATACATGACCACTGGAAAAACCATAGCTTTGACTAGATGGACTTTTGTCAGCTAAGTGATGTCTCTGCTTATTAATACACTGTCTGGGTTTGTCATAGCTTTCCTTCCAAGGAGCAAGTGTGTTCTAATTTCATGGCTGCAGTCAACATTTGCAGTGATTTTGGAGCCCCCCAAAAAGAAAAACTGTCACTGCTTCCACTTTTTCCCCTTTCATTTGCCATAAAGTAGAGGAACCAGATTCCATGTCTTAGTTTTTGGAATGTTGAGTTTTAAGCCAGCTTTTAAACTTCTCTCTTTCACCCTTGTCAAAAGGTTCTTTAGTTCCTCTTCACTTTCTGCCATGAGAGTGGTATCATCTGTAAATCTGCTGCTGTTGATATTTCCCCCAGAAATCTTGATTCCAGCTTGTGATTCATCCAGTCCAGGATTTTGCATGATGTACTCTGCATAGAAGTTAAATAAGCAGTGTTGCTTTTGAAAAGTCCGAAATTCTGATTCTCATTCTTTGTAACTCTGATTTTTCCCTCTACGATTTTTTAAAAATGTTTAATTACTTATTTATTGACCACACTGTACCACACAGAGGATCTTAGTTTCCCAACCAACACTGAACCCATGGCCACTGCAGTGGAAGGCCAAAGTCTTAACCACTGGACTGCCAGGGAAATTCCTCCCTTCACAAATTTCTAGGGCCTTCTGTTTAGCCCAGGTGTTCCAAACTTTCATAATGATGAAAAGTATATATTATTTCATAATAATGATGATATAGAGTTTTTTTCATTCATTTATTCAAAGGCCCTTTCAATCTAGGGGTTTTTTGTCCTTTAATTCTGATATTTCTTTCTTACATCAATTTTTGAATAATTTATTCTGTGCTATTTTCTTTTTTGAAAAAAGAATAATATTTATAAGTTATATGTCTCAGACTGATCCTGTCTTTTATGTTTCGCTCTTTTCCATCTTTTCTTTTAACTTCTATTCGATTTGCTCAATTTTATTTTTATTGAAGGTTTTTCTTTTTCTTTTTGAATTTCCATCACATTTTAATTTTCATGAGGCCTTTAAAATATTACATCCTGTTCCTGTATCATAAGATGCAGTATTTTATCTTTCTGAGGGTATTAATTACTATTCCAAGTTTATTTCATAGGTTTTGGGCATCATTTTTCAAATTGGAGTTCTCCAGTGTTTGGTGATTCTTGACCATCTGCTCATATTTAAGAGACAGACACTGAGAATTGTTGAGGAGGCTCTCTGCTGGTTGGGGTCACTAAAAGAGGAGTTTCTCCTTTAATTGGGTGGGGAGTCAAATTTCATTGGAGGAACTCTTGTCTCTACTGCCAGTGCTGATACATAGAGACCTTTTCCCCTGTTGATCACTTTTCTGGGAAAGCATCCTCTGGTATATGCAAGACTGTTGGCCTTCTGAAAGGTGGGGGAGAACTGCAGACTGTAACTTAGTCTCCATTTTCATTTCTGAGCCTCACCCCCACTGCCTCTGCCTGGGTCTGGGTACTCAGTCTGGGTCATCTCCCTTTATGTGCTGTGCTCAGCTGATTCAGTTGTGTCCGACTCTTTGGAACCCCATGGACTATAGCCCTCAAGGCTCCTCTGTCCAGGGGATTTTCCTGGCAACAATACTAGAGTGGGTTGCCATGCCCTCCTCCAGGGGATCTTCCCAACCCAGGAACTGAGCCCATGTCACTTACATCTCCTGCATTGGCAGGCAGGTTCTTTACCACTAACGCCACCTGGGAAGCCCGTATCCCTTCATAGTCCTTATAAATGGTGTGTATGTTGGCGGGGAATTTTTGAGTGAAACCTTTGATTTACTTGGCTCTCCTCTCCTGCTCCCATTTTAGGATTACGCTTGTGTAATTTCTATACTATTATTTATTAAATAGGTCTTTCAAAAGAAAAAGAGAGTGGTCATCCTAAACTGGATTACTTTATAACAGGGGAGATGCTCTCTTAGGTACCTGGTGTATTTTGGATGGTAGTTGGGCCATAGTGTTCTAGAAGACTTAGAGGTCTGCTCTTTTCAGATTAAGCTTGAAATGATGCTCTGAAACGCAGTCACCATTCTCTACACTTAGAGGTAGAGATGAATCTAAAGATAACTGGTGTTCATTGAGTATATAATTACCCAAGACTGTTGTTTTCAGTCACTAAGTTGTGTCCAACTCTTTGTAGCCCCATGGACTGTAGCACACCAAGCTTTCCTGTCCTTCACTGTCTCCTAGAGTTTGCTCAAACTCATGTCCACTGAGGTGGTGATGCCATCCAGCCATCTCATCCTCTGTCATCCCCTTCTCCTCCTGCCCTCAATCTTTCCCAGCATCAGGGTCTTTTCCAATGAGTCAGCTCTTCACATCAGGTGCCCAAATTATTGGAGCTTCAGCTTCAGTCTAAGTCCTTCCAATGAATATTCAGGGTTGATTTTCTTTAAGATGGACTGGTTTGATCGCCTTGCTGTCCAAGGGACTCTCAAGAGTCTTCTTTAGTGTCACAGTTTGAAAGCATCAGTTCTTTGGCACTCAGCCTTCTTTATGGTCCAAATCTAACATCTGTACATGACTACTGGGAAAACCATAGCTTTGACCATACAGACTTTTGTGGGCAAAGTAATGTCTCTGTTTTTTAATAGGCTGTCTAGGTTTGTCATAGTTTTTCTCCCAAGGAGCAAGCCTGTTTTAATTTCATGACTATAGTCACTGTCTACAGTGATTTTTGGAGCCCAAGAATATAAAATCTGCCACTGTTTCCATTTTTTCCCCTTCTATTTGCCATGGAGCCAAGACTGTACCAAGTGCTTTATGAGTTATCTCCTGTAACCTTTACAACTTTTTTCTCTATAGAAGATGACAGAGGTTCAGAAAGATTAAAAAGAAATCTTTCAGGGTCACACAGTGGCTAAGATGGAATTTGGCTACAATTGTCTTTCTTGATAACAACAACAACTGCTAACATTTGTTGAGGATTTACATTGTATCAATCCTGAGAGCCAGTCCATAGTTCTTCTGGCACTCGTCTATCAGATATAATCCCGGGAATCTATTGTCACTTCCACTATATAAAGGATTTGATTTAGGTCATACCTGGATGGTCTAGTGGTTTTCCCTACTTCCTTCAATTTAAGTCTGAATTTGGCAATAAGGAGCTCATGATCTGAGCCACAGTCAACTCCTGGTCTTGTTTTTGCTGACTGTATAGAGCTTCTCCATCTTCGGCTGCAAAGAATATATTGATCAATCTGATTTTGGTGTTGACCATCTGGTGATGTCCATGTATACAGTCTTCTCTTATGTTGTTGGAAGAGGGTGTTTGCTATGGCCAATGAGTCCTCTTGTCAAAACTCTGTTAGCCTTTGCCCTGCTTCATTCTGTACTCCAAGGCCAAACTTGCCTGTTACTCCAGGTATTTCTTGACTTCCTACTCTCACATTCCAGACCCCTATAATGAAAAAGATATCTTTTAGGGGTGTTAGTTCTAAAAGGTCTTGTAGGTCATCATAGAACCATTCATCTTCACCTTCTTCAGCATTAGTGGTTGGGGCATAGACTTGGATTACCGCAATATTGAATGCTTTGCCTTGGAAATGAACCAAGATTATCCTGTCTTTTTTGAGACTGCACTCAAGTACTGCATTTTGGACACTTTTGTTGATTGTGAGGGCTACTACATTTCTTCTAAAGGATACTTGCCCACAGTAGTAGACATAATGGTCATCTGAATTAAATTTGCCCATTGGAATTGGCTGTGGGGAGAACTGGGTCTTGCTCTGGTGGGCAAGGCCACGCTCAGTAGATCTTTAATCCAATTTTCTACTGATGGATGGGGCTGTGTTCCCTCCTTGCAGTTTGGCCTGAGGCCAAACTTTGATAAGGGTAATGGCACCCTTCTCCAAAAGGACTTACGCCAGCATGCCACGCCTTCCAGGACTGCTGCTATCAGATCAGATCTGACAGAGTGCCAAAAGAAATGTGGATGGGAATTCGTAACATTGTGCAGAAGACGGTGATCAAAACCATCCCCAAGAAAAAGAAATGCAAAAAGCCAATATGGTTGCCTTACAAATAGGGAAAGGCAAAGGAGAAAAGGAAAAGCATACCCATCTGAATGCAGAATTTCAAGAACAGCAAGGAGAGATAAGAAAGCCTTCCTAAGTGACCAATGAAATAAATAGAGGAAAACAATAGAATAGGAAAGACAGATATCTCTTCAATAAAATTAAAGATTACAAGGTAATATTTCATGCAAAGATGGGCACAATAAAGGACATAAATGGTATGGACCTAACAGAAGCAGAAGATATGAAGAAAAGGTGGCAAGAATACACAGAAGAACTATACAAAAAAAGGTTTTAATGACACAGATAACCACCATAGTGTGATCACTCACCTAGAGCCAGACATCCTGGAGTGTGAAGTCAAGTGGGCTTTAGGAAGCATTACCACGAACAAAGCTAGTGGAGGTGATGGAATTCCTGCTGAGCTATTTCAAATCCTAAAAGATGATGCTGTGAAAGTACTGCACTCAATAGGCCAGCAAATTTGGAAAACTTAGCAGTGGCCACAGGACTAGAAAAGGTCAGTTTTCATCCCAATTCCAAAGAAGGGCGATGTCAAAGAATATTCAAACTATTGCACTCATTTTACATGCTAGCAAGGTAATGCTCAAAATCCTTCAAGCCAGGCTTCACAGTACATGAACCAAGACCTTCCATATGCATACACTGGATTTAGAAAAAGCAGAGGTACCAGAGGTCAAATTGCCAACATCCATCAGATCACAGAAAAAGCAAGAGAGTTCCAGAAAAACATCTACTTCCACTTCATCGACTACGCTAAAGCCTTTGACTGTGTGGATCACAATCAATTGTGGAAAATTTTTAAAGAAGTAGGAATACCAGAACACCTTACCTGCCTCCTGAGAAGTCCGTATGCAGGTCAAGAAGCAACAGTTAGAACTGGACATGGAACAGTGAACTGGTTCCAAATTAGGTAAGGAGTATGTCAAGGCTGTGTACTGTCACCCTGCTTATTTAACTATTATGCAAAATACATCATGTGACATGCCAGCCTGGATGAAGCTCAAGCTGGAATCAAGTTTGCTGGGAGAAATATCAATAACCTCAGGTATGCAGGTGACACCATGTTAATGGCACAAGGCAAAGAGGAACAAAAGAGCCTCTTGATGAAGGTGAAAGAGGAGAGTGAAAAAGCTGGCTTAAAACTCAACATCTAAAAAACTATGATCATGGCAACCAGTCCCATCACTTTATGGCAAATAGATAAGAAAAAAAAAACGGAAATAGTGACAGACTTTATTTTCTTGGGCTCCAAAATCACTGTGGACAGTGACTGCAGCCATGAAATTAAAAGATTGGAAGAAAAGCTATGACAAACCTAGACAGCATACTAAAAAGCAGAGACATCACTTTGCCCACAAAGGTCTGTATGGTCAAAGCTATGGTTTTTCCAGTAGTCATGTACCGATGTGAGAGTTGGACCATAAAGAAAGCTGAGTGCTGCAGAATTGATGCTTTTGAAGCGGAAAATTTTTAAAGAGGTAGGAATTCTTGGTGCTGAAGAAGGCTCTTGAGCATCCCTTGGACTGCAATGAGATCAAACCAGTCAATAAAGGAAATCAACCCTGAATATCCATTGGAAGGCTTGATACCGAAGCTCCAATACTTTGGCCACCTGATGTGAAGAGCTGACTCATTGGAAAAGACCCTGATGCTGGGAAAGATTGAGGGCAGGAGGAGAAGGGGATGACAGAGGATGAGATGGTTGGATGGCATCACTGATTCAGGGGACATGAGTTTGAGAAAACTGTGGGAGATAGTGAAGGACAGGGAAGCCTGACATGCTGTAGTCCGTGGGGTTCGAAAGAGTCAGACACAACTGAGCAGCTGAACTACAGCAACAACAAAAATCCTGAGAGCCCAAAAGCTTGCTTCTCATTTGCCTAGTTGTTCTGGGGCATATCAATGGTGAGTCATAAAAAAATTCCTGTATAACTAAAGTGTCCATCTTTTGTAGAAACAACATATTTTTCCCCTAAATGATCTGGAAACAATGTATGTTTTTTAATAATACACTATTTTATCCACTTTTCCTATAGTCTCATTATATGACCCTCTTATACAAAGTCTTTCCTTTTCAGACAACTCGCTCTCTTTCGACTCTGCAGTTGGAAAAAGTGACTCTAATTTCCAACAAGAAGGTATTCGTTATAGCCAAACCATAGCAGGAATATACTATGCACTGTTCTTCGGGTCTCCCTCGGTGAAATCCAGGCTCACGCCGGCTTCTGTGGCTTTGTCGGTTCCCAGGTCAACAGGCTGGGACTGAGACTGCATCGTTTTCTGGTTTGATCTATGGCATATTACATGTTCCCAAATTTGCAGGGCAGTTGTGGGTCAATACATAATAATGTGGTTAAGAGCTTGGCCTCTGTGGCCACAAGCCTACCTCTGAACCCCAGTTTCTCCAAGTGTTTTTTCTTCTTCTTGACTTTGTGGCCACGAACAAGTTCCTTGACATATTTGTACCTACTTCCTCGTCTGTAAAATAGGGCTAATGATGAGATGTCATGGGGCCATGGAGAAGACTGCTGTTCTACTGTTGTTCTTGTCCTTTCAGCCCTTGTTTGTTAACCTTTTGGTTAAGTTCATGTCTGTTAAGCCCCAACAGTTTGAAGTAAGGCTCATGATGACCAAGGAATTGAGCCCATTCCAGGAGAACGTGGCCCAGGTCCCCACAGGTCCTTGGACCAGTCAGCGAGGGACTTCTGTACCTTGAGGGTAGCTCAGGTCTGCAGTCCTTGTCCACCAGGAAGAGCCTCAGAAGAAGAGAACTCAGGCCCCTCACCCTTTAAGAATAAGGGGCGTGAGACAGGCTGGGACCTGGGTCCTCCACCACAGCGTTGCAATGCTTGGACACAGCTCTCCTCAAGCAACAAAATTCAAAGAAACTATACGGGATTGAAAATAACATGCCCGCACAGTTGGACAAATTCTGGACAAAAGAAACAGAGAGACCAAAAAACCCAACTGCCACTGCTGCAGAGCCTAGAGCAAAACCAGGGTACTGCACACGCTCCCTGAACACAGCACCACCTAAGCCATCCCTGGACACACCCCTCCCTTTACCCCATATAAGGAACCAGCTTGTCTGCCCCCTCCTTGGGGAGTGAGCAAGTGAGGGAACTGTGGTGTGTTCTCCCTCTTATGCAGCAGGGGTCCCTATAAAGCCTTGCCTGAAAAAAAAAAAAGAATAGTAAATTATTTTTAATACACGTCACCATGCTGAATTTTAATAAGTGCATGACAGCAGCGAGCTCTCATGATCACTGGTGATATCTAAAGCCCTTTAATGAATCCTTACTGCAGACCAGGTACGGTGCTAAATGCTCAACATGCAATGTTTCCTGTAATCCCCATGACATGTTACTCCATTTCCAGATGAGGGGATTAGAGTTGGGGGAGCTGAAGAGGATTTTCCCTGAAACTGATGAGGCTGAGCTTCAGGCCTCCCACCTGACCAGATCCCTGAGAGCTGGGGGGTGCTGGGAGATGGAGGGTGGCGGGGGTGGGGAGAAGCCAGGCTACAGTCAGAAGCACTTCCATTAAGCGATTCTGGTGACTTCCTAGAGTTCTCACAAAAAAGGGATCCCCTTTACCAAGTCCTCAGTGAGTTGTTACAGTGTTTATCATGCTAAATGTTCATTTTGGGATCTATAATTATGTGAGATGTTTCTTTTCTTTAAGAAGGTCCTTAAGTTTATGAGCTTCAGTCCCCCAAACCCAGATTTGATGCTCAAAAGAGGTGCGTTTGGTCTTAATTTCTGTTCCACATTGTATCCTTGCTAGATTGATTTAAGCTACACAAAGCCACTTTACAGGAATGGAGAGAATCCTCAAATTGAAAGGCTCACGGTAGCACGGAATTAGACTGTCTAGCTGCCTACATTTAGTAAGGCCTAGGGTTTGGTGAAGTCTTAATGGGCTTCATCAATACAAGTTTAAAAAGTCTTGCAAGTAACCTTCCTCTTATGGTGAGCAGTGGTTTGATGTCTCTTTTATAATCTATGAATCTTCTAGAAAAGTGGTAAATTGGCAATATATTTCTGTGCTCTGTTTGAACATTTGATTTGCAAGAGTGATTTCAACATAATTTTCCTTTTGCAGAGCATGACTGCTGAAGCAAAACAAAACCCAAAGATAAACAGCCTTCATAGGTTTGACCACGATAGATTTTCCAAAGCAAAGAATAAAACATCAAAATGTCCGCTCAGTGGTTCCTTGTCCTTAAGAATCCTGGGGAGAATCAGATCATCTGAAATAGAAACTCTGCTATTTTTACACCCAATTGCAAACTGGGAAGTTGCCAGGCTTTGGTCTCAGCAATGAGTCTTCCTAGGAACTGGGTCTAGAATTTATTTATACTCTACACTTTGGAGAAAGGTACACTCTGAGTCGTTTCAGCTTTTGGTACTTTTACTTTTTTTGAAGAATCTTTGAAATTAATTTTTTATGTTTCTGGTCTCCTCCACCTAGAAAGAGAAGGCAGCAGAGGAGTGAAACTGGCCAGAACCTCCCTTGGCGGGGCATCACCAGTATCAATGAATGGACAGTGGTGTGCGTGAGCCAGTCAACAGTGCCACGGTATGCTTGATGGCAACTCAGATGGACGGCTGGCGTGCCCCCAGAAGCGGAGCTGGGTGCAGGCCCTTTAGATCTGACTTAAAAATCCATCTCCTGGGCAAGAGATGCCAAAATGTAAAACTGTGCACCACCTTCTCAAATTACCATATGCTGTTTAATGCAGGGCTCCAGGAGCACTGTGTGCACTCGCTCCCTTCACGCGGAGGTCACTGAGCTATCACAGAAGTCTTAGCACATCTTCTCTCGGCCACTAACATCTTCCCTTCACATGGCCCGTTCTTTTTTTTTTTCCATGGATGAACAAGAGAAAGGCTTAACAGAAATATAAGTTTGCATCACTGAGAACAAGGGCCTCTTCCCAGGTTCCAATATAATCTTTTATTTTTGCCATGGTGCATGTGATCCTAGTTCCCTGACCAGGGATCAAACCGGGCCCTGGGCTGCCTGCAGTGGGATCATGGAGTCTTAACCACTAGACTGCCAGGGAAGTCCCTCCAGTATATTCTCATATGTTGTCTACACACACACACACCCCTCTATCTCCAAAACACAGTGAGGCAGGGGACATGAACGCAACTTGCGTCAGAAGCATTTATTCACATTCAGTCGCCAGCAACACTAACCCACTTTCACTATTGGTAGATTTCCAGATGGCTTTATAAACCAGTAGGTTCTCTGAAAATTGCTGCAAGGGACAGGTTGAATCCTCTGTTGCCAATGAAGCCGATGGAGTAGAGGTTACAATGTGGACTAGTTATACTGGGGGTGGGCATGACTAACAGAAGGAAAGTGAATGAAGCTGTGTCTGAGGGAAGGCATCAGTCATTGTGATGTGAATCTAATCTCCTCGTGCTACGCCAGTAACCTGTTTCTGGTTTCTATTAATACGGGTTGTTAGGAGTTACAGGAGCCAGGATGACGCCGGGCTGGCGCTGCCAGGCAGCTTCTCCGTCCACCTTAGTGTCTTCATTTCACAAAGTGTAGGGATTGCATCAGTGAAAGTGTGTGGAAAACACGGCCCAGCCTGGATCTAGGGACGCCTTCCCGGATCCCGGTTCACTTCCAGGAAGGGCTAGGCACAGAGGTCTTCGTTGTTGTTATTTGATTGTAGCCTCCAATCAATTCAGAGAAGCAGAAAGGAGACTGAACAGGCTAGCTCAAAAGGCAGAGAGAAAATGGCTTAAACGTTAAGTTAATACAATGAACTAAATGTCCATTACCTTTTGAAACGAAACAAGTAGGTAGGTTGAAATATTTACTTCACCAATTGGTGTGTACTAGCTGTTGCAAATTAATGATAGCTTATGGTTCTTAAAAAGCGATAAGGGAGCTTCCAAGTGTCAAAATTATGAACAATTCAAAACAATAATAATAAAATAATAAGCCATTCTACTGGAGATCAGCCCTGGGTGTTCTTGGAAGGAATGATGCTAAAGCTGAAACTCTAGTACTTTGGCCACCTCATGTGAAGAGCTGACTCATTGGAAAAGACTCTGATGCTGGGAGGGATTGGGGGCAGGAGGAGAAGGGGATGACAGAGGATGAGATGGCTGGATGGCATCACTGACTCGATGGACGTGAGTTTGAGTGAACTCCGGGAGATGGTGATGGACAGGGAGGCCTGGCGTGCTGCGATTCATGGGGTCGCAGAGTCGGACACGACTGAGCGACTGAACTGAACTGAACTGAACTGAAGCCCTCTTTGCTCAGTTCCACAAACATTTACTGAGCACCTGCTCTGGGCTTTTATGGGTTACTCTGTGTCCTAATTTTAGTTTTAGTTTCAGGCATTGTTTGATCTTCGGGAACTTGTCACATCTAAATTTGGGGGCTGCCTCTCTTCTGGTATAAACAACTGAAAATTCACAGTTATATAAGGTGGTGAATGTCTTCATTAAGGAGGCCACAAGCAGGGCTCCCTTTATGACCTTTCTTATTTTAATTCCTTTGGGATGAGGTTAAGATTTTCCCTTTCCTGGAACAGATTCACTGTAATGAAGATTATTCATTTATTCATAAATAACATTTAATGAACATCTAGGTATATACAAGAGCTCCATATTTACCTTTTACAAGGTTTCTGTAAGACTCAATGAGAAATTTATGTGACTCCACTTAAAAAAAAAAAGTAAATTGCTATATAGAGAGAAATGCTATTTTTATTACATACCTGAATGAGTCACAAATACATTCAACTGCTCCCAAATATAGCAAGTTAGAGTTATCTGGGTCTATTTTCTTAAAGTTGTAAGAGTAGCTACCACTGAGTGCGATTGGTATGCTTCATAACATTTAATTTAATCCCTACAATAACCTTGGGAGGTAGGATTCTCTACCTCCTAGAAGATGAGGAGACATGAGGTCAAGTGATCTGATGAAGGTCCTGTATTTAGCAGACCTGGGCTTTGGATTCAGACCTATTTGTGAACTCATTCTGTCTATAATGCACATTCATTTTTATAGATGATGCTGTGCTTCAAGTGTATTAGAGTCAAGCCACATTTACATTATGAAAAATCAAGCAGTTTCAAGACTACCCAGCAGAGTCACAGCTTCTTCTTGATCACAGAGTTGTCTGTGTGAACAGCAGCTGTGGTGCTGGGCTAGGCCATGCTCACCCTGCAGCAGGCTGGGCCGCTCGCCTGCACTTCACAGCCTAACATGATTTTTGCCTTGGGTTTTAACCATGTGGTTTTCCTGTCTTTTCCCTTATCCTGTCACTTCTCTCTGATGTTCCTGTGCCTGTGATGTGCTGGGCACTAATACACCAAATAACTAGAGCAGCGGTTCTCAGAGCTGTGTCCACAACCTACCTCGTGAGCTAGTTTACATGCAGATGCTTGGGTCCCCTTCATTCCCAGATGTTCTGATTCAGCAGCCTTGGGCAAGTGAGGCCCAAGAACTGCTGCCCTAGGAGTAAAGAACACATAGTTCACGACTGTAAGAAATGTATCCTCTAAGTAGCCTCTGTATTGTCACCTTTCCAGTGCTCATCTCAGGCCTGGCTAGATGGGATTCCTGGAGATACACCCATGGCAGAAACCTGCCATCGGAGAGGCTACGTAATTGCAGTGACTGAACTTCATTTTTCTTCACTTACTGCAAAAAATGGTCGGCTTACTAAATAAAAGTCACGAAGAGGCTAAAAGTACCACAAAAATGCACCTCATCCCTAAAACCTTGCTTCAGTCTGTCGAAACTCTAGGTTTGTTTTTCCTTAAAAGGCATGGGTGTGAGTCCTGGTGCTTGGTTGGCCCAGTACCTGGCTCCTGGCAAACCCCTACCCCATGTGAGCCACAGTTCTGTGGAGTGGGGAGAGAGCTGACTACTTCCCAGGGCTGTGGGAGCTTCTGAGAGATGTATATGCAAAGTTCCTGGTAAGCAGTCGACATGTGGTCGGACTTTAACAATGAACTTGCCATAGGAATTCTAGTTGTAACCAGCACGCAGGCGTCTGGGAGCTCTGTGAGGGGCCAGGCTTCACGCGTGCTGGGCCCAGCGCATTAGAGGTGAGCGCGGGCGCGTCTTCCCGGGCAGTCTGCCTGCGAGAGAGATACAACTTTCTCCTTGTGGGCCCTGTTCCCACTCTGGCTGCAGAAAACACAACATGGGGGATTAAAGAAATCAGGGCTCTGCTCTTTCATCTATTAGAGACAAACCCTAACTATTGATAATGAAGTGCTATTACCTCAGTAGAAGAAACAGGCATACTAACATGAAAAAACACATTTTATTGCACTTAAGTTATAAGAAAATAAAATTTCTAAGTGAATCAAACCATAGACACAATCCCTTTAAAGGTTGTTTTCCTCCATCATGTCAGGTTGTTACATAACTAAAATTAACCCACTTGAATCTGATTGTTTTAAATCAGACTATAAATAAAACAAACAAAAAATAAACAGGAGGAGGAAAAAAAAAAAGATCACTAGGATACAGTGTTAAACCACTTTCACAGTTCAGCTTGAGTTGTGGCTCCTGGAAAATGAGGCAAACCATTTGACTTTTCCATTCATTTCGCTTGTTTGCACGTGACGCCTTTACTACAAAAACGGGATGGTTTCTGCTTTGTCAGTTACTCAGAGCAATCAAATGTAACAGTTGTTTTCCCAAATACTGTAAAACACTAAGACTGACCAGCAACTTTATTTTAATTTTGTGTTTTATATATTTTTAAAATATTTTGTCAGTTTTACTATGCACGTTCATCCATTCACCACAGCCCTCAAAAAGAAAAGTTTCTCCGCAGAACAGGCGGCAACAGCTCTGTTCCAAGGAATGTGTTTTAACTTTTGCCCAGAGAAAAGAAAATAAGCTTTGCACACACTCTCAATTCTTTACTTGCAGGCAAACTTCACTCTTTATTTTCTGAAACTCTCCCATTCTCAGCCTCTTAGAGGCACAGATGGTTCAAGTTTCAGTGGCAAAAAGTCTTTTTTTTTTTTTTTCCGTAACCAAACTAGAGCAAATTTGGAATTCAGTCTGGGACTAAAACGTCACAGCAGAAAAAAAATAAAAAAAAATAATTTGCTTTTTTTTTCTTTCATTTAGCAGCATAAATAAGTTTGGCCACTGGGAGTACAGTACAGGGGTGGGACACGATCCCATATTTGAAGACCTACTTCTAGCACCAGCATCAAGAATTAGATCCATCTCGGGACTCACAGAACCCAGGACAACTTGCCACCTTTGAGCAACATAGGCATTAAAGAGTGTATGTGGAAGCGACAGGAATAGATTAACAGAGGCTAATACTGTGATTGATTGACATTGGCAATGGTTTGGCAAAAAAAAAAAAAAAAAAAGCTTTTCATGATAACTGTACAAAAACAATTCACAGTAATTTTTTTCCTTTTTAGCTTTTCCACTCCAGAAAAATAACTTTTTTTGTTTCAGATGCTCTCTGGTGAGACAGTCCACTTGGTACTGTGTGGGTGTTATTGCAGCTTCTTTCTAGGTCTCAGTGGTAAAAGAACAGGCCAGCGGAATCGGTAAGGACGTCTCAGCAGTAACGCTGCCCAGCGACCACTGGAGAAGAAAATAAAGAAATAATTGCACCTGGTTTGATTTCGAAAGTCTCGTGTTGCAAAGCTGCCCTCAGTCCAACGTGAAGCCTCTTCCGGGAAGAGCCGGCAGGCGCCTCTCCTGTCAGCTGCGGTCTGTCATCGCCTCCTCTTTTCCTTCTGCGTCTGTAGGTCTTTTCGCTCTGTTGCCCCAAGCCAACATCCTGCACCACTGAGAACAAGGGATATTTTTTCTTTTTCTTTTTTCTTTTTTTTTCTTTTGCAGGGGGAAGGGCAGGGAGTCTGTCGCCTACGCATGGGGACAATGCCCCCTTTCCTGCTCCTCACTTCATGTCCACATCAAAATCCAGCACCAGCAGCTTGGTTTCCTCCGTCCCGTTGCGACTCCCGACAGCACACACCAGCTTTGTGTTCGAGGCTCTGATTCGCCACACAACTCCCCCGCTCCCCCCACTCTCCAATGTGACTAGGTTGCGAATAAATTCACCCGTTTTCAAGTCCCATAGTTTTACAGTTCCATCATCTGAGCTGGTAATTACAAAGTTCTTGTTGAACTGTAAACAGGTCACAGCACTCTGATGCTTGTTGGGACCTAGGCAAAACCAAAGGAATTTCATTACTGGTTAGAAATCATGGTTTCAGGTCAGTAAGATTGTAATTTGTGGAATCTACATTGGAACACACAATAAATGAAATATTTTAAACACTGCACATTTAGAAACTGCGTTCTGAGTATTTTAGAATCAGCAGGGATGTAGGAAAATCTGGTAGCTATTTGTAACTGGAATGTTAGTCTTCGAGGGTTCTGTCTTTCAGGAAGCGTGCTTCACTGCCAGGCACACATCGTGTGTTCTGGGTGTTGAAGAAGCCCATATTCTGCTTGTGGACCACCTACTATACTACCCTACCACTCTGAACTGACCAATCAAGGCCAAGGCTGAATGGACCCTATTCCAAGACTCTGAGAAAGAGACAAAAATTGTCAATGAGAAAAATGCTGTAGTACCACCTAC